>NC_048299.1:178945550-179249863 GCF_013100865.1 Trachemys scripta elegans
AGCCTTGTGCCCTGCATCTCCACACACCCCAGCCCTCTGCCCTGACCTCGAGTTCCCCCCAACACCCAGCCCTCTGCCCTGCACCTCCACACAGCCCCCAACCCTCTGTCCTGATCCTCCCCACACACACCCAGCCTTCTGCCCTGCACCTCCACACACCCCCAGCCCTCTGCCCTGACCTTGAGTCACCCCCAACACCCAGCCTTCTGCCCTGCACCCCCACACACCCTCCAGCCCTCTTCCCTGACCTCCCGCCAACACCCAGCCTTCTGCCCTGCACCTCCACACACACCCCAGCCCTCTGCCCTGACCTCGAGTTGCCCCGCTCAGCCCGCTGCAGGCCTAGGTGAACAGAGCCGCAGGCTGGCGGCGTAAGATCAGCATTTTAATTTAATTTTAAAGGAAGCTTCTTAAACATTTTGAAAACCTTGTTTACTTTACATACAACAATAGTTTAGTTATATAATATAGACTTATAGAGAGAGAACTTCTAAAAAATGTTAACATGTATTACCGGCACGCAAAACCTTAAATTAAAGTGAATAAATTAAGACTCGGCACACCACTTCTGAAAGGTTGCCTACCCCTGGTGTAGGGCAAAGAATGGATCCCTGTGGGACCTCACTGGAAATACCTCACTTGATGAAAATTCCTTGTTTACAATTATACTTGGAGAACTATCAGTTAGCCAGTTTTTAATCCACTTAATGTGTGCCATGTTAATTGTATATCATTCTTGTTTTTAATAAAAATGTCATGCAATACTAACTCAAATGCCTTACGGAAGTTTAAGTATATTATATCAACACTATCACAGTTATCAACCAAACTTGTAATCGCATTTAGAAAAAAAAGATATCTATTGAGTTTAATAGGATGTATTTTTCATAAACTCATGTTGATTTACACTAATTACATTACCCTCCTTTAGTTCGTCCTAGTCAAGTCCCATATCACCTGCCCATATCTTGCCTGGGATCTATGTCATGCTGACAGGCCTATAATTACTCAGGCTACCCTGTTTGCCCTTTTTTAAAATTGGTACATTCTTCCAGCCTTTCTGGAACTTCCCCAGTGCTCCAAGACTTATTGAACATCAACATTAATGGTCCAGCAATCTTCTCAGCCAGCTCTCTTAAAACTCCTGAATGCAAGTTATAAGGACCTGAAACTGTCTAACTTTAGTAATCTCTGTTAACATCCTCCTCCAGGAATGGTACGCCCACACCTTGAATACTGCGTGCAGATGTGGTCTCCCCATCTCAAAAAAGATATATTGGAATTGGAAAAGGTTCAGAAAAGGGCAACAAAAATGATTAAGGGTATAGAATGGCTTCCGTATGAGGAGAGATTAATAAAACTGGGACTTTTCAGCTTGAAAAAAAAGGCGACTAAGGGGGGATATGATAGAGATCTATAAAATCATGAGTGGTATAGAGAAAGTAAATAAGGAAGTGTTATTTACTCCTTCTCATAATACAAGAACAAGGGGCCACCAAATGAAATTAACAGGTAGCAGGTTTAAAACAAACACAAGAAAATATTTTTTCACGCAACGCACTGTCAACTTCTGGAACTCCTTGGCAGAGAGTGTTCTGAAGACCAATACTATAATAGAGTTCAAAAGGGATCTAGATAGATTCATGGAAGATAGGTCCATCAATTGCTATTAGCCAGGATGGGCAGGAATGGTGTCCCTAGCCTCTGTTTGCCAGAAGCTGGGATTGGGTGACAGGGCATGGATCACTTGATGATAACGTGTCTGTCATTCCCTTTGGGGCACCTGCCATTGGCCACTGTCAGAGGACAGGATACTGGGCTTGATGGACCTTTGGTCTGACCCTCTATGGCCGTTCTTATGTAATGGAAAGACTATTATCATCACAGTATGATGAGACTATATCATCTGTTTTTTCCCCAACTGAAGAACAGAAATATTTCATGAACATTTCTGCCTTTTCTGCATTATTATGGATAATTCTGCCACTTCCATCTAGTAATGGACCAATACCATTGTAAGGACCCTTTATATTTACATTTTTCACTCTTTGCATTTTGTTCCTTTTGTTCTTTTTGTGTACATGTTGCATTAATAATAAAGAAAACATTTCTGATAATTATTTTTCCCCTGAGAAAACTTTGTTTCATTTTAATGCAAAACTGTGTAGTGAATTGGCTCACAGGATTAGTAATGGGGTACACAGCTTTTCACACCAAGACTGCCAGTTCAGAATCAGCCCCAAATCGTAGAGATGGGCAGATATCCACACCAAAGAAATTGCCACATTAAGGCATTTGTTGTCAGTTTCAACAGGGAGTTTAAGGCATGAACAGATATAGCATGCCAACTATCCTGATTCCCAGATGATAGTTGACATTCCATCCCCATGATTGAAAGACAATTGAGATTTTCTGTACATATCTGAATCTGCCTTCCCATATAAAGGTATGGCTTTGTAGGACAGTAAAGACCAGGTTTTTCTTCGGGCCTGTCTCAGGATAGGTCTACACTAGTGTGAATACAGCACATACCAGCAAAATTGCACTTTTGCCAGTGCTTGTTTCAGCACCCATCAAGCAAAATAAGCTATAGTAATAAAAGTGCAGTTTTGCTGATAGCTACATCTACACTTGGGCTTTTTCTGACGCCGATATATTCGTCAGGGGTCACTCCTCCTTGGATACAGAGAGTGTGTTAGGAATATTTTTCTGGATACAGAGTAGATAATGGCATATGTAGTATTGTTAAATATTGGAGAAATTCTTAATCTGTTCATACCAGTGTTTCAATGGGGTACAAAGCATACGTCTGTTTTTAAATTTCTCTAGTTTCAGGATACTGAACGTTGGATTTGTTTCATTACTTTGTTTCATTTGTTTCAAGTTAAATTGATAGTAACATTTCATTAAATCAACAAATACAAACAAATCTCTCTATTTTAGGGAGCAAAGCTACTCTTTAGGATTTTGATAGTGTTCAGTTCAGGTCTCTTTGTGGCTTGATGCCAACCTTCACTATAACTGGGCTTGGCAGAATTTGATTTTTTTAACAATAATTTTGATGGATACTGATGTTTATTTTTAAGCATTTTTATCAATTTTAGATTTTCACAGTTGTGGGGAATTATGGGGGGAGGGCAGATAATGGGGAGCCGACAATAAATATTTAATGATAGCAGATGTTGAGACTCAAAAAGTTAAAAACTTTATAACTGTTAAAACACAAATTGTCAACAGTGCATGTCAAAATACATAAAGTAAATATCTTTAAATCAAACTATAATAAGTTGTCAAGCAGCATTTTTCTTACTTTGCCTATCTGCAAATGGTGATTATTATCAGTGGGAATATTTTTTTTGCAGGTTTGTGTATGGTGAAATTGACATTTGCTGACATTTACCGATAAAAATCTAATCCTTCCACGCCTAAATATATCACATAGACTGAAGCATACTAGTGTGGATTCTAGTTCTAACCACTTGACCATAGACTCATGGGAAACTTGGAGCCATGATTAGGCATAATTAGTTTCTATTTAACATAAATTACTGCAGGCAGATGACAGTATTTTAAGACATTTATAGTGTGAACCAAATGTTTACATTACACAACTTTCTTCCACTGAAAAATGTGGTTTGTGAAGTTCAGTTCCCGAATATTTATGTTTAATGAATGATATTGTGGCAACGGCATATTCCTAAAGCATTCTGTCACTTTAAATGTGTTATAAATGTGGGTGATATGGCTCAGCAGGAGGATGTGAAAATGGTTTAAGATCTAGCATGCGTTTTAAGATATTATTAAAAGCATTGATGTATGTGAGAAACTGCAAAAAGATGTATTCATTTGTTAATAATAGAGCATTACAGTTAAAATGTCCTCATTAGATGCTGTCTTGTTTGCTGTATTTATTAACTTACTATGGTTGTGAGGTTCCCCTACTACATGTATCAATAGCAGTGCTGTGAAGGCCAGCCCTATGATTGGTTAGGGGATGGGCCGTACTTCCTACTTGGAGCATTCTAGGATGAGGATGCCACTCTAGAAGGGACTGCACCGCAGGGCTGCCGCAAGCTCAGAGCCTGAGCCCTTAGAGTGGAGACAGACTCAAGGAGCAGCCTGGGTATGTGGCCATTAGGAGCTTGTGTAACCCCCAGGTGTGTATGCCCGTACACGAAGGATATGCATTGATACAGCCCTGGCTCTTTAGCTCAAGTGTAGAAGTTTATGCTTTTAGCTCTGGAGGTCCCTGCTTCAATCCCTAGTAAGTCTGCCAAGAGGGCAGCTGTCACACTTGAGCTACACTGAACACTATAATTGTCCACTGGGTAAAGGGAAGGAAAGGCCTAACCTGGGGTTATGGGATAAAGGCCAGAGAGAGTGTTTGGATGGCTTGTTATGGATGGAGTTAAAGTCCCTTTGTGAAGTATTTAGATTTTATTTATTGTGTTATACTCTTGTTTAGTGGTGCTGTGGTTCTTCTGATAAAGATCTTGGAACAGATATATGCATGGAGTGATTCCTGCATCCCCAAAAGTTGGAGGAGGGATGGGAGTTTGGAACAATTTATCTTTGACTGGGGAACCCCCACCACAGTAATCTCCAGAGACCCCCAACTAGGACTGGAACCTCGTTGTGTTAGGTGCAGTACAGACCCATAGGAAGATACAGGCTCTGTTCCAAAGAGCTTAAAATCTAAGGCTCTGAATTGGCAATAAGCTCTACACAGGCTGTTCTCAATGGGGATATGTGCAGGTGCACAGGTACACTTTTGCTGAGCTTATTGCAGGATTGTGATCTAAGAAGATGACAGGCGAATGGTGTGTGTGGCAGAGGGATCACATATTTTCAATTTTTGTCTACGAATATTTCCTTTTGCAATTTTTCTTCTGTTACTTATATGTAAAATGCCAACTGTCCCCTTTCATACCCCCCCCCCAAACCATTATTAAATGGCTGATTTCTTATAGTCATTGTTTCAGGAGTGGTTTTGAGAAAGGCGCTGAAGGAGAGAGTCTTGGATGCAGAGAATGCTTTGAACAGTCACTGCTCTGCATGTTATTAGCTATCCTCTCTTTACCCCCCGCCCCCATGTATGTATGTGGAGTGTGCGTACTTATGGTGGGTGTTCAATTTATTCCATATGTACACTCAGGCCTTTTTTTTTTCTGTAAGTAAAATAAAACACTGAAAACCAGGAGGGTTTTCTGTCCTACATCTCCAACTCAGTGCAGTTTAATCTGACAATGGAACAGACAATGGATTTAAAAGGAAGTTGAATTACATTTTGCTCCCCTTTGGTTTAGGCAAATTTTCAAAATTAGGTGTTGAAATGCAGACATTGTAAGACTAAATTAAAATGCAGAAATTACCACTCACAGAAAGTCTGCACAATTCTAATTCTAAACATTATTTAAAAGAAATAACATTCTGTGCCTAAAGATCTTTTCTTGAGAAAGGGAGGTGGAATGGTTAATTTGAATTTCAAAAAAGCCTTGATAACCCCCCACACATCAATTTACCTGCGAACAAAAAGATTCACACAGAGAAAATGGGACTTGGGACTATTTGATAAATTACTGCAGACTACTTGAATATTCCATTAGCAAAATAATAGCTCATTATGGAATCCAGAAGAATGTAGTGTAATTATGATAGCACTATCCCCACCCCCCCACTACGGGGTAAGAGGAATGCAAATGTTAGAAATGATAGCTATTTAACCAGAGCTTGAAGATAGGCATGAAAACAAATGGAGGGGTTCTATGATCTCAGGCATTCACAAGGATTTCTCCAATGACAATGCCTTAAATTGCTGAATATGTTCCAGCTAGCTGAAGGTCACACATGCAGAGACTTTCTCCTCCCGTCCTTTTACACACACCCACCCACCAGCCATTGTTTACTGTGGAAAATATTGGACCTGTAGCTCACCACCCATGCAGATCCATTCACTGAGCAGAGTTCGAGTATACAATAGTAAAAATACTTAAGCTCTACCTACATCATAGCTCCCAACCCTGCTGCAACTGATGGAGCTGCACCTCGCATTATTGTTGGTAAATTACAGGTTCCATTTTGCCAGTGGGGATGCAGCTATTTGAGCCAGGCAAGAGTTCAGAGTCATAAATTCCAGGGTCAGAAAGGATCATTGTGATCATCTAGTCTGACCTCCTGTATAACACATGCCATAGAATACAAGGTGAAAGATTCAGTCCCATTTAGAATAAATGAATTTGGTATAGCACATCATCCTCACCTTTGAAGAGTAATCCTACATACTTTCATGAAGGTGGATCTACTAGAAAAGACAGATGAGAACATTTTGTGGAGCACTCTTTTAGGTAACAGTGCAGGTACTGTTCCTAGGAAACGTCTTCCAAAGATACTTAAAAAAAAAAATCCATGTCAACATTTATAAATTATGTAAATTTTAGCTGAGTGTGTGTGTGTGTGTGTGTGTGTGTTGGAGTATAAATAAAAATGTCCAATTTACAACAATTGCCCTTCTCTTGTTCCCTGGAAAAAATAGTTATATTCCTTCAAGGCTGCAGGAATTTAGCTTCATCTCTGAGGTGCCAGAATGTTAAATGTGACATTCAATAAACCACCTAGGAAATGCTAAACAGGGCTAATCAAGCCATTTAATCTTTTAAAGTTAAGAGCTGCTAAAGGAGAATAAAAGGTATAATTAATAACTCCAGCTGGGAGAGTGAGGCAGAGTAAAAACAGGGGCTGGGGCAAACATCTGGTCTTTGCTTCATGCAATGTTTACCGTGAAATAAAAACTTTTTTCCACTCTTGTGAAATGTGCAAAATTTCCTGGGTTGTGAGCCTCTCAATTAAAATAGCTTTGCACCTGCAAATAAAACAGGCCGCTCACAGGTACCTGAATTTGCCCATGCAAATCAAGAGTTTGTATATGCAAATACCTGCCTCTTTTTGTGTGGGTTTACCTGAGTTGTGAATCCTAATACAGTGCCAAGTTATGAAAATGTGGCCTTCAACAATCTCTTAGTTTTGCTTACTGTCCTATTGATCTACCATAACGAACAGGTACAGTTTAATAGAAAAGTGTTCAGTAGCAAAATCAAAACTGCCTTTTTCTCAGATGCTCTTCTTGCCCCATGTTTTTAGGTACTTATATAGCCCTCAATGTGATAGTATCCAAGGGTAGGCCCACACTGCAATAAAAGACCAGCGGCATGACTGGCCTGAGTCAACTGACTCAGGCTTGTGGCCTATAAAATTGCACTGTAGATGTTTGGCCATTGGGTTGAAGCTTGGGCTCTGCGTGCTATTTTATAGCCCTAGAGCTGGAGCCCAAGTCAGCTGACTTGAGGTCTCAGACTCTTTCATGTTTGTTTTATTACAATGTACACATACCCCAAGTGTGTACAGAAAGTATGTGGTTCATCCAGGAATTGAACACAAATCTTTGCATTCCAGTCCACTGCCCTATTCATTAACCTACCTTTCCTATCCTCTTCAGTGCAGCTAAATGGGGTTAATATGATGGCACAATTCCTTATGAACTAGTGTCTGTATATGTGGCTGATTACTGGTACTTAGTATCCTGGGCTGCATTTTCATGTCCCAGGGAAGGAAACTTTCACCCCACAAGAATCAGGGAAAAAATGGCAGGAGAAAAATAAAGTTGCCCATGGTCCTGCGGAAGAGTGTTCCTACTGCTCCTTTCTGGCCAACTTGGGTGCTCCATTCTTGGCTTGGAGGGCTGCCCCTGTCTAGTGGAGAAATTGGATCCAGGGACCCCAGCCTCAGCCTTTGAAGGGTGACTATTAATCATCTCCCCTACCTTCAAGTGCTGACTATTAAGCCTCCCCCACTGCTGCAGCCCAACTATTATGCCTTCTTCTGTGGCTTCTCCTGCCAGGGAGCACAATCTCCATTGGGGTATAGTTTGGGGGACATACCCACACAAAAAGGAATTCTGGCCACTGGGTCAACACAGGTCGACACAGTTCTACCATGAGTGGGACAGGCAATCACTGAGGGTTGCCCTGTCTGCTGTCCTTGGTCCTGGGCCCCAAGTCCCATTTGGCCACCAGGTCAACCTGGGATCCCATAGAGGGGTGGAAAGCAGGTGACCAGACCCTCTTCCTGCGAGGGTTACCCTGCCCACCTTCTTTGGCGGTTGGACCCTCTTCCCATGAGGGTTGCCTTGCCCAATTCTGGTGGCTGGACCCTCCAGCAAGGGTCAGCCTGCCTGCCTCCTCCTGGGAGCCCAACGAGGGAAAGCACTGTCCACCATGGGTTGAGAGTAGCTTTCCCATCACGCTGGATGCTCTCCCATAATGGAGATGTTGGGAAAAGAGACAAAGTCTTGTGTCAAAGGCTGACTTTCAGTAGATCGCAGCGAGGTAGCTGCTTTGTTGTGCACAAAACACTAACCCAGAATCAGGTCATCTACAAATGATTTAGCACCAGGTTCCCCACGAGCAGGTGAGAGGCAGCTCCCCTTCTGTCTACGCTCTGGTCTCAACATGAACAGCTCTCCGCACTGTGCCCTACAGAGGGATCAGCCGGCTATCCGGGGCCAACTGAGGCTCCATGGTGTTGCCATACTGTTATGTTTAGGAGGGATACTGATTTAGAGGAATCCAGTCATAGTCCCACAGATGGTAGCTTCACCCCATTGGCTCTTCAGCCAAGCACATACACCAAATGTCTGAACCTATGGTTCCTCACCTACTGAGCAGGATTACAATTGCAACACATTTTCAATAGCGTAAAACTAACCTGTCTCATGATGGTCTATCCCCAGCTCACATTCCCTGTTAGTGGGTGAACAACCAATGATTGGTGAATTCTGCTTCACAATGATAGAAAGAGCTGACTCTGAAGGATCAAAAAGCTACTGCTATGAACGCTTGGCTGCCACAAGCCAGTTATCCTGGTGGTAAGATTTCTGACACCTCCTGCTTAAAGAGACGTTTTTCTTCAGGAAAGGAGATAGAGGCGCTGGATGAAAAGACATTGGGACTTCTCAGGATTGAGAAGGATTGTGAGGCCCCACTTCCACGGTCTGTATTCATACTGAAAATCAAGTTCAAATGAGCTTTTGCCCTTCTGCGACCTGGGAGATTTCTGTCTCCCTAAACTCACTTTAGTACACCTGTGTTACTGGTATACTGCTTTAGTCAAACGTCCAACAAGACACCTCTCCCAGAGTAGGTCATGCCCTGCATGCACCAGGTGCCTGGAGACAGAAATGAGAACCCCTCAGGGTTTGCCCCTCCTCCCTCCACCTCACTGGCAAACTGGCAAGTGAAAAAACAATATGAGTAGTGATATTTCTCTGGCAGCCTGGAGGCCTCTAACTTAGTCTACATCTCTCATGTCTCTTCACATTACCAGACTAGTCACACTCAAGAGGGTCTTCTTTCACTGCTTAGTATGCCAAGCCCATTTCATTGGCTGTGGTTTCACTAGATAGTAGGTCGGGACAGTGGGACTCTCATTCAGCCATTCATGCACATCACTAATTAGAGGATGAGGTATTCGTCTATGTGAAAATCCCTGTGGGTTTCTTTTCTGGGTTAGTCAGGATACTGACCACCTCAGGTGGCCTGTCCTACCATGTTCCATCCATCTATAGGAAGCTAGAATTGTTTTAATCATCATGAAATTCCCAGGAAAAGGGTGGGGTAGATAGATCAGAGAAGAGATATTAGGAAAAAAGGACATCAAATGAGGGAAAGGATCCCATGGAATGGGTATCATCAGAATCTTCTAAAGCCAGCAGTACAAGACATTCACTGACCTGTTTCAAGGGCTGGTGACTCCCAGCCCAGTCCTCTAATCCAGATTCAACTATCCATGGCCATACTGGACTGAATGCACTCAAAGTCATGTGAGCTCAGAAGATAAAACTGTCCTGGGCCTGGCTAGTACTTGGATGCAAGACCAACTGGGAATCTCAAGTGCTGTATGCAGCCTTTCTTTATAATGTTTCTCCTTATTGTAACTGCTTTTTTTCCTGTTCTTTTAATAATATAAGAACAAGAATACAGGGTGAGACCGATGGTCCATCTAGCCCAGTATCCTGTCTTCTGACTATGGCCAGGGCCAGATGCTTCAGAAGGAATAGACAGAACAGAGCAATTATTGAATGATCCATCCTCTGTAGCCAGTCCCAGCTTCTGGCAGTCAGAGGCTTAGGGACACCCGGATCATATAGAGCTGCATCCCTAACCATTTTGGCTAATTGCCATTGATGGACCTATCCTCCAGGGACTTATGTAATTCTTTGTTGAACCCATGCTTTTGGCCTTCACAACATCCTCAGACAACCAGTTCCAGTGCTGTGTGGTGTGTGCAGACCCCATCCTTCCTGTTACAGGCACAGGGAACCACCTCAAAACTGCCAGGAGTCGCCTATGCCTAGCCAGGCCCGACTGTCAGCCACAGCAGGGGAGCATGTATTAAGCTAGCTCCTATTTCCTCCATGGGAGACCATGACCCACCCACCCCAAACTGCTTGGGGTATCCCTGGAACTTGGGGGAACATATCTGTGCAGTCTGGGGACCAATCCTCCTCACCACCCATGCAGGCCACTTTTCTAAGCCAAGCAGGATGCACCCAGGTTGGTCCGAGAGGAGGAGTGGCTGGTGGATGGATTCTGCACATGCAGCCCTGTCCCTGTAAGGAGTCTGAGCCTGCATGTGAGACAGTAGAAGGATTTATTTATGAGGAGTATTCAACAGAAGTATGGAAACTTTCAAGGCAAGCACCCAGGCAAAGCCCTGGCTTTCCTGGACATTTTGGGCAGTGGGTCTCGCCTTTTGCCTTGCCTCTGCAGACTCTGCATCTTTTCTGTGGTCTTTGCTTTCCTGATGTCAGTGGTACTTTGCAGATGAATTGGCCTTTGGTGAGTTGGTCAAAGGGAAAAACACTTCCATCTGCCTTGGCTCGTGAAGGGGTCTAACAAGTTCCCAAACAATGCTACCAGATGCCCCTAATTCACTGGAGAAGGTACCTCTTGATGTTTCATGTCCCTTCCCAGGGTATACTGTGAAGTTGTAGAGAGAACCCATGGGCTTTCACAGAGGTTATAGAGTTTAATACCATATTGTGTCCATTTATTGGGGATATACTGGAGAAGTCCTGTTCAGTGACCTGTGAACCTCAGTGGGGACTCATCTATGCTTACACTCAGGCCAGGCATGTAGACTTGCATAAACCTCTCCTGGACATGTTCCAACAGAGGAACTGGTCCAGTAAAGTTGTTTGAACAAGGCTAATGCCTGTCTGTGTGTCTCTGGGAGTTCCACTGATGTGATGAAAGCATTGGAGGAGGACAAATCTATCCTGAGTCATCATTCTTTAAAAAACTGGAGTCAAGATGAGTTGCTTTATGGACCAGTAATGGGAAACAGTGGGGTTTCTTCTTATCTCCATCAAAAATTGGAGACCCCCAAAACCTCTTTGTTTCAGGCACATTTGTTGGGGTCCACTGCTGCACTTGGGAATGGGTTGATAAATGATGGGCATGCTGATTTAGGTACGAATCAGCATATGAATTGGTCTGTGCTATGAAAAAGGACCAGAATTTCTCAGTAACAAACAGACTGAAATAATCCAGGAGGTGAAATCAGTTGTATCCACCCTGCTCTCTAGTACAGCAGTCAAGGGTTACTGTGGGAGGGCTGGAGTTGTGGTGTTCAGTCCATTGGAGGCTGGTAAATCATCCTCCTGCTCATCTTGGTGGATTCCATCCATGGGAGAACTTTCTCATAGGTCCAGGCTGCAGCTTTATGAGGCAAAATGCATCCCAGGGTCAGGTAAATTTTCTAAAATGTATCGTTACCCTACAGGCAGTGTTACTGAGGCTGAAACTGCTGCTGTGCCTGCAGCCTGTGAGGTGAACATGGATGCTCTGCTATGTGCATTAAGGCTGTGACATGTTCTGTTTTTTGCCAGAGTGGACGTGCAGGAAATGTTCAGGAAATGGCTGTAATATGGACATACCAGGCACTACACACTGCAGTGAAGTGGCTACTCATCTATGTTGCCCTCCTAATTCCCATCCAAGCAAGTTATTTGAGTGATGCAAAATGCAAACAACTTCCCTGGAAATGTTGAGTCTCTACAGCATTGCTAACAGTGGTAGTCTTCGAAAACTTTACCTATAGTATAAACTAATAATTAATGCCAATCCCAGCCTGCAATTGTGCATCCCCTAACTCAGGTTTGTGGTTAGTGGATCCATGTAATTTCTGGACCTACTTCCCTGTTATTCCTTTGGCTTACCCATTTCTCCCATGCAGACAGCCACTGAGGAGCACTGCTATACAAGATATGGGGGCTTGCTGAGACTCCCTACATGCTGAGAAGTGCCACATTCCACTGTAGTTTGGGCCTTGGCAGCCCGTGGTACTGCAAGTTTTTTAGAGAAAATGAAGGCTTTATGTGATAGTGGATGGGGAAAGATGAATGTCTAAGGGTATCTGTATGTCATGACAGCTGAATCTTATACCTCTGAGCTACTATAGTTACATGCAGAGTAGGGATTGCATAGAGGATAGTGGAGATGAGGATTACCTTAAGGAAATAATGATTGCCCATATTGATAACTGGTAAAATCAGTGAAATTAGATTCAGTACTTTGTAAAGAATCTTAAACTAAACATTTAAAAAAATGTTTCTTTGTGTTAGTTAGTGGGTGGGGGGAGGCAGGTGGAGTGAAGGTAACAGGAAAACGTCTGTGTATAGCTGTGTGGGTTCTGGATTTGTTTTGAGGGGAATTTTGTGATTTTGAAATGTGCTCCATTCCAGACCAGAATGAAAACAAACAATGTTGGAAATGTCCTCCAAATCGAAATGTTGAAAAGTCTTCCTATGCTGGTCAAAATATTTTGTTTTGACAAAATCAAAATGTTTTGTTCCAATTTCAGCTTTTTGGAAAAATAAAGGATTATAAATACATTTTTAAAAAATTGAAACAAAGGCATTTCTAAATGGACAATAGGAATGTTCCATTTCAAAAAGACTGAATGTTTTGACTTTATCAAAATGTATTTTTTCTATTTTTCTCTCTAAATGACTTTTCAACAAATTTGACACACTTCTGCAAAATATTTCACCTTCTACGAATTGGCATTTTCCAAAAACTTTCCTTGGGAAAATTTCTGACCAGGTCTACTTTTGTGTTTCAAAGCAAGAAGCTTATAGCAAGGAATGTATCCAATGATGTATATATGGGTTGTAAAAGTGATACCACCAACAAAATTCTTAGCAGGGCTAAGAGCAGCAGAAGCATTTTCCCTGTGTTGTTACAATGATTATATTATTATCTTGGTATGTTATATATCATTATGATATAGTTTTTAAAGACTGTCCCAGGGCTATG
Source organism: Trachemys scripta elegans (assembly GCF_013100865.1). Taxonomy (NCBI): domain Eukaryota; kingdom Metazoa; phylum Chordata; order Testudines; family Emydidae; genus Trachemys; species Trachemys scripta. The sequence goes on from NC_048299.1 coordinate 178,958,924, forward strand.
TTGGGACTGGGATATGTGTGATTTCTGTGGACCCTTGTGCTCTAAAATGTCCCTCAACCTCCTTTCACTTATCAAGCTACAAGCTGTCAGAGGCAAACTTCAGCAAAAGAACCAGTGCTGCTGTAGCAGTGTCGGTAATGTACAGCATTATTCATGTATTTATGTTATATGCATGCTCTGATTTATGTCGATGTGGTATCTTGGATTATTTACCTGGGAAATGGTAATGTCAAAATTTGTTAAAATCACTGTCTTGAATGGTATCTAGAAGTTGTTTGGCAGCCATGTTGGCTACCCTTCTCTTTGGAACTTTTGTTTGTGTTTGGCACTCTTTTGTGGAAAGGTGGGAAAAGGACTAGTCAGATGGTCATTAATCTGCCTAGAGACTAGAGGATATAAAAGCCCCACACACAGGTTCCAGGGCGCTGTCCTCCCTAGCGGCAGTCCGCATTCGTGTCGTTGGATCAAGAACTGCCAGAAGATCTCTGAGAGATACCACCACAGCTACTTACCTGAGAAGTGATCCTAATCCTGATCCTAATCCTGCTCCAGCAGTCCTCAAAGGTCCGAGTCCCTCCTGCGCTGCCTGTCATTCCCAAGCGCAGTGGTACGTCCGGATCTAACACCTTGAGGCTGAGGCAGACGATCAGACGAGCTTTGATCTGTAAAGTATAAAATACATTTGTCTGTCATTTGTAGAGGGGGAGGTTTGTGGGCTTCATGCCCATGCAAGCCACTGAGATATTTTGTCCATATACTTACCTTATGTTAAATAAAGCACCTTTTTAGTTTACCCTTTCTTGCCCCTTATCCTTATTTGCACTGAGATCAATTAGGTGATAGAGCCTAGTTCAGTGACAGCCGTACCTATAACTTCTTAGCAGGGGCCCATAACATTCTTAATTTCTCCCCCAACATTGATTCATTGTAACAGTAATAACTAGTCATGAATGACAGTGATTTGCAAAGAGTTTAGTTTACAGTGAAAATGACTTAGGAGAGCAGGCCAGACAGAAGGTAATTCATAACTAAGCCATAATTCCACCTTCAATTATAAACTCCGTTGCTCAACCTTTGGCAGAGCTGGAGAGGAGAGCATAATGTGCGGGATCCAAAAGAAAGACTCTTATTGATTCCAATGGGCTTTTGTTAATATGTGACAATTTGGGAATCTGGCTGTCCTAATTTATGAATTTTAGCTGAGATTATGAAGTGTTACTATGAAAACTGCTAAATCGTGAATGCCTCCTTGTATGTGTCTTTACCCAGCAGCAAACTCCATTTTGAATGTGCAGTCTTTTGCCTTCTCTGTTGTTGATTTGCCTCCATGCTGGACTGAAATTCCAAAGGCTGGTGGCAAAAGAAAGAAAAAAAGCGGGCTGTTGATGTTAAGTGCTCTCTCACAGAAATGGAATAGCTCTAAACAATAGACTGGCTTTCAACCAGGAGAACTGGTTTAGCAGGGGAGAGGTTGCCTTGGTAATGAAGTCACTTGGCAGGACTCTGGTCACCTGTTGACCTGATAAAGGGGGCTACAAGTTATAGAAAGGGAGGAGGTGAGCTATCTGGGGTCCTAGGCCAGTTTGTCTCCAGCTCAAGAAGAGAGAGAAACATTCCAGCCTGCAGGGGCCTGCAGAGGCAGGGAACTCTGCCTGCTTTTCTGAACCTAGATGATCTCCTAAGGGAAGGGTGAGCTGGTGAGGAGCATTGTGGTTATGGTGTTTATTGTTTTCTAAATGATTTGTATTCTCTTGTGCTTTATATGTTTAAGTAAAAAGAGCAAATGTGTTAGACTTCCATGCAAAGTGTGTGAATGTGTTATTTGCTTCACAATTACATGTGCCTCCTGAGAGAGTTATAGTGTAACCCACAAGGCTCACATCTTTCAGTGAGATTCTGGGACAGGGTGTGTTTAAGCAACTGAGGTATCTTCAGTGCTGGTCCTGGGAACCCAAGACTGGTGGGCTGAGGAGCACCATTTCCATAAAGAAGTAACTAATTGGGTCTGTGCCCAGGAAATGTGCCAGAGACACCAAGGGAGGAAACAAGAATGCGGCCTGCTGAGAGACCCAAGGCTGCTGAGATCTAAGCCACATAGGGGTCCAGAATTCCAGAGTTTTGGATTACACGCACTGCAGTTTGGTGGGTGCCTAGCGGGGGCACCTGACTGGACCTCTTACAGTTTACTTTATATTGTTTCATTGGTAATTCCAACTACCCTAGGCTTACTAATGATAACTGAAATTTAAGAAAAAAAAATTCTTTACAGACCCTTAGCTAACACCTGAAAAACACAGCTAAAATTGGTTGGGAATTTTCCATTGAATCTCTTTTCCATTGGAAAATGTTGATTTGTTGAAACTGAAACTTTTAGCAAAAACATATCCCTCTTATCTCAACACATGATATAGATGAGAGAGAGATCAACCAACCTAGCCAGCCAACCACCAGTCCACCCCAGACTAGTCCAGTGGTTAAGGAATTCACTTGATATACACACATACAAAGTCCCTGCTTTGCTTGATTGAAGTCAGGACTGGAACCTGCATCTCCCAAATCCCCAGTAAGTGCCCTTCTAATGCAGAACAAGAACTACAAAATATAATTCCTGTTTTCCAGCCAGCCCTACTGAGAGCTTCAGTTGCCAGATACGCAGTTTGTCCTTTTATAGTCATCATATACATTGGTGGGTAGGAAAAACACATGCTTGTTCATTTAATTGATTAAACTTTTTTAGCCTTACAAACTGTTGGCAACTTGGAGCACTACCTTAGACAGCTGTTTTCATTCTTTACAAGGGATGTTCAAACTAGTTTGGGTAAAACAGGGACCCCTGCCCTTTCCCTGAACCTTCACCCAGAACTTGAACCCAATGTTAAAAAAAGTTTGGTTAACTTCCCTTTCCCATTCATTACTGCATGCCTACGTACTTGTGAGATCCGCTTGGACCAGATGTGGAAATGTTGAAATATTGCAAGAAAGGATATTTCCTCACTAGTATTGTAACGATTCTTTTTATAAACGCACGGGTTGAGAACATGTGCTGCATGCACAGAGCTTTGTGTGCACGTTTGGAATCTTCTCAGAAAGGGTCAGATGAGATTTTCTACTCCAGTCAAGAGTCCACCCCCCCGTCACTTGGGCCTCCTGATAATCCTTAGGTAGACCAGCAGTCCTGCATTCTGGTTCAGAGAAAATTATTTGCTATCCATCAGAGGATAATCACAGGGCTAAGCTACACTGCTTTACTTTCTCAGTTTAGGTAAAGCCATTTCCCCTTTCTAATGGAGTTAAGAGCCTAAAAAAACCCCAAACCCAGTTTTGTGCTCTGCTGCAACACTTTCACATTTGTCACCAAGGAATACTCCCAGCACAGAGGCAATGTGGAGCTGGCAAAGGCAGACCTAGGCTATCCCCTGACTTTCCCCACCCCAGCAACTAGTATAGGGGTATGATAGGGAGATGGGGATGAATAGGAGTGGGGGGTGTGTGTGTCAGGGGCAGGAAGGGGAGTTGTGGAGAGCTATGCACTTGAGATATTCTAAAGCAGCCCACTTGTGATTGTGGATGGCTGCTTCAAGTTAGAACAGACCCTAGGGGCAGTGGTGGCATGGCTGAACCATGCTGTGTGTGTACCCACCTATTTCAGGTTGGGTCACAGTCAGCATGGCTCAGCCATGCCTCCACTGCTTCTACCAGTGCTATGTCAGCTACACAGCTATTTATAAACACGCTAGCTTGACACTGAGAGCTAGCGCATGTGTGGGTGTACACAAGCAGAGGAACCCCTCCTCCAGCTCATAGTTTAGACATTGCCTGGGGTCTCAGTTGATGTAATTACTTGGTTCATTTGAACACTTGTTCTGTGCAAACAGGTTGGGCCCAAATCATCTCAGTGGTGTAAGCTCATGGAAGTCAATGGCATTACACCAGGAATCAATGTGTCCCGTCCTGGTTTGTCAGGAGCAAAATATTTGCTTTCTTTTCTAGACCTGGCTAATGGCCATTAGGGTCCATGTCAGAATGTTTTCAGTGGAAGAGCATCCCACCGGTACCAAAAATAGAGGCCAAAGATTTAGAAGTAAAGGTTGTGAGTCCAAGTTTTAATATATGACAAGTGCCTTGGTCCTTACCCCTCACAACTGGTCCTTCCCACTGCCTGCATTGGTTTTCCTGGCTTATTTTCTTAGACAACATGGGCTCTCTATTGTGGGATAAATGTTCTTTGTTTTTCTTTTCTTTATATCAATTGCTCATGTATTGTCTTCACTCTGTTTTTGCATCTTCTTCTGTTGTACAATCTCTGCTTGCCCCATATTTGCTCCCTTTTCACCCATTCCCTTTGCCATTCTCTTCCTCATCCCCCTCCCCCCCTTGCCACTTTCCCCCCTAGCATTAGACTTTAGAAGCGGGTCTATTGCTATAATGTTGTAGGTGCCAGCAGCTATAGATGTCTTCTCACATCTAATGATTTTAGATGCTGAATGTGCTACTAGCCTCAGATTTGTTGGTAATGCTTAATAATGCTTCTCACATCTAATGAGAGTAGTGCTGTGTTAGTGGAGCCCAGTGGGGCAGTGCCCCATACTGTCTCAAGGGAATAATAATGCATGATGTCTGATTGGGACTGTGTGCTAGGTTGTAGGACTAAAGCCTGCATATCTGCTTTAATGCTAGCTCTTTAATCTCATGCTCACTATTCACTTTTCTCCAGAGCCTATTCCAGCAATTCTACATCAAAACAGACTTTAATCATCAGTGACCTGGTTCTTTCACTCTCGGGCACAGCTCTCAGAGCTATAGCGGGCAAAATCAAAGTGGAGGGGAGCTTTGTTGGGTTGTTTTGTTTTTTGTTTTAAATGCTTCGATCTGCCAGATCTTTGCAAGAAACATCAGAATGGACTGAAGTACTGCCAGCCTGAAACAGATCTCTCAAGAGCTGCCTCACTTCTCATCTATCATGGAGTCCTGATGAGTGAAGTGAGCCATCTGCTCCAGGGCCACAATCTCTCATTGCTGTGCCACAGCGAAATACATGCCGGGATGTTGCACTTTGGTATTGCTGTGAGGGCTGGAAAAAACACAGTGTCTTACTGACCAAAGGAATTCTGGTGTGAGAACAGGAAGATAGGAAGTGTCATACTGCATCAGGTCCATCTAGTCCAATATCCTGGCTCTGACAGTGGGGAGCACCAGATGATTCAGAAGAAAGTGCAAGAAACCAGTTACAGAATAATCTGCCCATACAGGAAGTTTCTTCCTAGCCTCAGTTGGGGCTTAGTTTATACCCTAAAGCATGAGCTTGTATATTCCTAGCCTTATTTAATCATTTCTAATGTAATGATGGATGTTCTTATTATACATACAAATGTCTAAGCCATTTTTGAAGCCTACTAACCTCTTGGCCTCAATGACATCTGGTGGCAGGGAGTTTCACAGATTGATTATGCTTTCTATTTAAAAAAAATCCTTTTATCCGTTTTAATGCTATTGTCTTTCAGTTTCATTGAATGTCCCCTTGTTCTTGTATTATGACATGGTAAACAGTAGCACTTCATTTATTTCTTTTATGCAATTCAATTATTTTGTGTTTTACTACCTTGTCTCCTCTCTCAACTACAGAAAACCAATCCTTTCAATTTTCTCAGCTTGTACTGAGGTTCATTTAAACAGGACAGAGTCCTGCTTTTGAAACCCCACCCCAGCATCTTGGAATCTTATCAAAACTTAGAAACAGATTAGATTAAAAGCTCTTTGGGGCATGGGTTGCTTCTTTCGTAATACATATGGGCATAATGCCAAGCACAATGCGGTCCGGTTGCCTGATGCTACCACAACATGAATAATAAATCTTCTGAAGTTTCTTCCATTTCACTGTCCCACTCTCCAAAACTACCATCCAGATTTCCTCTCCCTGTGAAACCCATTTACCTCTAATTACCTGTGGCTCTTGACTTCTTCTCCAAAGGTCTACTAGTCTCTCTCTATAGCTTCCAATATGGTTTCTAGGATCTTTGACATCTCTCTGCATCCTACCATCAGGAAGCTTTCCTCTGTCTATCCAAACTGGTTTATCCACTCAAATGGGTTCTCTCTGGTAATGATGCTAAATTAGGGTTGAAGCAGTGTTTTGAGGAAACAAACATTACTGCTAATGCACGCACAACCCATTAGATCTTCACCCTGAGCCTGTGATGGAAAAATAAAGCACAGCACTCCCCGAGGAAAAATTCACTGTGTGTATGTGGTGCACTCCATACTATGAACAATTTTGAAGTATATTTTATAGTGGTAGATCTATCATGACATGAGTGAAGAGAAGGGGAAAAACTCACAACAGTAAGCTGCAAAAGTGAAAGTAAATATCATAACAGTAGAGAGCTGCCATGTATTGTTTGTTTTTACACACAAAGTACAAATTGCCTTTCTCCCACAATTCTTCAGAATTGATGGAGTTTGGGGTGATAGGAATGAGATATTAGAAGCATTTGCATTAAGTGAGAATAGAAAGTTCTCAGTACTGATTGAACCACCAACGGCTTTTATGTCATCAACAAAATAAGGCAGGTTTGTATTAAACTGGCAAGAAAGAGAAGTGGGACAGTGAAAATGGTCTTGTTCCATTCACTACCCAAGATATAATCTCTTTCCAGTAGTGTTCCACATATGTCAATGCCCCTTGCAACTAGAGAAGGTGAGAAGGCGTTCTAGGGGCAACTAGAGAAGGTGATCCAAAGCTAAGGCAAAGGAAAGCCTCCCTTTGACTTCAGTGGGCTTTTGACCAGCCCCTTATCGAACTTCTACTTACAGTGAAACAACAGTGCACTTTCCTGTTAATGGCTCCCACTGTATGTAGTGTAATTATAGATAGATAAAGAAGAGTCAGCTCATAGATGATACCATTTTGATTGCTGATTATTAATTGTAATGAGTTTTTAAATCCATTTTTTTTCCTTAGGCTTTTAATTGACAGCTGGTCAAGAGTGGGTGGTAACTAACTCAGGCTATTTTATTATTATTTTGGGATATGACCTAGGCTGTTATATTCTGATTGGACAGTATCAGAGGGGTAGCCACTTTAGTCTGAATCTGTAAAAGCAACAGAGAGTCCTGTGGCACCTTTAAGACTAACAGAAGTATTGGGAGCATAAGCTTTCATGGGTAAGAACCTCACTTCTTCATCATCCCAATACTTCTGTTAGTCTTAAAGGTGCCACAGTACCCTCTGTTGCTTTTTTCTGATTGGACAGTTCACCTCTGTTAAGTGACTTGTAGTTTTTGGACAATTGTCAGTTTTGATTAATGTAGTATCTAGAGCAATGGGGAGGCATTATATACACTGGAAGAAATGCATAAATATGTCCATTCCTATAATGCAGTTCTTCTTTCTCTTGCTATATATTTGTGCAACATAGTCTTAACTCATTCCATAAGACAGAGCAAAGCTGAGCATCAGCTTAGGAGTTGTTTTATTGCTGTTAAGAAATGCCTTCACATATTAATGAGCGTGTAACATCTGTGTAGCAGGAAAGTGAGACTTTCAGGTTGCATTTTCTGTTGCCAGATTCATCCTGTGCTTTGATGTATACATTTGAAGGAGGGAATATATGCCACTAAAACTAATAGATTGGGTCTGTTTGTTAGAATTAATTTTACCAGATACCTTACACTAAGTATTTCTATCACATGTATATTAGATAAGTATTCTATATAAGGTCTTCCCTGTAATATCTGACCTCCATCCAGTAGTGCATTAAGCAACCTGATTACACATCTGTCACATGTTTGTTCTCTCATTCTCTCCGTGGGAGGAGAATAACATACACTGGATTGTCTTGTTTGGTAGGGTTTTAGGTTTTTGTTTGTTTTAAAATATACGTGTTGCAATGTATTTGTTAAATACAGAAATGTGTCTTGCTCTAGGAGCGCAAGATGATGAGGTGTGTGATGATCCTTAGTTGCTGGGGAAGTTCATTCTACAGTCTTGAACTTGCATGCAAGAAAATTCTGTCTTCCATACAGATGAGCTTTACCCTTATTGTTGAATATTCCATTGTGCTTGAGGACCATGGTCTTTGTCCCACAGATTTAGACAATCTTTTAGATATCCTAGGCCATGGATTGGCTTGAAGATAAGGAACTGAGTCCTTGAACATGATTCAGCATTCTATGGGAAACCAGTGAGAGAACACAAGACAGGTTTGATGTGCTTGTGGTAACCAGTGTTGCTGAGGAGAAGTGTTGCAGTGTTCTGTACTAGTAGGAGTTTCCCAAGTGCTGAAGACTTCATGCCCAGGTATATCAGATTGCTGTGGGCCATCTGAGAAAGGCGTGAATGGTTGAGGCCAGGTCATTGTCTGCCAGGATGGGAAGGAGCCAACTGAAGATGATAGAAAGCATTATTCATGGATGCTACTACGCGAGAGCCTATGTCAATGAGGAATCAAGAGCAATGCTAAACTATGGACTGACTTGACAAACTGAGGTGTGTACATTCAACCACAGGAGACTGTACTGTGGCTATAGACCTTTCAGAATGCTTTCCTTTGCTCACCAGCATCACCTTTGTCTTGCTTGGGTTCAGCTTCAGCCAGCTGTTTTTCATCATCTGTGAGCTAATCTTCTCCATGCACTGGGCCATCTTGATGTTTGTTTACCTTAACTTACGTATAAGTAGCAAACAGGGTCCTTGAGACAGTAAGAGGGGAAAATGGCAAGAGACCAGGCAAATCTGCATTTCAGCATACACAGGAGAGAAGAAAGAGCATGGGGCCACCTTTACCACCAGACTCCATGTTGTCTTCTTTACTGTTTGAATAAAGTTTGCTTTGAGTGGTAACCCTCAGAAGAATCCACTTCAAGGGTGATTGGGACTATAAAAGTGAGGTGCAAAAACACCCCAAGTCACCTATCCCTATCTCTCTCTCTTTCACTTAAAAAGACAAAGGAACCAACCCTTTGACTTTGGAGGGGATAGCCTGACCTGGGAATTTGGTCAGTGTTGTTGCTGGGAACTTGTGGTAAGGAATTTACCTTGAACCAAGTCTAGCTTGTTAAGCTTTAGCTACTAGGAAGTGCTTTATCTTTATTTCTCTTGTAACCATTTCTGACTTTAATGCCTTATACTTGTACTTACTTAAAACTTCTCTCTTTGTTTTATTTTTAATCTAAACCAACCCAGTGTTCTGTTTAAAATGAACTAGAAAACAGGTGAATATTGACTCTTAACGGGGCAATGGACCTTTGACTATCTGAACTGTCCAGGAGAGGGCTGGACAGTGCAGAACAGATGTATTTAGGAAAATTCAGGACTGGGAGTGTGTTGGGGTCACCCTGCAAGTATTAACCAAGGATGGTGGAAACCAGACTGTGACTGGAGTGATACTGACAGGCTGCTGGGGTCAGAGCTGCTGGACCAGGGCTGTAGCTATACACAGACACTCAGAGTGTGACCTGCAAGCTCTCTGGCTGTTTGTGAGCAGCCCAGGTTGGGAGCTACCACAGCAAAGCATTGTGAGGCACCCAAGGTTGTAGGGCAGGTGGTGCCACAACCCCGCACTAGGGAGGGGGACAGGGGATTTAATCTTGCTAGAAACAAATCTAATTCCCAGGTATGCAAGTTTTTCCAGCTCTTCTATCCTACCAAATAGGTCAGTCCCATTACACAGCACTAAAAATCTGGGCTGAAATCCTGGCCCTTCTGAATTCAATGGGAGCTCTGCTAATGACTTTGATAGGGCCAGGATTTAACCTCTGAATCAGAAAATAGCCACTAGGTACGGCATTTGGTTCCTGGTCACTCCCCGCCCCCAAAGAATATTGTGTATTTGTAAACTCTCAATGCTGTTGCTTTAATTCTGCATACTGGAAGCTTCTCAAGCTGGTTGTGAGCTTTTCACAGGAAGTAATAAGATGATTTTATGCATCTGTCATAGTTGAAAGCTGTGTGGTACGTTATGTATTCATTGAAAACTGAGAGGGCAAGTCAGCACCTCAAAGGACTGTGCTCTTTACTAGCAGAAATGAGCTGCTAATTTGAGTTTCAGATAGTTTATAAAATGGTCAAAGAACAAATTAACCAGTATTACCAGTCCAAGCCATTACATCTGTATTTCACCTGTTTATTTTAATGGTCTAGTACCAACTACTTTCACATCTAAATGCAATTCCTTCGTTGTCTTGGCAATGGCCCTTCATCTGTCATCATTTAATCTATCTATTGAGGGCACGGATAGATACTGCCATACTTGAGCAACAAAGGATGCCCTATCAGACTGCTATGAACTTGAGTTGCTTCAACAGATGCAGTTTTATGTTGTGCCTAAGAATAGTCCTTTTTATTTTAACTCTGAATACTTTACTTCTTTCTGTTTTGTAAATATTTTCTAGTATTGACCAATCCTTTATCTGGCCTCTTTTCTTAATGAGAGACTATAAGTTCTCCTTCTGAGCCATTATAGTCTATCACTTTAACACATTTTTAAATTGTAAACTTCATATTATTTGCCTTTATAGATTTTCGGGAGTCTTTAGGCCCAGCTACAGTACACAGGGTCTGGACCAAAACATTTTGCATATTAAAAACCATACATTTAAAAAATGAGTTGATAGCTGTCAAAAAGTTAAGTAACTGTAATGGATGCTTTGTACGATGATAGCACCCATTGACCTAGGCTCTATAAATGAAAAAAGTGTCTCTGGCCCCAAAAGCTTAACATCTGAGGAGACACAACAGAAAGGCACAGAGATGTGAAAGTTACTTGCCCAAGATCACGCAGCAGGCCAGGGACAGTGCCACGAATAGAGCCCAGATCTCCTGAGTCCTTATCCAGTGCCCTAACTACTGACTCACACTGCCTCTGAGCTACAGCGACATGAAGGGACTTGACCAAGATCAGAATTAAGAAGGGAATTAAAAAAAATAACATTAAGGGTTACTGGTATTCTGAATTCTAATTGGTTACTTCCTTCTCTATTACACAACAGAAACTAACATAGTTGTGAATCATGACGCTACATATATTTTCTGCATTTTTGGAATCCCAGTGAATGTCATGGAAGAAGTTTAAAGTAGTTTCTGGTAGGCTCCTTTCAGAGAACAAAGAAAAGTGTGTGTGGTGAGACCCTAACTTGGCAGTCTAACTTTTACATTAACATGTCGTATTGGGTATATCCACAGGCAGCTGCTTGAGTACTATTTAAGCTGGGTGCTGAACTAGGCGCAGACATTGACAGGCAGTAGTTAAGCTGCTCTTATCTTTTTTTCCTCGTGTCACTGATAATGATACTGTAATTCTCTACAAACTGTGGTCCTTTGGCTATGTTTTGACAGCATGGTTGTTATTCCAGTGGTCTATGTTATTCTCTGACTGTGTCATTTCTGCTGGAGACATTTTTCTCCTTAAATTTCTATTTGAGCTCCTTAAAAGTAAGCTTGTTTTTCCTTATATCTTCTAACAGTTTTGTATTACCAATATATAGTTTGTTCAGATTAAACGCAAGGGCTCATAGCCTCATCTGGTGTAAGTCAATGGAGCTATGCTGGCTTATTCCATCTGAAGATCTACGCCATATTCTCTATATATTAGAAACAGCTGAAAAATACGATTTTTTTCCCTTGCAAGGTATTACAGTAAGAGATTTGCAAAATCTTCCAGAGACCAAAATAAATCTACATGACTAGATTTTGCAAGGAAAATACATCCCACAAACTGATACCTTATTTGAGTTTAAATGTCTGCAGATTTCTTGATCTACAATCATATGGACCAAATCCTGGAGTACTGATGCAAATTTCACTCAGTCATTAGCAAATCCTTATTGAAGTCAAACTTACTTCTGTGGCATTTACATGACAAGTGCCCTAAAAATACTTTCTACAGCTTTAAAAATCTGAGCAATGGTCCATAGTAGTTAAGGGTCAGATTTTAATATCTTTTCTTTAGATGAGAAGTATATTACTCCCCAAGTTTCAGTGGAACTACGCTTCAAACAAAATATGACTCCATGTTAGTGTAGTTATTAAAATCTGGTCCTAAAACAGTAGCAGTATTATAATGACGAGTGTCAGCAAAATGGGGCTTTGAATGTTACTCTTTACAAGTGCAAATAAATTATTAAAATCCTTTAACTGAGAACCCACCCTGGAGATATTTGTCCTTCCAGCCTGTTTCCTTCATGTAAATGGAACTGCCCCCCTATTTCATAGGTGGCAGTAATGGTCTCAAGAATTGGTTCTTGAAATCATGATCAGGCCCTGAAATCATAACAGGATAACCTTCTTTAATTTACCAGCTGTTAATTGCCTTAGACCAGCTAATGCTGTGACCATCCATAGGACTGTAGAAACACACAACTGATCAACACTGAAAATGTCTTAACAAAGCCAAGCCCAGCTCACTCAAAAACAGGGTGACTAGATGTAATGGAAAGAAGGCAGCTTGCCAGCCAGTGAAAGAAACCTCCAATAATACATGAATACCCTTACTTTCTGGACTTTGTGCTTTGGAGGATAGGATTATAATTCAAAATGATCTGGACAAATTGGAGAAATGGTCTGAAGTAAATAGGATGAAATTCAATAAGGACAAATGCAAAGTACTCCACTTAGGAAGGATCAATCAATTGCACACATGCAAAATGGGAAATGACTGCCTAGGAAGGAGTACTGCAGAAAGGGATCTGTGGGGTCATAGGGATCACAAGCTAAATAGGAGTGTAACACTGTTGCAAAAAAAGTGAACATCATTCTGGGATTAGCAGGAGTGTGGTAAGCAAGACACGAGAAGTAATTCTTCTACTCTACTCCACGTGGATTAGGCCTCAACTGGAGTATTGTCTTCAGTTCTGGGCGCCACATTCCAGGAAAGATGTGGACAAATTGGAGAAAGTCCAGAGAAGAGCAACAAAAATAATTAAAGGTCTAGAAAACATGAGCTATGAGGGAAGATTGAAAAAAATGGGTTTGGTTAGTCTGGAGAAGAGAAGACTGAGAGGGGACATGATAACAGTTTTCAAGTACATAAAAGGTTGTTACAAGGAGGAGGGAGAAAAAATTTTCTTCTTAATCTCTGAGGACAGAACAAGAAGGCTTAAATTGCAGCAAGGGAGGTTTAGGTTGAAAAACTTCCTAACTGTCCGGGTGATTAAGCACTGGAATAAATTGCCTAGGGAGGTTGTGAACTCTCCATCATTGGAGATTTTTAAGAGCAGGTTAGACAAACACCTATCAGGGATGGCCTAGATAATACTTAGTCCTGCCATGGGTGCAGGGGATTGGACTAGATGACCTCTCAAGGTCTCTTCCAGTCCTATGATTCTATGACTTAAAGTATGCAGTTGAAGTCATTTTTAGAGGGTGCATAAGCCTTATTAACATGAACATTCAGCAAACTTCCAGAGAGTAAGTTAAGATGTCTAAAGAAAACAAGAAATACTCACAGTACCAAAGTCACTCAACAACATGAAAATGAGGCCATGTCTACACTTACAAGCTTATAGCAGCACAGCTGTACCGATACAGTGTGCTGTTGTAAGAGCACTCGTGTAGCCATGTTATGCCGACGGAAGAGAGTTCTCCTGTTGACATAATAAAACCAGCTGAACAAGTGGTGGTAGCAATGTCAGCAGGAGAGTGTTTCCCACCAACATAGCACTGTGCACACGAGTGTTTATGCTGGCAAAACTTATTTCACTCAGAGGTGTATTTTATCACACCCCTGAGCAAGAAAAGTTTTCTGACATAAGTGCTACTGTAGACATGGCCTTAGTCAGTGCACAAAGAAACTCCCCTACAACATGGTGGGCTTGATTCCCTTCTCACTTACATTAGTGCTAACTTGTGAATGGAGTTACGCTGGTGTAAAATGAGTATGAGAGGAGAATTGGGCCCACTTATAGATGTACAGTGTGTATGAGTGATATAAGTTATGACATGTTTTTAACTTTTTTCATTTCTGAAAACGAGAGATGAGCTAAAACCAGCCCAGAACCCTTCTGAATTCTGGAAAGGGGTGTGTTTCAGACTTTTAGGTGTAAATCTGAATTGCTCCTAGGTGATTGTTGCTCACACGGACATGGGGCACAAAGGACCATGCAAATTCTTTGCTCCCAAGAAGATCAAGAAAGTGAGCCATTGCCAGGAGGAGGAAGGAAAAGAAGAGAGCTACGGAGGGAGGGAGGGAGGGAAGAAGGAGGGAGAAGTCATGTGGGAGTCAAGAACTCAGGATATGAGGGAAAGGAAGGAGAGAGTTCAAGGAGAACAGAAAGAAAAGTGAGATGTTACCTAAAGATTCTAGAAATGAAGCAGGTCTGCTCCTGAGTTTGCTGGCGGGGGAACTGGCCTACTGTCTGCCTCTGAAGACAGTAGATAGGAAAAAGCAAGCCAACTGCTGAAAATGAAGGAGAGATTATCAGGCTATGTAGCCTTCCCAAAGTCACAACACTAAAAAGGGATGGTTTCAAGATTGGTGCGTAGGGTGGCAGTTGTGGAGGTGTGTGGGAACCGAGGGTGTAGGGCCTAGTGGGAGATTTCATAGCTTTGCATAGGGCTTTATGTGTGTGGAGAATAGGCGCAAGATGGGACAGGACCCGAAGTCAGACTGGGTAGGAGCTGGAAGGGACAGCAGCAGTTGGTAGGGGGTATGGAGTGTTGCTAACAGGGATGATAGCTAGGGAAGGGAGGATAGATGTAGAAGGAGACATGGACAGGCTGGGGGTAGAGAGTGGAAGACTCTCGAAGCACTACAGCACATGCCGCCTCAGAACCTGGAATAGAACCCAGGATTCCTGAGCCTCAGCACTCCTTTGATGTCCCGCAAATATCTGGGAAACCCACTGGGATCCTTGCTTCTTTTGTCACAGAAGTTGGAGCATCTATACTGATTGAGCTGGAGTTGCAGGAAAAGAAAGGATAGTCTCCTGGTTAATGCGGCCCTGAAGAACTAGATTCTATCCCTATCTCTGCCACGAATTCCTGTGTGATGCTGGACAAGTTATATAAATCAAAATGTTGTACCAGTGGCCAGTGGCTGTGCCTTGCTTTCTGGGTACCCCGCTTGACATTTGGGCTCTAATTTACAGATGTTCTGAGCATTTGTACCTGCAACTGAGGTCAACTGGAGTGCTGCTCTGATCATATAATGTACCTTGAAATGCTAAGTACTCTGACAAATCAGGTCCTGAGCATCTCAAATTGGGCACCAAAAGTAGTAGATACTTTTGATCGTAATCTCTGTGCCTCAATTTTCCATCTGTAAAATGGGGATAAATATCACCCTTCCTCTGCCAGGTGAAGGTAAATTTATTAATGTTTGTAACGCACTAACATATTACAATAAGAGCACCATGAGGAAATTAATAATTCTGCAGTCAAGTGCACCATTTGAATGGTGTGCTGTAACTAATGCATAGGGCCACACATTGAATACTGAGGTTTAAAAAGAATGTCGAATGACTATCCATTCAGTAAGCACCATCCATCCTGTGCTCAGAGTGAAGTGGGGTCCCATGAACAAAACATTACATGATCATATAATTAGATGTATGATAATGGATAAACACAGAGTGGCTTTTCATAATTTTTGAATGCTTGGCTTTGCAACCTTAACATTCTATTAGTATAGTTCTTCTGGAAGTAAGAACCACCCATAACACCTTTACTGATGTACTTATAAGCATCTATAACTCATGTTAATCATGCCTATAACATCTACTCATCATTTATTAAGATTTTCTAAACCATTTGTAAATAGAACCTTAAGATAAAGTGCCACCTGAAAATCTTTCCATGAATTTCTTCAAGAAAACATCACAATCTTTGTAATTTTTCTGTCTCAAGGACAATATTTAACAGCTCCTACCTTCAAAAGCCAGGCACTGCTAAATACAACGTACAAATTGTAAAGGCAGTTTTGGCATCATTTGTGTCAGGTGGTCAGAAGTCACTTCCAAGTCTCTTCTCTCATTTCCAGGTTCAGAAAAGTTCAGCCCATGGGAATGAATGTCCTGACCTCGTTCGCCTCTAATAGCTAACACACCCACTCCAGCCAATCAATAATTATAGAGAACCCTGGCTGAAATTAGCTCAGAGCCCTTAAAATAGTTGTCTTATTTACACAGAAAATAGAACTGACGTGGTGTTTTTCCTTTCCTGTCTCAAGATAAATTGAATGTCTTCTGTGAGTCCAGCTAGTTTTGTAATCCCAGCCAGGGCAAAGTGGCCTTAGTATTTTGTAAACCCCATCTAGACAGGCTTTCCAAGCTGATACTTCATTAATTACCATTTTGGAGAAATTGGGTTGTTGATTGCAAGAACCTGGAACATCCCAGTAAAAACAGCAAATCAAGTGCTAGGAGTTTATTTTTCAATATAAAATGCTTGCTACTACTGTTCTCTGTCTGACTACAACCTTCCTTTAAGTCTGTGCTCTGTAATTTATGTCTTAGCTCTGTAATGTTAGCAAGGTATTAATATATGCATGAAGAGCAGCAGTCAATGTAATTACAGTAGCAAAGTGATAAACGCATAGCCATTTTGCCTGGTAATATTGTGTATTTAACAGGTTTATTTGTTCAACAGTTCTGGCTTTAATTATATTTTGCCATTTGGGATTTTTAGACATATAACAATCATAGCTCTCCCATCAATATTGTTTTAAGAAGAGTGGATGCATTATTAAATATTTATTTATTCATACAAAACCTATTTTTCCAACAGCACAAAGTGTCTAATATCCAGAATTTCTCTTTTTCTAATAGTATTGGAGTGAGTCATTGAGTGTCTGAGATGTGATGTTGCTTCCCTATACACCAACATCCCTAACAATGACGGCATAGCTGCCTGACTCAAATAGTTACAAGCGATGGGCAGCCATCAGATATTGACCCCAAACACGTTGCCAAACTCATGCATTTCATCCTCACACATTACAGTTTTACATTAAACAACAATCACTTTGTCCAAACCATAGGAACAGCCCTGGGTATTCGGATGGCTTCCCGATATGCCAGTTTCTTCATGGGCCACCTTAAAGAACAATTTTTTGGACAAATGCACCACGAAACCAATGATATACCTGAGATACATCAATGTTGTTTTTCATCTTCTGGACAGATGACTTAAACTCCCTCATAGATTTCCACCACAAATTCAACAACTGCCACCTGTTCCATTAAACCCTCTCTGGAACACGTTCACACTAGCATCAACTTCCTGGACACCATCACCAACTTCAACAATGGAACCCTACAAACATCTATGTGCAAGGAACCCATGGATCACACACCTACCTTATAGATCCTGTCTTCTTTCATATGGCTTGGGTAGGTAGCAATGATTACAAATGTATATCTAGATTTGATAGCCAGCCCATTGCCGCAGCAGTGAGCTGGTGAATGTCCTTCAGGCCCCTGGTGAAAGAACGAAGGAGACACTCAGATATGATATGCTCCATCATTTGTGCCTGGTGACCACAGTCACATAAAGATGTTTGCCTCACTTTCAATTTAAAGAGGATTTGTCCACATTTCTCATGAGATATCCTGATGTGATTCAATCTTCATGAGTCTCTCTGACATAAATCAAAACCCGGTTGTTCCTCGGCTGGGTCAACAATAAGCTGTTTATTTTGAGTGGTTGAAATGCTTCATGTGGCTCTCCATGGAGCTCCAGTTTCAAAGGTGTATGTAAGGGTCTTAACATGGTTCCATAGTGGGATGCAGGATTTTAATCTTGTCTTTGGTGGGTTCTGCAGTTCGTCATGCAACGGAATTCTCGTGTTTGCACTGACATGGTTGAGAAAACGAGATGTCTCGGTGTGACACTCTATATCTTGGAGGAGCATCCTGTAATCCTCCTATTCCTCATCTGTATATAATTGTGATATTGCCTATAAAGCATGCCATGTGAGGTATCAGGGGAAAGGTTATGATTTGCTGAAACCCATTGTTCCATTTAAGTATGTATATCATTAATGCATATAAAATTATAAGAATTCTGCTGTATGGTTTTCACTAAAATATGCTGTGGGTTTGGGAAGTGCCCAGATACTAGCTCTCCAGAGACAACGACAATGGAGGTAACCAACACACAGGGTGGGTGCTGAACAGACATCACTAGCCATTGTCCAGCAGAGGATTTACAATTCATTGACTCACTCACAGGAGACACAGCGGGGGTATTGCTTCACCTGGTGACTCAGCAATGCCCACCAGACATGCCTGGACTTGTGTTCTCCAAGCACATGGACTAAGGATATAAAACAGAACACAGTGGCCCCAGGCTTGGCCTTTTCTCCTCCTCCCACCTATGCTGCAAACAACAAGGACACTCAGAAGACTGAAGACTCCAACAGAGGAGACTGGCCCAGGTTTCAAGGGTGAAACCTGTGTATTATGAACTGCAATATCCAGTGGGGTGAGAAAAACTGTTTAAGCTAGATGTTGCCCAGTCTAATAGGGTTGAGAGTTTAGACTGCGTGCTTATATTTTATTTTATTTTGATAACTACTCTGACTTTTTGACTATCGCTTAAAATCTATCTTTTGTAATCAATAAACTTGTTTTACTGTTTATCTTTACCAGGGTGTTTGCCTGAAGTGCCTCAATCTGCTCAAGTTTACACAGGCTGGTGTGTATCCATTTCCATTGATGAAGTGGTGAACCAATTAATAAACTTGCATTGCTCAAGAAAGGGTCTTGAGCAGTGCAAGAGGGTATATTCCTGAGGTACAAGGCTGGGAGCTGGGGTGGATTTGGCTGGTGCTTTATTCTGTGTGATTCATGTGTGGCTCTGGAAGCATTCATGCAATCTAGCTGGCTGTGGAGCTGCACATGCCGTTGTGCTGAGTGATAACAGGACCTGGAGAGGTTCGCTGCTTGTCACTAGCAAAGTATTGTGAGAGACAACCCAGAATAGTGAGTTAAGGGGGCACAGCAGTTCCACAGTCCCAGGCTGCACCCCGGGATCCCATCACACAGGGCAGCTCTTCTAATCTGTGGAGCCTGGATGTGCAATAAGACCAGAAGCCAGTCGACTGGAGTTGATTTGAACATCCATGACACTATGTGCATGGCGTTATTGAGTTGAGTATCAAGGAATTTAGTGTGACTGCTGTGAGACCACACTGGTGCACAGTATTCAGCCACAGAATATATCAAGGCAATTGTTGCAGTTTGTGAGGTCCATGGACTGGGGCCCTACGATGTTCCAGACAAGTTCCTGATAAACACGACACAAGATCTGACCGTGTTGTGGGTGCTCTCAAGGTGTTGTTGAAAGGTCAAACTCCGGTCCGGTGTAACGCCGAGATACTTTGGGCTAGTCTCATGGCTGACGCTCTCATCACAGAACTGCACATCGTGTTTAGTATTAACCATTTTATTGTTCAGATGGAAAGTGGCCACCAAAGGTTTTTTGGGGTTAGGCCTAAGTTTCCAGAGTTGGAAATAATCAGGCATTGTGCTGAGATCTCGGGTTAGGATGCAGCTGATGGTATGGAGACTTGTGTGCTGAACAGCTAGGGCAATGTCATCAACATACAGTAATGACCCCAAACACACCAGGAAATCTGTTATCTATAGCCAAGCACTCAGATACCACAGAATATGCTCTGAGGAGAAAGTCTGGGATATACACCTTAGCACACTCAAAATCACCTTCACCAAACAAGGACAATCCACCAGAGAAATAGATCGCATCATGGAATGGGCCACCTGAATACCCCAAGAGAACCTGCTTCAATACAGAAATAAAATTCCCTCCAACTGTAGACCCCAAGTGGTCACCTGCCACCCCCCACTAGAACCCACATAGGGTATCAACAATCAGCTACAACCCATACTCGATGGGGACCCCATCCTGAAATAAATCATTCCTGAACCCCCTCTTCTGGCCTTCAAATAAGCTCTCAATCACTCCAAGCTAATCATTAGAAGCATGCTCCCCACAGATCAGGACACACCAACTCAAAGTGGCACCAGACCCTGCCAGAACAATAGATGCAAAACCGGCAGACATATCTCCACTGCTACAGTGATCAACCCCCGACACATACAGCACACCTTTCTAGATCCCTGGATCTTACACATGTCCATCACAACATGTGGTGTACTTCATCCAGGGCACCAAATGTCCCAATAACAGCTATGTGGGTGAATCCAGACAATCACTACACTCTCAAATGAATTCATACAGGAAAATGATAAAAAGCAAAAACACCCTATCACCCATGGGTGAACACTTTTCACAAAGCCATCACTCTATATCTGACCTGTTGGTCCTCATCCTCAAGGGAAACCTGCACAACACTTTGAAAAGATGAGCCTGGGAGATTAAATTCATAACTTTGCTAGATACTAAATATCATGGTCTTAATAAAGACATTGGATTTATGTCTTATTGTAACAATCTGTATCCAATTACCCCCCCCCCCTTTTTGTCTTATGAATACAGGAGTGTTAATTGGCCACTTCACCTTGAATGATCCCTTAGAATGTAGGCTAACTACTAATGCTAAACTGTTTGACCTTGTGTTTAGCTGTGACACTCTGAATACCTTTCCCAGACCTGAGGAAGAGTTCTGTGTACTTTGAAAGCTTGCCACTCTCACCAACAGAAGTTGGTCCAAAAAAAGATATTACCTCTCCCACCTTGTCTCATTGAGACTTGCTCTGTCAAGCCCTTGTGCTGAGTTTTGTCGTACAGAACTTGAAAGTAAGTGCCACTTCTCAAGGACATGGTACTAGAGCATTTTGTTGGTCTCATGAGCTTATAAAAATAAATTGAAATAAAATAAAGAAGCAATTTGTGTGGCAACTGATAGCTAATTACAAAGGGTTAGCATTAATAGCAAATGAGCTTTTTCCTCTCTTTGAAATGCAAGCACTTTCTCGCAATTAAAGTTTGGGTAAACCAGTCTGGAATGCAAGCTGCATATTCTATGCAAATTCAGTGCAAATTTTAACACACCTTTTTTTCCTGCAGTTTTGGAGCTCAGATCACTGTCCTCAGTCAAGTCTTGGCATAGGTACATGTGCACGTGCACACATGCTTGCAAATACACAACATGCAGAATACTCACTTCCAGAAAACAGATATAGGTCCAGATTTTTAACTGATGTAAACTGACAGATATAGGGAACCAATTCTGAATGTAATCTCCGGGTCGCCAGCTCTCAGGATTTTATTTGCTGGTTTTTCTTAATTCCTCAGCTCTGGGAGTCATGTGATTACATGAGCATCTCAGCTTTCATTAAAAATAAAGTACATTTCTAGCCCTCATGAGTAAAGAGAAAAGTTTGAAAACATGATCGCTAGCAACTAACTCAACATTTATTATTATTATTTATTATTTAAATCTCATGGTTTTAAAGTCAATCTCACTGTTTGTTGGAACTTGACTCATTATTTTTGATCAGTGAGGGTTGGCAATACAGTGATTTTCACCTTTCAGCAGCTCTGTTGGTTCCTCTGCTTGGATCTCTCTGAAATTTCCTCCAAGCTCAGTGGAATGGTTTTCAGAATGCTGCCCTCCTTTGTGAACACTGATGGATGAGCAGGCAGTGAGCTCCAGAACAGGGGAGTCTTGTTCGCCAGATCTCAAATCCTTGGTGAACAATCCACTCCAGCTCCAATTATAAAAACATTACAGTTCTAACAGTTGCCTGACCATGAATTATTCTGACAATGTTTAACCTGAAGATAAGAAACCACTATCAACCTGTCACATTTCCCCCACTAACGAGTTCAGCATCAGTTTAAAAGGAAGTGCAACTCATGAAGCAATGGCTCCGTGTCATAAATTATAGGTATCCGGCATGCATTACAGGGACAGGAACAGTAAAATAGCAAGGGACTCTTTATTATACATTCTGACAGTGTCAGAAAAACACCACTCTGCAGTGTTTAATCTACCATAGCTTGTTTATTCTCTTTCACATCTTTGAAACATTTGGTGCTGCATTTTGCTGCTATCTGCAATTAGCACAAGTATTTATTTAAAGCCCAGAGAGCAGGAAAGAGGTTGCCTTTGATAGCCTCTCTAATCACCCAGCCAGTGGAAAGTGGTGCTATCAGGGAAGGTCTGGGCCTATTTATTCTGATAAAACTGTTACTTTGGGTGAATTTCTTGTTTTGTCTGTAATGATGTACATAGTCACTTCTCAAAGCAAAACCTTGTAACTAGATCTGTCGTGCTGAATCTCAACAGTATATGGCCCCAGAAAACAAGCTGTGCCTGTATCTTCCTCTGATGATAAAATGAAAGAAAAGCATGATATGCTAAAAGGTGGGCTAATCTCCTAGATAGCTGATGCTTCAAAATGTGATATGAACGAAACCTGGTTGCTATCATGAAGCAATGTGGTTAAATGGATGGAGCAGGCCATGGGCAGAGGATCCCTACATTCTATTCCCAGGTTTGTATTTTACTTGGTTAAGTCATTCATGCCTCAGTTCCTCATTTTTAAATTGGGTAGGCAAACGTTCCCTCACAGGGGTTTTGTGAGGCTTATTTACTAGTCAGATTTTGGCTTTCCCCTTGCATGAGTGTGCAAAGAGATGGGGGAAGAGGATGCAGGGAGTTCCTCCGTTCCTTGCAGAATCCCCTTCTCTAAAAGTTAGAATGCTGACAACATTTGTTTACTGCCTTTTAGTATATCATAGGAAAGCCATGTGATCGATAGTGCATTACATGAGCTGGAGAGCATAGGGAGAGGGCAGGAGGCAGCAGCCACTCAAAGCCTATGTAGCAAATCATAGTTACCAACCCAGAGCAGTTAAAAATTTAATTCCAAATCATTTTTTTTACAAATCCAAAACTCTAATCTGTCACTCTGCTTTAGAGAGCAATGGAGAGGAAGAGAGAGATACTGGATACATTTTTCACTAGCACCAAAGTCCCACTGAAAGTCAACAGCCCTCTATGGGAGAGCTGGAGAGCAGTTTGCCCCTTCATGCCCCTACAGTAAAGACAGCAGCAAGAGAGGTACAGACAGGGCTTAATTTGTGCCAGGGCTTGCTGGGGCTGAGCCCCGGCACCTCTAGGCTTGGCAGTTCATAACCCCGGCACTTCTGGGCTTGCCATGGCAGTTATGAAAGTACAAAAATTGCTTGAGCCCTGGCACCTCTTTCATTACAAATTAAGCACTGAGTAAAGAGTAAAGCCATGCTGCCAAGGAATCACTCTTACACTGTGGGTATTCCCACTGGAAGATCAGCATTGTGGGCCTTGTACACTAGTGGAGTGAGGCTGTGAGGAGTTCCAGAATCAGGGCCCTAGACTTGGAAGTTTTTATCAGAACACCAAATCTTTGGCAGCTCACCCAGTTCCTAAAGCTGCCAGGACAAATAACAGGAGATAAAAACCCTGAAACTAATAATTCATGGAGACTGCTGCTATGTTTTGGCATGGACAGCCAGAAGGAGGTGGAGGTAAGTATTTGTGTCGGGGGAACTGAAGACCTGGTCTCAACACTGGAAGTTGCTCTAGTGAAATATGCTATGGTTGCAGGAGATGTTTAGATGCCTCCACAGTGGACAAAATGTTTGTTCTATTAAATGGACAGGCAGTATTACTGAAGAGCACATACTGTACAGGTAGGTTGTAAAGAATACCCAGTTCTCTAAATCAGCCTTTCAGACCTTTGATGTGGTGAAAGAGAAAGGGTTTCAGACATTTTAGGGACTTCCCTGTATTTGGGTTATTGCTGTTTTTTAGACCAGCCTGTAACTTCAAGAAAAGAATGTGCAAGAGTGAAGGATAGAATTAAAGCTATGGAAGGGGGAGAGAAGATGTTTGTGGAAGAGGGACAGACACTACCATCAAGTTATTCAGAGTTCTATTTCTGACCTGTCTGTACTTTTTGGTGCAACCAAATATCAACTATGGGATGACCTGCAGCTGGAATACTAGAGCAACTGTTGTTATTTTTGCACACAGAGGAATAATAAGGTGAATATTTTGAGCCCTTCAATTTGGTAATACTTGACCTACAGCTAAATTGACTCCTGAACTATAAAACATTTTAATTTGTGTTGCTATAATTGGTCTTAACTGTTTCCACTTTTAGCCTGGTTGCTTGGTTCCCCTCTGATCTTTCACCAGTAATGGCTGTTAGGAGACAGCCCTGACTTTAAGTTCATTATCTTTTGAATTAATTCAGAAAAGGGACAAGGAAAGAGCCCACTCACAAAGAGAAAAAAGAAAAAGATTTTTCTTGGTCAGTCTGCAGAATAGGTGTTGAAAGTGAAGGTAAGTTGCCAAGGAGTGAATGTGTTAGCCTGTCACCTCTTGAAAATCTGGGTTCAGATCTGTGACCCTAGCAGTTTTAATACAAACTAGATAGTGGAAATGAATCACATCACATCACTAAATCAACATGGAGGCTTAGCATAAAAATATCAGACTGCAGGATTCTGTATAACAACTGTCAACACAGAACCACCTTCTGCTCTTCATTAAACCTAGGAAACCCATTGGCTTACCTGCAAATGAGAGCAGAATTTAGCCCACTATAACTCTTACTGGCATTATCCAGTCACAGTCATGAGGACTAAAGCTCATCTGTGGGAATATATAAACAATTACATTGGATTCAGCTCTACGTTCATAGTTCTTTTTTAATCCCAGTGATTAGTTTATTTCTGGAATTGGCAAATTAGCAAACCCATCCCACTTCCAGAATCCTCTTTTTTTCCAAGGAACCAGTGTTTCTCTCCTGCCACCAAGTTTGATTTATTTGTGACTAGTAGCACAGCAGAACTATGCTACTAGTCACAAATAAATATTAAGACAAAATAGGATGCTTCTAGCCTAAGAGTCATAATTCACCCCCTAGTTCCCGTTTTGCTCCATTGGGGAAGTAATCTACTACCAGTGCAAACCAGCAGCAAATTACTTCCCCCTCTGTAGTGGCACTGCTGTATTAGCCAGTGCACTGAAGAGGGCCAAAGACAAAGTTCCTCTCATTCCTTGCCTCTCCGTCTACTCTGCTCTCATTTCTGTGGGAGGGGGATAGCAGCCCCATGGAATGTGAAATGTAGATGTAAATAGTTATTAGCTACAGTGCTGGTTAAAGTTGTTAGAAAATGTTTTTATCTGCTGAAAAATTCAAATTTTCAACAAAGATTATGAAAACTGATTTTTTTTTTTTAGGCAAAACCAAAATATTTTGATTTGGCAGTGTCTCATGGGAATTGTAGATTTGGCAACCCATGCTCCCATTCTCCTCTATAGATTGGACTCCATCATTGGGCTACATCTCCCATAATGCATCATGGTCTCTCCTCTTGGAAATGGGAAGCTTTGTAGCATAGGAGATGTAGTCTGGCTGGGGAGCCTGGCCCAAAGAGGAAAGTGAGGACATGAAGCCACCAAACCACAACTCCCATGAAACACTGTGCCAGCATGTCGAAATCCAAATATTTTGGTCTTTGGCCCAAATATTTCAGTTTTCAAAAAAAATTTTTTTTTTGATGAAAAATTAAACTTTTCAAGAGAAAGCAGGCTCATTTCATGGAAAATTTTGTTTTGTCAAAAAAACAATTTTCTGTCAAAAAACAGTTTTTATAGAAAATTTTTGACCAGCCCTAGTGCCAGTAAAATGGTGCTCGAGAATATATAGCATGGTTCCTGGGTCTTTTGAGAGAAATAAAACTTCTTGTTTTTGTGGTGCACTGCAAATAGTCTCATTTGGGCAGCTCTTTACAGTCCCATGCACAGATCTATGGTATGTTTTTCTCATTCAAGGGAATAATTCTTCTGCAGGTGTGTGTAAAACAATTAACCACCTGAACCTAAGTAATTGAGTCAAAACACTCCATTAAATATGTAAGTAGTACTATCCCCATTTTTACAGATGGGTCAACTAATACAGTTAATTGGAAAATGGAATGTCCATTCAGCAGAAAATTCCAACACTTCAGTATTTGTTTTCATTCTCTATACCAGATTGAAAAGTTGAAATATAAAAAAAACCTGTGGAATTAAAATTCCAAAAACTTCAAAAAATTTGAAGCATTGATGCTTTAAAAAGTCAAAATAAAATGGTATAGTTGTAATTTTTGTAGTAGTTGTAGTTGTAATATTTTTACCTAATCAAAAAGAAACATTTCAGCATTATCAAAATTAAATAAGGAATTTTAAATTATTCATTTTGACACTTTCCCATTGAAAATTTGTCAAAACTGACACATTCCCATAAAATGCATTTTCCAGCAGAAAACTTACATCAAAATTTTTTGACTACCTCTGTTAACTAAAGCATAGAAAGGCTAAATGACGTGACCAAGTTTACACAGAAAGTTTGTTACAGAGCCAGGAATGGAAACCAGACTTTTTGAATCCCATTTCCTTGTCCTAGTCACTTTACCACATGGGTATTTATATAAATCTGTTACACGTGTAAATCTTTGTGAATTACATATCAAACATTTATACAGGAATGAAACTAATTACAGTTAAAATAGATTTTTAAAAATCACAATGTGTTTGTCTTTTTTTATTCTGATATTTCTTATAAAAATTTGGAATCAGGCCAGTATCCAGGCATACTAGACATATTGCTATGTGCAGCGTTCCTGATTAAGGGTTATTTTTTCAAATGCCTAGCCCCATTTTTGTGAGTAGAATCTTGGAACTTGATTTAAGATGCAAATCTAAATACAATATAGTGCATCTAAGGGGAATGTATTTTTATGTGACAGTCTTGCAGGAAAAATTAAAATAATTATAGAAGACTTTTATTATTTTGAAATAATGAAAGAAAGATTTTTCCTTTTTATGTTGAAGCTATACTTTGATGTGTCTGAGGATTGGTGTGTGTATTAAGCCAGGTACAATACTCAAGAATCTGAAGAACGGTACAAGAAATTTATAGTACTGCTTTAAAATGTCTAAGCAAAATCTAGTGAATCGAGGGAGGTATTTTTTCTTTCTTCTATTCTGTCTGCTATTGACTTCTTCCTATCACGTCTGCATTTGATAGTCTATGGGAAAAAAATAACTGCAATTTCAGTAGTGAATTTTATGCAGATTCAGTATTTATGGTGGCAACGCTTGAGAAAATCTATGATTAATGATCACACACAATGCCACTCTATGAAAAGGACAGACTTTTTAGTGGCAGAAATGTGCCCGTAGGCAGTGATGCAAATTTCACGTGCCTCTAAACATGAAGGCCCAGCCTGACATACTGTTTGGGTTTTGTTTATATCCTATTACAATACCCATAATTATCAAGAAAATAAATTTTGTATACTGGGTAGGAGATATTAATTTAGTTTCCCATGAGGGTCCTTTTAAAAAATATATTTTTCAAAATATACCATTGTTTTCTGAAAACCTGGTTTTCCTGAGTTGGATTTTGGTGGAATATTTTACTCCCGCCTACGAACACTTTCTTTTAAGACTGCTAAAAGTCAAACCAGGTTGCATTATGTTGTTTTTTTCATAAAGGGTGTAGGCAACTCAAACAGACCAAAGGGGAAATTTTTGAATACTGAACCCGAAGGTAATAAAATTATTCTGGGCATAGTTTTGAGTATCAGAATTTTACTTATTTTTACTGTACTTTACGGAGAGGCAGTAGTCAAATTTTACCAAAAATATTTTTGCTGGAAGTTTTCAGTTTTCCATCGTGACCTAATTATACTCCAGCTAATTGAATGTGGATTCAAATGGAGTCCTATCTGTCTCTTGTATGAGTGTATCTATCTATTGTATCACCAATGATATTTTGTGATACTCATCATCTTAATATCTAGGCACCTTCCAACTAATTAAAAATAATAATGTTAATAGTCTCTTTTTCTTCCTTCCCTGCCTGCAGACTTTGATTCGTTTTGTGTGTGGAAAGCCAAGTATAAAAAATGCACGTGAGCTCCAAAATCTAGGTCCAGTTCCTATAGGTGTTTTGCTTTGCTCTCAAGACTACTCCTACTGATCAACAGTTTCCACTGTTAAGGGAGACCATAGTTGCAGTGGGAAAGGTAAACTCTCTACCAGTTAGTTCCAAGCTCACGGGGATCTTTGGTATCAGGGCAGAGATCTAGGGCTTGATTCCCTTCTGCCTCGCACAGTGAATTATACTTGGGGAAAGGGAGCATAACACACTACCATGTCTGAGCGGTGGTAGCGTTTTATACTCACATTGCTCTCGCCTAGCGCAAGTATGAATGATTGCAAGGCAGTGGAGCCTCAGTCCTCTAATCTAATCTAGGCATAGAGTTCCTCATCCCTCTGGCACCTGGGCGTGTGTCCTGCACACTACTGCATTTGAGGTGCTTGAGGCAGCAGCTTGACCACGTGCACCAAAATGAAAAAATGGCTCCCTCTGGCAAAGCCATTAGAAGTTGTGCCAAGCTTGTCTCAGCTGGAAGTGGCTCTTTCCATATCTGACAGTTTCATAGGAATTGTTTTCTCTTCCAAGGGCTGTAAAATATCTGGGTCAGCAGGTATAATAGAAAATCAAATGAGAATGTCTATCCTTTGTTAAAATGAGCTCTGCACCCTATTGTTCATTTCAGGTACTGGTTCAAGTTGCCAAAGATTTACTCCACGGAAATTAGTGTTGGAAAAAAATAAAATCAAACTATAACTCAAAACAAGCATCCAGGACACTGAAATTTCTTTAAACTGCTGGGCACTCAGCTGGTGCTATACAGGTCTCTTAACCGTGAAAGGATAGAAGATTTAATGCAGTCATCTTATCTGCCTTGAGTTTGACTAGGTCACTTTAAACATCAGTTTTTGTCATTCTGATTCCTCTTGTGGTCATTATTTTAGCCCTCTGTTTCCCATCTGATATTGAACTCTAGTGATACGGATGCAGAAGCAGCAAACAACATGCTAGAGTAAGAGAAAAGGCTGTTTTTACTGCTTTTAGCAATGTGACCTTAGGTATTGATTTATAGCCTGCTGCAGTGCTCCAATGCAAAAGGGAACTGTGGTAATTAAGTTAGTATCTGCACTTTCTAAAATAGTGCTGAGTTGCAACAAAGAGAGACCCTTTATTTTTCCTCTCTGTCTCTCAGTGAATGCAGATGCAGGCACTAACCTCTGACCCTTCTCAGCTCTCCCCAGCTGCAGCTGTTATTTTTCTCTCTGTGTGCCTTTAGGTGCTGATAGACTGAGTAAGATTCATTATTTTTTTGTGCTTGACTTTTTTTTTAAGCTAGCACTGGAGCAAATTTCTACTCAGTACCTGACGCTTTTTAAAAAAAAATCCAAGTACTTATTTGGGTAGATAGAAAAGCAGGCAAGAAAATATAGACTGGACAGAAAATTCAGCAGGGTGGGTGGTTGTGAAATGGCTCAGATTTTAAAACAAAAGCTTCTGCATGAAGATTCTCATATCTCAGCAAGATGCATTATTCCAAAATACATATAAAGATAATAGAACGAAAAACACAATGGGGAATCTCTTTTATATTCCAATACAGTCATTAGAGAAATAGGGCCACGGAAGGTAATAAAATTGAGTACCTTGAGGTAAGCATGTAAATGACATGCTAATGTATGCAAATTAACATACTATGTTCAGTGTCCATAAAAACTACTAAATACAGCTAATTAAAGATAGGTAAGTTGCTGCATTTTATACTTCACAGAGTTATGAGGTAGGTAGTATACTATCATAATTACACAATGTTTGCCTTGGGGAATGCATCAAATGTTCTATTTTTTTTCCCTAGCAGTTTTGTCTATTTCAGTGGAAGTAATTACCTTTTCACTTCCTCACTAAACGTCTGAATCTGAGTGAGGGTTATGAGATTAGAAACAAAATAAAATTACAGCCAATACTGTAATTCTGCAAATACTTAGTACTGAACTTAGTTCTTACTACTGTGAATATGCTCCTCAGCAAAAAACTTAAATAAATGCTTGACTTCAGTGGGACTTACGCAAGCACTTAAAATTAAGCATGTGCTTGATTGTTTTGCTGAATCAGGGCATATATCCAGTATTAACTGTTTGCAGAATTGTGTCCTTATTGATTAGGAGTCAAATCCAGCTTGCCTTGCTCATGAAGGCAATTTAACTATTTTTGTGAGTTAAGCAAATTAGTTTTGGCCCTATACACTACTTTAACATGATCAGATCAGTTGTCTTAAGAAATGTTCGTCAAATCTGATGAATGCACACCCTTAAACTTGTTGTTGCAGTCACAAATAGCTCTATTAACTTGTTTTCAATGCAGTAATGGGCTTTTGGGGCTTAGAAAAAGATGGGCCCCAATTTTTAAATGTCCACGCTCTGCATGGTGCAGGACCTGAGGAGGCACAAAAAAGACTTTATATTTGTTTGACCCAGGTGGCAGCTACAGGATGATTCAACCTCTGATACAAATTAGAGCAGCCCCAAAGCTGCTCTAATTTGCTCCCAGCTACCCACACCCTCAAGGGGCTGTTCTAGTGGCTGGGGATTACCAGAGTGCAATGGTGTTCTGAACGTGTTCCTGTTACACAGTCAGGTCCCTGATGTAGCTATGACCTCAAGTCTGTGAGGCAGGATAATGAAAAGCTGGCCAAGCCAGCTTTACAGCACCTGAGGATTCTCCCATGCTGAGGGCTTTGTAGCCCTTTGAGGCCATAAACAGGGGACCAGGATCTGGTTCAGGGGTTCTAATATTTTAATGCTAGATACTTTGTTATGTATTAATGTTATGAATTGTAATATATGTTTGTGTGGTACATTTGGAGTCTGCCACACCAGAATTTCTGGCCTGTTCTCCAGCTGTTGAGTACTTGAAAGTCTGATCAAGTCAGAACCTCTGAGATAATGTGAAAAGCTCCACCTCCCCTTGCTGTCATTTGCACTAATGGGTTCTCCTTCAAATTACTTCAGGCTGATCTTCCCTATTTTTTAAGCTATGTGCTACTTTCCCAAGATAGTTTGAGCACCTGTCTGTTGCTGTTTTGTCTTCAAGGAATGGTTCTACTTTGTTTTATGCAGGATTTGGAAGCCTTTGAAACAGTTATGTTATAGCTGCAGATTAACCCACATTTTAAAAAGAAGCCTCTCTCATTCCTGCTAGAGAATGTGGTTTATGCAGGCCATTATTTACTCTTACAAGCACTGAAGCACCGCGGTGATGGATGTGGTGTACAGACGTGGTGAGTAGAAAGGGGCTCATTACAGTTTGCCTGGTGCTTTGCTTTGCTATCAATGATGGTTTATGGCTCCAATTCAGCAAAACATCTAAACACATGCATAATTTGCCCCTGTCCAGTAAAGCAGTTCACCATGTGTTTAAGTCCTATTGAAATAAAAATTAAGCCCAGTATTAAGCACATGCTTAAATGATTTGCTAAATAGGAATGGACTGCTGAATCAGGGCCATTGGAGGGAAAAAAGAGTGGGTATTCTTGGGGCAGAAGAGATGGGTTGACAGAAAAGAGAGATTGTGAACAGCGAAGAACCTGGGAGGCCAATAAGAAAAATTGGGGTGCAGAGGTGACAAAGAATGATATCAACGGATAAGGGATTCATAGGGGTAAGCAACATACTAAAAAAGAGTGAGAATAATATGGAGAAATGTAAAAAACATTTTAGCAAGCTGAGAAAAAATATCGAAGGAAAGAAAAGAGACCTGTTAAAAAATGTATAGAATGACAAAAAAGGTGTGTGTGTGAGGGGGAGGAGGATTAGGGAGGAAAAGATAATAAAAATAGGGGTTATAGAAATGTTAATTGTATTTTGTTTAAAGTTTTCTCTTACTTTTACATGTGCTATGTCCCACCTACCAAAAAAATCACTTGCAAATCCAGATGTTGCACCTATGCAATACCACATTTTATCACTTTCCCTGATTAGGAAGTTTCTGAGACATGTTCAGAAGCATCGTATTGTGTGGGTTAATCATTATAACAGGGGTGCAAAACTCTTCAGATTCTAGATGCAGAGCCATGTTTTCAATTGCTGTGATCTGGAGTATCAGTGCAAATCCACAAACAGTATCTTGCAGGTTCGCAAGTGTTATGCAGGGACTCCAAAATTACCCTGCTGCCGCTTGGCCGCTTGCCCTTCACAGTGCTAAGCTGACATATCCAGAATCAGTGCCTGTCAGAGACAGCACTGTTTTCAGAACTGCTGATTCAGCATGTGATCAGGGTGGAGGGGAGCTGATGTAACTTAGCTGCAGCAATAAGAGGCTTTTAACAACATACATACTGTATTTTGATAAGAAAGGGAAGAGCAGGAGACAGGAGTAGAAGGAGTTTACTGTAACCCCTTTTGATAAAATATTGCAGCATCGTGGTATCCCCTGAAAGATTCATTCTTACCAGACCTCCACAGGGCTATCTTTATCACAGGTAATCTTGAATAAGAACACTCTCCCTCCCTCCCCCTTTTCCCTCTCACTTTCTCATGTTGAACTGATACCTTGAGACACTCCAGAAGTCCCTAGCAAGGTTGTGACCATTAGTATGAGGCCCCCTGCATACAGCTGATAGCTTGGATTGACCACTGCAGCTCTAGAACTGACAGGCCTTTTTTGTCTTCTGACCTTTGGTGTAGTGCAAGAAAGGAGGTGGATTGGTTGGGCAAAAGAAAACTAAAAAGTCTTCTTGCAAAATAGAGATTTCTGCAAATGTAAAAGGTACCTAAAGGGTGTGGTGCAACTTCCTTAATCTAGATCTTATTCCTTTCAAGGGAGGAGGAGAGAGTGAGAGAGAGAGAATGCTGCTTTTGGCAGAGGGCAACTGACTGCTTTATGGCTTTGCCTTGATGTATGTTTAAAAAACATCCTAGAGTCTGGCACAAGGAGGATTTTTCCCACTTGTATTACTTCTAAACATTCTTCAAAAGCTTCAGTAGAATATAGAGTATTTGTTTGATCAGGCAAACATATTCAGCACTGAAGCTCATGGGTAATACCTACCTCTGACCATATTCAGCCAATTTTTTTACTTCTAATTTAAATTCAAATTTCCTGTAATCTGTGTAGAATAGAGAGAGATGTCTCAAGCATAATTGCTTCTCTTGAATCAAATTGACTCCATCCAGGCAGCTGCAGAGGCAGGGGGCAATGTTATCAAACTGGATTCCTCAACTAAATATAAACATGGTCAAAAGTTTGAATATATTTACTGTGTACACACTAGTCTCAGGAAACTTGCAAAAGAGTCGGAGCTTGAGTTTATTTCAGATAAACATTCAAAAGTTTGCATGCTTATCTCAACCTTGTCTGGACTATCCAAACTTCCTGAGGCTGCAATATTTTGCTGGAGATTTCACAAGTACTGTATGGGCTTTCTAGTGAGATTCCTGTTTTCATTCAGCCCTCAAATACCATCAGAACAGCCCTTTACAGAGTATTTAGGCATTGATTATCCCAGTTGTACCTTAGAAGTGCAGACACATGTATTTATTCTACATTAGTGTTTTTTGAATAAGGGCCTAAAAGTATTTAAACAAACATTGATTTAGACCCAGAAAGCTTGAATCCAGAGATGATGTTCAAAGTTCAGGTGTTTGGGTCCAGGATTTTCACATGGGTCAATATTTAATTCACATCTTTTGGGTTAGTAATTCTGTAGTACTTCTAAATGGGGCTACTCTTGAAGACCACATAGAAACTTTAGCAACTGCAAAATGCAGCACTCACTTATTTTGCAGTTTCAGTCCTCTGGCTCATATGTCAACTGTTTTATGCAGACTTCACTCGTTTCCATCTGTCAAGGTACAATTTTTGGATTGAATCTATTGGTTTTTAAATCCTGAATATTTGAGACACTACTTCTTTCTGTGTGCACCATCCCAGCAATTGATATCAACTAGAATGCGGCTGTTAAAAATCTTGGATATGGCTGTAAATGGACTAAGGTTAGGGCATCTCAGAGGATTGATTATGGAACTCACTTTCCCTGTTAGTGTGACAGAGACCAAAATTGTTGAGAATTAGGGAATGATGTAAGGTTCATCTTTTTTACTTTTTTTGTGTTATGGCTGACTGAGTTTTACTTTATTGGGGACAGTTTATTTAATAAATATATGGAGATATACCTATCTCATAGAACTGGAAGGGGATCCTGAAAGGTCATCGAGTCCAGCCCCCTGCCTTCACTAGCAGGACCAAGAGTCACTAGCAGGACCAGTTTGTGACAGTCAGTTGTTGTTTGTAATTATTGTGACTCAGAAATCTCTTGATGCCAGCTGGCAGAAGGCATAATGGGTACTTAGCATTTTACAAAGATCCCAGGGATCAGGTATCTACACAATAGTGTGCCAAAGGCAGGTAAGCTCTCTATTGAAAGCCAATAGCTTACTGGTCATCATAGTCATAGTGAAATGGATGGATGGATGATATTTAAGGAGTTATATATCTATACTGAAAACTATGTTTTTAAGGAATATAAGTTTAGACAGCTCACCAGAAGGTGCTAAACAGGTTCTTTTTAGGTAGGGGTAGTAAAAGTGTCTCTCTCTGGGTGGTCATTGGGTATTTTGTGTCTTACAGTGTAAAACCAAGTCTACACTAGAAAATTAGGTCGGTTTCATTATGTCAGTTGGGGGGGTGAGTGGCATTGTTAAGCTTACCTAAGTTCTTGTGCAGACAGCACTAGGTTGATGGAAGAATTCTTCCATTGGCCTAGCTACCTCTTCTTAGGGAGGTGGATTAACTACACCGACGTAATAGTGTCTCTACCATTGGCATAGGTAGTGTCTACACTAAAGCAGCTCAGCTGTGCTGCTGTAGCCTTTCAAATATAGACATACCCTCAGTCTATGTGCATTACTGAGCCTAATGCAAATGAAGAAACTGTGAATTGACATAAGAGAAGCTCCGCAAAACAAAAATAGTGAGGGGGGTGTCCTGTTTACAAATAAAGACAATGGATTTGGGGGGCATAACTGTAGATACTGAGGTGAACTTGGGATCTTTGAGAGCGTGGTTGGTTTCATGGAAAAGGGATCACAGCCTACCTGGCTGAAAAACACATCCGCACTACCATAAGACATGATAGTAACTAGTTAAGTAAGTCTAGGTTCTAAAATGCGTGTTATGGTTTTATTTTACATGTAACCATTTATTTTCAGTGTTTCTATTTACTATTATTTAAATCTCTCCTCTTTGTTAAATAGCCTTTTACTTGTTTTCACTAAACATACCTAAATATTAAATGTAATGGTGATCTTGAGCTGAAACTGATATGCTTGTGAGTACTATTTATTTGGGAGCAGCTACCTTGTGCATTCTGTTTCTAGTGGATCAGGGGTTGGTCACTCCAGGGGGATGCTTGGAAGGCTTGGGGGTTGGAGTGTGCCAATCACTAACATGGAGAGAGAGAAATTGGGGCCTGTATAAGCCTTTTGGGAAATGGTTGTATTGCCTGTGGTCAGTGGAATTGGGGAGTTGATTCCCAGCAGGCACAGCCAAGGAAGGCTTCCTTATGCTAAGGGCAGATGCTAGAGAGGTACCTCACAACCCTGGCAACTGCCAGGAAGTGTCACAATGATCTTTTCCTTTAAGACCACCCTATTGGTATAACATGAGAACTCCAACTAAGACATAAAAATGGCCATACTGGGTCAGACCAAAGGTCTATCTAGTCCAGTATCCTGTCTTCTGACAGTGGCCCAAGCCAGGTGTCCCAGAGGGAATGAACTGAACAGGTAATCATCAAATGATCCATCCTCTGTCACCCATTCCCAGCTTCTGTCAAACAGAGGCGAAGGACACCATCCCTGCCCATCCTGGCTAATAGCCATTGATGGACCTATCCTCCATGAATTTATCTAGTTCTTTTTTGAACCCTGTCATAGTCTTGGCCTTCACAGCATCCTCTGGCAAGGAGGTCCACAGGTTGACTGTACATTGTATGAAAAAATACTTCCTTTTCTTTGTTTTAAGCCAGCTGCCTATTAATTTCATTTGGTGACCCCTGGTTCCTGAGTTATGAGAAGGAATAAATAACAATTCCTTATTTACTTTCTCCACACCAATCATGATTGTATAGACCTCTATAATATCCCCCCTTAATCGTCTCTTTTCGAAGCTGAAAAGTCTGAATCTTATTAATCTCTCCTCAGATGGAATCTGTTCCATTTCCCCTAATCATTTTTGTTGCCCTTTTCTAAACCTTTTCCAATTCCAATATATCTTTTTTGAGATGGGGCGACCACATCTGCACGCAGTATTCAAGATGTGGACGTACCATGGATTTATATAGAGGCAATATGATATTTTCTGTCTTATTATCTATCCCTTTCCTAATGATTCCTAACATTCTGTTCACTTTTTTGACTGCCGCTGCACACTGAGTGGATGTTTTCAGAGAACTATCCACAATGACTCCAAGATCTCTTTCTTGAGTGGTTACAGCTAATTTAGATCCCATCATCATCTGCAGGAAGTTAGTCCCAGAGTATAGAACAGACTGGTGGAGTTCTGATAATAAAAGTGCATTAATTGCATGATCTAAAGCTCAATGAAGTCAACAAAAAGACTCCCATTGATTTCTTAGGAAGCAAGAT
Source organism: Trachemys scripta elegans (assembly GCF_013100865.1). Classification (NCBI taxonomy): domain Eukaryota; kingdom Metazoa; phylum Chordata; order Testudines; family Emydidae; genus Trachemys; species Trachemys scripta. The sequence goes on from NC_048299.1 coordinate 178,995,403, forward strand.
CAGAATTTAGTAGTCTGAGCCTGCACCATTAAAGTCAATGGGAGATTTGCCGTTGACTTCAACCAAAGCAGGATCAGGTTGATCTCTCTGTGTCTAGATTTACTCCCGCATGCTACTGTGGTGTTAGATACTGTTTTTTACTCTACATGCACTCAGAGGCTCTGCAATGGGAGCATTATATATATTTCAAAGCAAAAAAAAAAAAAAATCACAGAAATGCCCTAGTTCTGCACCCTTCTAACTTTAAGCTGTAGTGACCTCACTGAGCACGAGACTGGGTTTTTTTCTAATCTTTCTGAAAGGAGTCTTGTTTGCTTGCTGGCCCTTACACACCAAGGCACTGTTGTGTTACTTAAAATTGTAAATTATGTCTGTTTAAGAAAATGTCAGTGTTTTTTAAAACAGAATAACAGAACTGGAAAAGTCTTGGCTGTGCTGTTTGTTACCAAAGTTGCATGCAAGCAGAATGATGCATTCATCATTATGAGCAGATTCAAGGAGACTAATGACTGGTACACAATACAGCTTCAGTTCTTTCAAGTAACATGATAGCTGTTTCTATTCTCGCCAGTAAGATTATCTGAGCAATGTTAATGCTCATAAACTAGCCTATAGAGGTACTATGACTACAAGACTGTACTTACAAACAATGAAAACTTAAAGAAAATAATCCCTATTAATTAAATGGATCTTTCTGTCAGAAATAGGGCTGCAAGGTAACTATTTCCTTGGTCGGGTGATGTAATTTCTTTGGGATCTGTATTTGTGCTCTGATTATATTGTCTATTCCCTAACAGCATTAGTATGGGGTAAGTTGCTATCAGTATTGCTTATCAGCTGCCTGGTGAAAAGCTGATCTTGCGATCACATTACATGGGTCTCTTTTATATTAGACAATACATGGATCCTGGTAAAAGGCATTACCATCATGAGAATGTCACTCATGACTTTGAAATACCCCAGTCAAAACAAAACCAACCAACCAAATAAATAGATATGAACAAAAACAGAATTTAATAAAATCTAACCCCATCTCAAAAAACCCAGTCCACTAGGACTTTGATATTGCCATTGATTGTATGTGGAAGGCACTCAGATACTACAGTGAGGTGAAATGGTATAAAACCCTAAAAGAGCTAGCTAGATCCTGTATATGGAGAAATGCTGCACTTTGCAGTTTTATATTATGAAATACCATAGGAAAATAACCCAGGGCTCTGAACTATTGGCCTGGAGTTGGGTATTTACTTAAAAACCCTTTTGCGTGGCTTTGTTTGATTCTCCTTAAATAGCCACCAAAGAGAGGCACCAACTTTCTAGTGGCTGCTTTGGTGGTGTGTGGTGGCTTTTTGTGTTTGAAATACTGCTTGTGTTTTTGCTCTTTTCCTCTTCCACAAGGGAGGTGCTGCTTTTCCTGTATTTTTTCACTAAACATTGAGGTTATGCTATGCTCTTAAGTGACATCATTTTGGAAGCCCGTAAGTGAGACTTTAGCCGTCTTTGTGTGGGTGGAATGTGTTCACTGTGAAACATGAAGAGATGTTTACCAAAACTTTTTCCCATGAGAATCAGAATTTTCCCTCTCTGACATCCAGGTTTTGCCTTGGTGGAACTTTACAAATATGTTATTTCAGTGACCATTTTGTTGACTCAAGGTTCTGACCCTAGAAGGTGATGGCTCTGAACTGTGACTGCCCTTGTGCCTGCCAGACTTAGTCACAGATAATTGCCTGGAGCATTTGCAGTTAAGCTGCTGCCCAAAACATATACGTATATGGTCATGATTTTCAAAAGTGGCTAGTGATTTTCGGTGCCCAACGTAAGACACTTTAAATGATTTTAAGGGGTGGATGATCATATTTTTAGAAAATCAGGCCTCTTTTAAAGAATCTCAGGCTGGTTCCCCAAATCCTTTCTAAAAAACTTGGCCTGTGTATTTTATTTTGTTTTAAGCTGACATTAACATGGACAATGCCAAATGAAAAATATCATACACAATTACTTCCTAAATATTCTTTCAAGTGAGAACATCTCCATCTCTGTGCCCAAGTTGTCAACTTTTGGTTCATTGGGGTATGGCAAGATGGATGCCTTCTTGGGAACCTGACAGATGGGAAAGACCAATCTGTCTACCAAATTTTCCTGAAAACATGGCTCTTAGGCCATGAAGTTGAAAAAATGTTCTTATTTCTCAGGCAAATAAATGTCCCACAATCTGAATTACAGTCTCTAGAAGCAAAGAAAGCCCCACCACACACCACTTTCCACTTGGGTTGAACCAAGTTGCTTCTAACTGCTAAGTTTGATTGTGTTCACTTAAGGCCAGTTAAGCTCTTTTACTTTCTCATAAAATGTGTGATCTCATTAGACCTCACAAGTTAAGTGGGATCAGGCTGGGTCAGTACTTGGATGGAAAATGTCTAGGAAAAACTCAGGTATTGAAGGAAGTGGTGTTTTAGTAGGAGGCACTGTTCCCTCTGACTCAGTACTGAGCCAACGCCTTAGTATGGAGTTAGTGGAGGTTGTGCCACTGAAGATGCTACCTGACATACAAGATAAAACAAATGAAATTCTGACTATTTTCATTCATCAACATTCCATGGCACTTTCTACAGTGTTAGGGATATGTTAACACTGATGTCATGGCCAAATTCCAAGGTCATTACATTCTGTCTCCATAAATTCTCTTTATTGTTTCCATTGACTATCGTATTCTCCTTCACAGACTGTCCTGAATGCTTGTGAATTTCCAAGGCGTGCCTATCTGTGCTACCACCTGAGCACTGTTAAACAGATGCTGTGTTCCATCCCCAATGGTGAGTGCATAATGTTAGATGAATATGAATATATATAATATGCACGTGTTGTTTTGAGCAGACAATAATTTGACTTCAGTAGGCCTCCATGCAAATAAAAGGGTCTGTCCATGTTGAGTCATTTGTGAGGTTCAGGTCTCATTTTTCAAGGTGTCTTGCAATTCTTTAAGTAACACATGAGAACACATTTGATTCCTCAGTTTGCTACAAGGTTAGGCCTATCTTTGCACTTTTACCAACATATTTGCTTTTCCAGAATCCAAACTCTCCTATATTACCAAACCAATCCAAAGGTACTAGAAAAATTCTTTATTAAGATTGAGTTGGTTGGACAGAAGAGCAGGTCTTTTAAAAAATTGACAAAATTTTACATTCTATCATCTTTTCTTCCAGTCTTACTGCTACAGTTTTCTACCATTTTGGATTTGTGCCACAACTTCCATAGCAAACCTAGATCAGGGTAGAAATCTGGATTTTTTTTAAAACCGAGAAGGAAAGGATTATGTTCCACCAGCCACATATCGGCCTCTGCTTCCTGCTTTGACCTCGATCTATTACCTTTGTATTTGGGATCAACCATATTGGCTAAGTATGAGGTTCCATAACTTCCCCTAATCATGTTATAATTTTATCCTTGTGTGATCCTAGTTTGTTTGAGTTTTTTTTGTTAAAGGGACACAAATGCCTATATGAATACTAACTTAATTCCTTAACTACAATATTGTGTGTCATCCGACTAAGGCTGACATTTTCAAGGAAGCATAAGGTGACTGATTCCCATTGGGTTTCATTGTGAGTTGGGTACCTAAACCCCATAGGTTCCTTTAAAAATACTAGCCTAAATTGCTAACCAAAGCAATGACTAGACATGATTTTAATAGAATGTTTTAATCAATTTTATAATAAGTTTTTTTTTAATTTAAGGTTCTTTTCTTTCAAACTATTTGGGGATAACTCATTGTTCATCTTGAGGTTAAAGAAGAAGGGGCTGTTATGAATAGAGTTGGTTGGAAAGTTTTTAACAAGTCATTTTTTCCCCTTTAAATTTAAACTGTTTGTGAAACGGGATCATTTCTGATGAATCTCCCAATTCAATTTTTTTTTGTGTGTGCAAAAATAAAAAGTTTCAAAATCATCGAAACAGAATATTTTGATATTTTTGAACCAGAAAGTTTTGGATTTTCGAGTCAACCCCCCCCCCCTTTTGTGTGTGGAAATTGTAATAAATTTAGACTAAAACTGTTTAAGAAAAAAGTTAAAAATGGAATGTTTCAAAATTATCCAAACTAAAATTTTTAATTGACCCAAACTGATTTTTGTTTTTTTTTTAGTTTGTCATTTTGTGAACATTTTTGAGACTTCAACTTTTCATCCTGATCTGGGGTGGGGAAAGAAATTAGAACTCTCTGAAAGTCTCACAGGATAAGAAAACAGTTTTCTGCCCAGCTCTATCTGTGAACCTATGTCAAGTCAGGTTCTTGGCTAAAGACATGAACCAGAGTGGGTCCCATCCAATGCAGACAGTCCCAAAATGTAAAGACAATAGATAGAGACAAATTTGGGGGTAAAGATGGCAGGAGTTCATAATTCTGATTGTCTGGTCATTGCATGAAAAGCAATGAAGGTTTCAACCTCTCCCCCCCCAAAAAGAGGACTGAGAAAATGAATTTAGACCATTAGGAGTTGCTCTGAAAATAGGATCTGAGTAGTAATGGCTGGAATGGTATCAGCCTTCCTCTTTTCTATGCACAACTGGTGGGAATCCTTGTGAAGAGATCAGATGTGATGTGACTGAGAACACTTATGAAAAAAGGGACTGAGAGATAAATAAATGTTCATTTATTAAAAACAGGTTGTCAGATATTCTCTGTGCACACATGGTTGTGGTTTTCTTTTCTTTTTTAAGATGCATTGGCTTTAGCTTGAAGGGTGGAAAGTAGCTTTACACAAGGAATTTTAATTGCACTCCTTTTAAAAATCATGTGCTTCAAAAAACCTGGTCTGACTGGAAAGATTTATTTAATGTATAGACATTAAAAACAAAACATTGTTTCCAAAGTTCCTCTTCTGAATCTTGGCAACTGTATTCTACCATTTTCATTCTTTCCAGGTCAGCCTCCCACTGCTATCCCAGTAATCTTACCACCACAGATGAATGAAACTGGAGCCTAGAAAACAGGCTTGGGACCAAGCAGTGGCATTTAGCCATCAGCCTGAGCAGGAAGCAATGCAGAATTACCCTGCTCAATGGGAATCTCTAAGAGGAGCTGGGTCCTGCCCTAGGCACAGTCAATCCCTCTTCCACCAATGTTCCAGCATACAGTGGGATTGTGCTGGATTTGCCATGCATCAGGATGGTTGTCCTATCTGTGGGCTGCTGCAGATGGGGGATGGGGCCATGCCTCCTCCCCCTCCCATTTTGACTATAATTAGAATGGTCCTTGCACTAATGGAAACACAGGGACAGAAATGGAGAAATGCTCTTGAGTGGGCAGTGCTGGTAAGGGGGAGGCTCTTTGTGTGCTGCTTTGCTTGTGCGCTTGTGTTAAGGGTCTGTCACACTGCGGCATTTGGGAAGGTGCCAGTTGTACATGCCCCAGTTCACTTGACCGAGTTAGACTTTAAACAGATTATTTTTTCTGCTGTGTATTTCACTTGCCACAGTTAAGTGTACAAGTGCTTCCATGGCCCTATAGTATCTGACACATGTGCTAATTTTGGGCATGTCTATTTCACTGATAGAATTTTAAGCACCATGATCCTGCCTGGTGGGTAATGAACTGGTTCAGAAATCAACAACAGGAGCCCAAAGTAATTAGCATAATATTCTGAGCATTATTTAATTATTTATTTAGGCCAACAGCACACTGGGCACTTTACAGATAGTATGACGACAACGTCCTGCCCCAATGAAGTTGGGTAGGGTTGATTTGTTACGTAGTAGAGCCAAAACACAGAATTAGAGAAACATTCCCAGGGACTGTTTCAGCAATGGCACACATTTTCAGACTGGCCTATTCTGGAAGGATGATATTTTTTGGTTAGATGTGCAGCAGTTCACCAGTGTTTTCAACATACTTTGAACCAATGCGGTAATCTCAAAACTGAAAGAAGTGTGGAACAACTATTCAGTATCAAAGAGCATTTACTTGGAGAATGACCACCTATGTGGATAGCTACAATATGGATTCATTGGTATCCCCCCCTACAGCCATTGTATGAGGAAGGTGGGGTGAGGCGTGGAACAGAAACATGACTAGAAATAGATGAAGAAGAAAGAGCAGTCAGTGGAGGGCAAAACAAGGTCTTGTAATAGTGCCATAGTTAGTTTCTCTAGCAAGAGTAACTTGCCAATCCATTTTTACCTGAAGTCAAATAAATTGCATGTGGTACGTACTATGGAATGAGCATATAACAGTAATACTATGCCCATATTTAAGTTTGTAGCAGCTCTAACACAGCACTCAGATATTTTTTTGAAGGGCTTATGCACTCTTGGTCCACAGAAAGAGAGGAGACCCTGTACCAAGGCACAGAGCCCTCTGTTAATATAGTTGTTATTTTTATTACCTTGTCAGACGACCACATCCGCTGACATGTCAATCAGAGGGGCAGATAGATGTGCACAACACTTGGTTCTTTGTCCCATGAAAATGCTATTGGTAGTTTCTACATGGTGACTGCCTGAGTCTTTCTGTGTCATCTATGCACTAATTCTGTACAGCAAACAGCACCAACCTTGGACTGACTGCCTTTCTAGAACTTGTCTACAAGTCTGGCTGAGGAGACAACTCTCCTCTCCATATTTCCCTCAGCATGTCTACGTACTCTCTCTGATACCTTCTCACATCATGGCTGCTTCTGCCCATTTTTTACACCCTCTCCCACCACACTTGCTTCTATGTCAGCAAACCTGGGTTCTGTTCAAGGCTCTGCCACTGACCTGGTGTGTAACTTTGGGCAAATCACTTTGCTCATTTTCCCATCCTTTTGTCTCTTATTTAAATTGTAATCTTGTCAGGCAAGCACTGTGGCCAGGGTCTATGCTATGGGTGCTACAGCAGCATAGCTGTGATGGTGGTGCAGCTATGCTGCTGTTGTGTAGATATTTCCTACAGCGATGGAAAGGGTTTTTCCATTGCTGTAGGTAATCCACCCCTCTGAGGGGTTATCGCTAGGTAAACTGAAGAATTTTTCTGCATAGCTAGCTGCCACTACATTGGGAGTTAGGTGGGCACACAGTGCTTAATTTGTAATGAAAGAGGTTCCAGGGCTCAAGAAATTAGGTTCTGGGGCTCAAGCAATATTTTTACTTTCATAACTGATATAGCAAGTCCAGCCCTGGCACAAATTAGGCACTGACGGCATAGCTACGGTGCTCAGGGGTGTGAATTTTGAACACCCCTCAGCACCATAGCCATAGCAACCTCACTTTTAAGTGTAGGCCAGGCCTGCCTCTTATACAGTGACTAGCATGGCAGTGATGAGAACTACTTGGGGCTCTCTCTAGACCCTACTGCAGTATAAATAATAATGAAAGGTGGTGCAATACATAGCTGATTGCTTCTGGTCAAATGCCAGAGCACAAAGGGCTGCGTCATTTAAGATAAGAGTCAGAAGAAAGAAAAGAAGAGTTCGGCTGTGTGTGTGTGTGTGTGTGAGGGGGGAGGGGGAAGCATTGATTTTAGGGACAGGAGACAGGTGGAGTCAGGAATGAGAGGAAGAGATGGGCTGGGAGCCCTGAAAATTTTGTGATATCTCAAGGTATTTGCTGGATTGGAGAATTAAGACTAAATAGAGGACTTAATTCATCCCTTGTTGCTGTAATTTGTGAGCCTTAGTCTCTTTTAGATACTGAGTTATCCCAGAGGCTCAAGGAGGATCTGTTTCAAGCTATATCTGCAGCAAAGTCACATGCTGATGAGTAATTCAGAGAAAATACAAAAGATCCTTTTTCTTTTTTTCAGATTTGCTTAGCTCACACTCATGAGCTGGAGAATAGGAAGACAGGCAGGAAGATGATGCATGGTCTGGACTCAACACTCTGTTTATGGGACCTTCCTCCTTCCAGTAAACCATGTGTGTCAGGTAAAATTATGATTTGAATCCTGCCATGGCAATATGGATCACAAAAATGTTTCCGTAAGCTGCTTGTTTTGGAGTTCAACAGGGCAGAGTAGGCAGAGATTGCCTAATGTGCTCCAACATTCACACAGACTGGTGGAAGTCAGGCCACATACCTGTGGTGATGTGAATGTAATTATCTCTAGTAGGAGAAAAGATTAGTTCCTTTCTATCAGACTTCATAAGAGTCTGTCTACAGGCTCAGGCCTTGAGTCCACACTCCCTGCCCCATTCTCACTCCCTGCCCCATCTCCCTACTCCTGATTCTGTAACATAATCTAGTCCTTGTTTTTTCCTCTCCGCATGAGCGTTCTTATAAAAAGAACATAAACAAACAAATGACATCTTGCAGCTTAACATAGAACTTCCCTAAAAATTCTCTCCTGCTAAAACCAACTTGAAACTTCCACCTGATTAAGAAATATAACCTACCATCCGCCTCCCCAAAATAAAATAACTTAGAAGAGGAAGAAAAATGGGTGTTAAATGCAATTAGATGGGAGTCATAACTATTATTACGGAAGCTCAGGTCATGTATATGCACAAAAAGTGACTGAGGAGGAGATTCTCAAAGGCAGACATGCTAATTAGGCACCCGACTCATTGATTTTAGCAGGAATTAGGCATCTACTTGCCATTTATACTTTTGCAGATCTCCTGAGACATAAATTCTTATCTGAAAGATAGACTCTGTTTTGTAAATGTAGCAACCAGAAAGTTTCCAGCATCCTAAAGATGTCCTTATAGTTCCTCAGTTTGAATGCCATCTACTCACAGGAAGCAATGAGAAATGGGGACGATCTCTTGTCTTTCACCCTATTGGATTTCCAGTTTCTCAGCATGACTGTGTTGCTGTCAATTCAGTGATTAACCAAGCCCTTCTATTCTGCAGTCAAATCCCCATTAAAAAAATATTTAAAATCATATAGGCCATAGTGGCTGAAACACTGTATTGGAGAATAACAGCGTTGCTCTTTCCATTATTTGTGTGGCACTTCAGCAGATGGTTTTGTGTTAGATTTAGACAGTGACAGGTACTGTAATCTCTAGGACAAAAGCATGTGACTGAGCTTTATTCCAATCTGGTAAACTCATGATAGCGGCTTTGGGAGAGCATCGAGATAAAGCAAAGTAAAATATGTGTGAACAATCAGAATGACACGGTTGGGTTGCTCTTTGTTGCTGTTGGAACAGCTTGCTGGTCAGTTCGCTTTCTGGATACTGTGGAGAAATTAAATCTATGTCCTAAATCCTAGCGAGTATGGACCAAATTCAGCACTAGCAGATGTTGGCACAGCTCCTATTAAAGACAGTAGGGCCTGTACCATGGTTAACTTATTTACCTAAGGTACTTTTGTTGCTCCCAACACCATAGTGTCCGAGCACCTCATAATCTTTAATGTATTTATCCTCAACACTGGTGTGAGGCAAGGAAATGTTATCACCCCCATTTTACAGATGGGGAACCAAGGCACAGAGAGGGTTAGTGATTTGCCCAGGATCACATAGGAAGTTTGTGGCAGAGCAATGACTTGAACCCCAGGTCTCGCAAGTCTAATGCCCTAACCTCTGGACCAGCCTTCCTCTCTGTTTTATCCTCTCCATGTATAACTATGGTATATAATCTTTTAAAATCCATAGAGACAGAAAGGCCTATAACATCCCCTTTGTGTGGTTTGACACCCAAGCAATAGTTTTTCAAAAACAAAGTTAAAACACGTCTGTATTATTATTTGGGGTTAAAAAAATTCCTGTGCAGTTCATGGGGATTTATTATTATTTTTGTTATTTGTATTGTGGTAGTGCCTTGGGGCCCTACTCCAGGATCGGGGGGAGGGATAGCTCAGTAGTTTGAGCATTGGCCTGCTAAACCCAGGGTTGTGAGGGGGCCATTTAGAGGGATCTGGGGCAAAATCACTACTTGGTCCTGCTAGTGAAGGCAGGAGCTGGACTCGATGACCTTTCAGGGTCCCTTCCAGCTCTATGAGATAGGCATATCTCCATATTATTATTATTATTATTTATTATTATATCAAGGCAATGTTGTCCTAGGCAATGAACAACCTATAACAGGCCGTCCCTGCTCCAAAGAGCTTGAGATGTTGGAATGACACTGAGTCATTCAGAAAACTCCCTCCATACAGCAGTGGGATTTTCCTCTTCTTGAAGAGAAAGTTTGGTGTTGTTGGGTTAATTTTACAGTACAATACAATTCACGCCCAATGTGCAAGGCAGAACTTTCCAAAACCAAAAAACAATACATTTCTTTCTGGCTTTCCTGACCCGTGCCACTTCTTTGTATCTTTCCTATGTGCCTTCAGAATTGCTGGTGGTGATCTAGTTTAATTAAACCAATATTGAAATTCCCCATCACTGTCCTGGGGCAAGCAAACACATAATATTTCCCTTTCTTATTTGCATCAAGTTGAGGGAGGATGCAGATGTGACAGGAGCAAGATGAGATTGTTGGAAACATATATGCTATCTGCACAGAGCACTGAAGGCCAAATCTGTCCTTGCTGAGAAAGCATAGAGTCAGATGGAGCTCCACAGCTGCAATGGTGGATGCTTACTTGATGACCAAACGGTGGAATCCATGACATTCCAAGTCTTTAGGGCTTGGATCTAAGTAGCTGATTGATAGCTGCAGGGAATCTTAAATGCACAGCAGAGCCCAAACAAGTGTCAATGAGGTGATCTCACTTCTCATCAGGGAGTTGGGCAAAGTACATAGCCTCACCCAGTCTAGCACAGGAAGAACTTTGTTTTCTTATTTGGGGTTTCCCATTGCTGCATACTTGTAATTACTGCAGCTTCAATGTTGGTTGTGCGGAGCAGGAGTACATGGAAACTTAGTTGGAACTGTGGGGTCTCATTTGTATGACCTCCCCAGTTATCTTCAATAGCTCCTCAGCCCTTTCCAGGCAAGCCTCTGCACTGGTCAGGAGTGCATGTATGTAGGAGTAAGGGATATGTGCATGCCTTACTATCTAAACCCAGGTTCAAGATTTGGCCTTCAGAAAATCATCTGCATAATATTATGTGTATTCAGTTCCCATGGAGCAAGAAAGGAATACCAAACTCTGAAAGCTGAGGCCAGGACAAACTAAATAAATAGAAGAAATTATACTTGACAGTGTTTTATATACACATTCCCTGTGTCCTTATAGAAGGCAACATCCCTCAAAGAAGTTAAAGTTAACTAGTATTCTGGGAGAGAAACCTTCCTCACATGCAACTTACCTCTCACCCATATCATCTCAAAAAAGCCAATAGAGGTAATAACCTGAGAAAACTCCACTTTGTAGCTGTGTCTGAATTTGTACTTTATTTGATTCTGTTCAGTGTCAATGATGCTACATTACATAATCATAATAAATTAAGTATCTTTGGCACCCATGACCAAAGACCTCTGGATGACTTAGCAAATGCAATTAACAAACGTACAAAGACACAAGGTGTCAGCCTTTGTCTATGTCCAGAAGAGACTGGAAACAAAAATGAAGAGCAGCCCTTGCATAAAATGCAAATGAAACCCAAAATGACAAAAAAATAGAATAAAATAAATTCCATCTTGCAGGAAATCAGGGACCTAGAAGAGCAGATATCCAGAGGGACAGAATTCTTATAGTGCAGGCCTTCAACAGAAAAAATCCTGATTCCCATTCTCTCTGCATTACATCTTGGGATGGTCAACAAATTCAGTTAAGTCAATCTCACTGCTGGGCCATAAGGCAAAATGCTTTACTGAAGGTAGATGAATCCTATATTATTCAGGGCTTTATGCGCTAATGATATATCATGAGGTACACCCATTAGTTTATAGGTAGCCAAAGCTGTTCGGAACTTAATTATTCTTAAATCTCATGGATGAAGTCTTCTGAGAAGTCAAATTGCCATGTTCTTATTATGCAGCAGCTGGAGTCTATAAATGGTTTTCAAGAGTAAATTTGCACATAATCTAGCCTAGAGGTCACTGTCAAAATTGAATTAGCCTGATTGTTGGAAATCGCTGATATATTTTAAAATAGGGAGTGGCTTCAAGGAGAGAGAGAATGGAGAATTTTCAAATCATGGTGTCTAAAGCCATAGTTAATGGCCTTCAGAGATGCAATCAACTGCAGCTCTTATAGATTCCCTTCTTTTCTTCCCATAACTCCTTTTTTCTCAGCTCCCCTTTTGATTTTCAGAGTGTAAAGAGCAATAAATATCTATAGCTAATCTATCCACCTAGTGTTACTACCATTAAAAAATCCACAATTACTGACATTTACCACTCCACTGGATTTGCTATCCCGCCGTTCTTTCTTCTTCGTAAGCGTGGGCAGACACTACGGTGGGGAAACGGTTGGTAAATGCTGACTTTGTAGTAAGAATTACCATACGCACACATACAAGTATAGCTGAACTACTCCTCTGAACAACTCTGTTTGTGGGAATATCCATCAAGATAGACCAGACCCATGCAAATAATACATATAGCACAGACAAGTTCAACATAAAAATCATTCACTAAAGTGAAGAAATACCCTCAAATCATTCTAAAACCATTCCAAGTAAACATGTTCTCATTTACAAATTAGTGCTAATGATTCTCTTAGATTTGCTTTGAAACCACTGTGAATCTGTCTCCATACAAAAACAACAAACAATTACAGAAGCAGACAGAGGATAGCTCTATAGTCACAAAGATGATGCCAGGTGATTCCACCTAGCAAATCAGATTCTTTTAAAATACTTAAAAATAATTGTACTCAAGTGCTCAGGAAGCTTTTGAATAATTACTGCTTTTCGGAAAGAGAACCTCTGGTGATTTCTGACCCCTAGGGCTTAGTCTTTTCATTTAAGGGGCCCTAATGTAGTACCACTGAATTACACCTTGCTTTTAGCTGCACCAGCAGAGAACTATAATACTATAACACATATTCCAGGGCTTTAAATACCTGGAAGCTCTGTATTCAACCCACACTTTTCAGATTCCTGAAGTGAGTAAGACCCTCGTGCTTTTTTCATTTCTAAATATCTGGATTTTCATAAGTAGAATTATACTTAAATAGCAACTTACTTATCTTTGCAAGCTTCGTTAGCATCCATCTACACCTTTCTTTCTGCACAGTATTGTATAAGGAGTGTACAGCTTTTTAATGCAGTTCTGCAGCAGGGCATGAGATTAAATATTCAAATAGCAACCAATGCTGTGTATGTGCTTTTTACCCCAGAAGAATCTCTTCAAGAAAAAGCAGTGGCAAACTCTGTATTAGTAGCCACACAATCCACAGTTGCAGATTGATAGTAATCTTTGGGTCTCAACAATGCAGTGTCAAACCTCTGCTCTGTATCTGCATTAGGGATAATGACCAGGAGAGAGAGAAGAAAAAAACAAAACACGAAAATGAGATTTAAAAAGAAGTTGTCTGGCCTACAGTGACGAGATTAGATTCAAGAGACCATTGCCATGGTTTAATACTAACTTAAAAAACATTTGTCCTACCACAAATGAGGATGTATTCATATGTCAGAAGCTTTTAGCAAACAACTGGTTTATTTTTGAATGTGGGGATTTTAAATGTCACAGGACTACGTTTTTGGATTTGTAGTCATGGCCATCCAGCAATGCTGCAGCAAATATACATAACTAAACCAGTCTCTTCTAACTTGATTTTTTCTGGCTACAAGGAGATCTCATTTCAAGTCACAAAGCTGTAAGATAAACCTCGCTTCATCTTCCTTCTTATTCTTACCACCAACTTTTTCTTTCTTCACCCTGAATCAAAAGTCCTATTCAGCTTGTTGCCAGATGTGAGCAATCACAGCTTGACATAGGGTACAAATAACACCTACTCCAGCCATCTACTTTTAAATTGGAACAGGGCCCTTGATGTGTGCTAGAGATTGCTCTGGCTTATGTAACTTGCACATGAACAGTAGTAGGCATGGAGTGAGAATTACATGAGAGAACTTGGGGATTGCAAGCCCAGCGGCAGCTTTGGAAATAAAGTTAGCCATTTTAAAATAGAGGTAGGTCAGAAGTCACAGTTCAGCCTGATTTTTGTAAGTGGCCTAATGTTCTCCATAAGTATATATTCAGCAGAAAGGGTCTGTTTTGAAACCCAGCTTTACATTTTGTTTTCATTTTTCAGGAACTTCAGAACGCACAGGGGTCATTGAACTGTTTGTGCTAGCACTATTTAGCATTCATGGTTTGGAGGAAAATAAAGTCCTAACCTCTGACCTTACATTAGAGTGTAGCACACAAAAGATTGGGGGTGAGGGGAGGAAAAGTGTTTTTTCTTTCTCAGAAAATGGAGGTGATTCTGTTAGTAATCACAGGTTTACCTAGAGCATAAGATTGTGCTTTCAAATTGTAAATTAGAATGCTCTCTGTTACAGGGAAACCATTTTTGTTTTTGCAAACGGAGTAATTTTCCTTCAGTACAGCAGTTGTAACCCCTTTCCTCTGTATATTTAATGCTTGTCGTGAAGAATAACAGCATGTCCTGTCAGCAGTGAGAGCCCATGCTGAGGTAGTGTTCAAGTCCAAGACATTTATGTTAGGCATAGGCTTTGCTGATAACTCTTCCTCCATGCCTCATTCTTAAATGATTTCTGTAGTGTTTTTTTTTTTTTTTTTTTTTTACTTTGATCTCATTTTTAAAAAAAAAGTTTTGTTTGCCAAGAATAATACCTTGGCCCTTTTTTATTATTTATTTTTGTTTTTTCACTCAAAATACATTACATTGACTCCCTTTGAGAAAATATGAAATGGTGTCACCTAACAGCATTAAAATAAATACCATTCCGAAATCTTGGTCAATGCTATGTGAAGTTCACTGCTGAGCACTGGGGAAAGGAATAGAGAGGGGATGTATTTTCTTCTCCAAGCTAACAGTCCTAAGCAGCATTGAAACACTTCGCATATTACTCGCACCATCTCACAAAGTCAGTTAAGGGCCTGATTTTCACAGCGTTCCCTAGGCTAGTAATTTACACCAGTGTAAATAAGGGTAAAACCTCCACCAGTCTGAAAATATAGCATTTTATACCCACTCTTAAAGACTTTCAAATGGCTATCCAAAGTGCAAGGTAGTGGAAAACCAGGCCCGAAGTCTAAAGACCATTACCAATTAAAAAGTAATTTAAAATGACACAAAGAAAATAACATTTGGAATAAAATTTTCAAAAGTGCCTTAGGCCCAGAGTCTCAAAAACATTTAGGTTTCACTTTAGCTTTCAATATGACTTAGGCACCTACGGGCTAGATTCACAAAAGGCCTCAGGCCCCCAGGGGTGCTTGAACAATTTATATGGTGGGGGTGCTGAGACCCATTGAACCAAACTGTAAGCCCTGTATATGATGGCAACCACTTCAAGCCAGGGGGTGCAGCAGCACTCCCAGCACC
Organism: Trachemys scripta elegans; assembly: GCF_013100865.1. Classification (NCBI taxonomy): domain Eukaryota; kingdom Metazoa; phylum Chordata; order Testudines; family Emydidae; genus Trachemys; species Trachemys scripta. The sequence goes on from NC_048299.1 coordinate 179,010,743, forward strand.
ACTGGCTCCAGCACCTATGCAGGCATCTAACTGCCACGTTAGGTACCTAAAATCCTAGAATCAGTCCCCCCCGAATTCACAACCCACTCAGCTGCCTCTGAACCCTGTAGATGCCTACATTTGCTCAGCGCCTAAATTTTTGCAGTAAAGTTCCCTGGGTTCCTGTTTTTCTGCCTCTGAGCATGCACAGTACAGCACCACAGCGATGCACAAACTGGGGGAAGATAGGCATTCCTCTGCCTACTTTGCCTGTGGTGCCCAATCAGGTAAGGGTGCTTACATCTCGCCTACTAGATCAGACCCCTATAGGTGAGCTTACACAAAATGGAGGTGGAGAAAGAGGTGGTGGTGGTGCTGCTGCTGCTTTATAAGTTTTATCCCAGTGGTTAGAGGTCTCACATGGGAGGTGGGGGATCCTCAGTTCAAGTCCGCCCTCAGGTGGATGGGGAAGGGATTTGAATAAGAATTCAATAATAAATTATAAATAATAATAAATTTGAATTCCACCTCTCTCACCTGTTGATGCTGTTCCACTGTGGCTTTGGGAAAAAAGTCACTGCAGCAGGGGGGCCTGGATCCTGGGCGTCCAACCTCCTAGATGCTATTAACCAAGTTACAAAATCGTTCTCATGCTTGTTCTCTGTGTCTGGCCCAATGATTCTTTCATTATTTATCCACAGTGGAACAGCCTCAACAGGAGAGACAGAGGGACCCCTACATGAAAATATCCCATAGCCCAGAGGTTTCAGCTCTCACCTAAGAGGTGGCAGATCCCAATTCAAATCTCCTCCTCCTCTACTTTTTGCTAAAGTAGGGCAGGCGCCTAACATCACTAGAGGGCTTTCAGCTGAGAATCCCAACAAGGAGACTTAGGTGCCTATCTTTGAGAGGGGATGGGCTTAGCACACACCCCTTGGCTTGGCATCTCACGTTAGGTATTTTCGATGAGAAGATGCCTATTATGCTGGCCTTTATGAATCCCATTCTGAGATGCCTGGCTCTCCCCATTCATTGCCTATGGAGCTTAGGCATTGAACTCAAGCTTTGTGAAACCCCAGTGATTGTCTAGGCACCTAGGAACCTAGCCCCGAAGTGCTTAAGTCACTTTTGAAACTAGGACTTAGGAGTCTATGTCATGTAAGTGCTTTTGAAAGTTTTACCCCTTGTTGTTTTTCAGATGAATTCTTAAATTCCAGTTTAACTTGAGACTTGTATCTAGGGGTCAAATGAATGTCTTAGGAGATAGGTATTTGGCACTGGAATATGTAGCCTTTTACCTCTAAGTTATCTGACATATGTTCCAACGGCGTATTATCGCCTAGGTCAACTAGGCCTAGGGCGGCAAATTTGCTCTTGCCCCCTCCCCAACTCCGCCCCTCCCCAACTCCCCGGCCCGCCTCCTCCCCAGGCGCGCCACGCTTCCTTCCTTCCACTTCCCTCCAGACTTGCCACGCTGGGAGGGAGGGAGAAGCGAGTTGCAGCGCGCTTGGAGGAGGCGGAGCAGAGGTGAGCTAAGGCCTGGGGGCGTGGGGAATAACGAGGGGCCGGGAACCACTCCTCGGCCTACCCTCAGCTCACCTCTGCTCCACCGCCACCGCCATCCCCCAAGCGCGCCGCAACTCCCCTTCTCCCTCCCAGGCTTGCTGCGCGAAAGCACTGGGAGGGAGGGAGGAGAAGCGAGTAGCAGCGCGTTCAGGGGATAGCCGAGGTGAGCTGGGACCGGCGGGCACGGGGAGTAACTCTTGGGGGGGGGCAGGAAACCACTCCCTGCCCCAGCTCACCCCTGCTCCACTGCCACCATCCCCCGAGCGCGCCACAACTCCCCTTCTCCCCCCTCCCTCCCCGGCTTGCCGTGTGGGAGCGGAGGTGAGCTGGCGGGGGGTGGGGGGGAAGGGGTCGGCAATTTTTGGACGGCTTAGGGGCGGCAAATTTGTTAATCCGCCCCTGATATGTTCCAGTGCTGCTCAGGTACAGAGTAACTGAACATGGTTAACATCCATTAGTTGTTTCATGGACAAAAGAAGCTTGTGGTGCACTTCAGTTCTTAGTGGACAAGTGTTTACAACAAAAAAGCCACCATGGCTGTTGGTTGCAACTGTCGTCCTTGTTAACAGCTTCACATAGAGGCCAACAACCGAATGGGCATCCATTTATCTATCTCAGATACTGTGGTGATAGGTGCTTTAGAAACCTTTGAGGAATGGAGATTGAACAAACTACTTATTCTAAATGAAAGTCAATGGAGTACATTGGGCTGATGTGGAAAAGATTATAATGCAACTGCCCATCTTATATCTGCTCTGAGGATAAATAGGGGAGCCTTAAATCCTTTCTGGATCTGGGATTTAGTCTCCAGTGTAGTCAGTCTAGAATCTTCTATGAGCACTACAGTTCAGTTTTAAAGACAAATGAAAGCTAATACTAATTTGGTATTAATTCTTTGTGTAAAGGTATAACCGGTTAATTCTACAAATAATAATTTTAAAAAATCCTACTGGTTGTTATAGCATACGTATTTATCTAGAAAAATTATATCAGAACATTGCAGTGTACCATGATAAAACAGAGTTAGATTTTGACCTGCCCCTAACCCCTTATTTAGAGAAAGGAACACACTTTACTTACCCTATCCTTGCTGGAGCCCTGAGAAGAGGAGTGCCTCTTGGAAATTCCCTGGGGTAATAGGGCTCCATACTGTTTACCACCTCCCAGACAGAGCCTGACCCTTAGACAGCAAATTATCTCTTCTTCATACATGGATAATACTTTTGGATAAAGTCAGATCTTTAAGTACAATTCCAAGAGGACCAGGGCAGATAGCCAATGGAATTTAAATCTGCCACCTGCTGTTAAAAAAACCTCCTGCTAAAATGATCCTAATAGCAGACTAGGCAAAACATCATGCTTGTTGGATCATAGAATATCTCAGAACCATTTCATCTAGAGTAGAAATGTGCTTAAAGGTTGATTTACTTCAGTGGGAGCTAACAAAGCCTATGGTTTAGATAGAAATGTACCATCTGTATCCGCCAGAAGAATATATGGTCATAGCTAGACTTAGGGCTTGCTTCCAGACCCTTTGGAGATATAGAATCCTTATGTGTTTCCCTGGCCCCTTTCATATGTCCCTGTTCATCTTGGTAAAGTTATGCTAGGTAATCAATAAGTCTTGGCTACAATATGTGTTTAGAAACATTCCAGCTACTATAGCTTAAAGAAACAAACTGCTGAACTGTGTACATTGTTTAATATTGCAATGCAGATTTAACAATGTTTTCATTTTAAGGGCAAAATATAGGAAAAACCTGAGACTGGAGAATGGTGAAAAAACTATTCCATTAATTTTTCTTTTGTGTCTAAGAACAGATCATGAAAATCAGCTAGTTTTATTTGTTATTCAAAATTGTTTGGTTTTTGTCAGCAAATAATTCTTTTTGAGAACAGCATTCAAATTTCAAATTGTTAATTTTACAATTGTTTATAGACAGTTCTCAATGCATGCTGTGTTGGTTAGTGACATGTCACATAGTATTCCCTCAGTTCCCTTATAGAGTGTCCAATATAACTAGCCAGTAAGGAGTAAATTTTGAATTATGTTGTCAATTGTAACACTTGCAATTCACATTATTTTGGTTGGTTATAAATGTCATGCAATCAGGAAACAGAAACAATACCATGTGATTTGCGTGTCTGACGTACTTCACGACTTTGAATTATACATTTAGAAGTAAATACCACAATTTGTGTTGTGTTGGTTAATGGGTAATATTGATTTTACAATTGAATAGACAACAGAAATTCATGTAGGGTGAATGAGGTAGAAAAATGTCTGCAATGCCAATATTCATGCTATTGCAGCTTGAATTCTCAAAGGTTCACATAAGGTGATCACAAAAGGTTTGCAAGGATGTTCAAATTGAAATGAACTTTGAATTAGAACAAATATTTGCAAATCCCTCCCCCCCCACTATTTTCTCATCTCTAGTAGAAATGAGAGTGCGATCTGAGAAAGCTGAGACAGAGAGGCCAATAGGAGAGTATGTTTGTGCGGGTGTCCTGTGAGTGCATAGCCCAGAGTGCGATTGAGGTGGTTGCAAAAGCTGTGGTCCAATGTGTTAGCATTAAGCGTTGGTCTGGGTGTGGCTGCGAAGCTATTCTGGGATTTATGGAGGTGTTGCCCCAGATCTGTTTTAGGTAATGAGATGTCTGAGAGATTGCTCAGGGTCTATTTAAAGATGTGGCCTTCCAGAATAAATTTTTAAACACAGATGTGTTTTGACCAATCCAATTTATTGTAGAGAGTTTGTTCCCAGATGGTTTGGGGCCAATCGTCTTGCATGTGTGAGAAGGTCCTAGAGCAGCTATTTTTGAGCAATGCATAGCTGCATAGGGGAAGGACACTTATACTGCACTGGAAGAATGGATGCTGTATTCTTGCCTACAGAGGTTGAAAAGGTTGTAACCGCCTCTTCATGAAGCTGTCAAGCACTAATGATTAAATCCCACAATATACATGTTCTGTGTAGGGTTGTTGTTTTTTTTGCCTATTTTCCTTCATGGCTTTAATCTGTCAGCAGGTTGGAGAAGGGACCTGTTATCTGCTTGGTTCTGACCTACAGCACCACTGTGCATATTAGGTAAATAATTTAGAAAGAGGATAAAAAGGAGTTACTTTAGACACAGGCGGCGGCTTCCTCCTTGCCCTGGGGGTGCTCAACTCCTGCTTCACCCTGGGCCCCACCCCCACTCCACCTCTTTCCCCCAAACCCTCACCTTGCCCCGCCTCCTCCTGCCCCTGCTCTGCCATTCTCCTGTTTCCACCCAGTTCCACCCCCACCCTGAGCGCACCCCATCCCTGCTCCTCCCCCACCCACCCCCAGTGCCTCCTGCACATAGCAGAACAGCTGATTGTGGCATGCAGGAGGTGCTGGGAGGGAGCAGGAGGAGTTGATTGGTGCGGCCACCGGCAGGCAGGAAGCACTGTGGGGGATGGGGTGGAGCTGGCTGTCGGTGGATTCTAAGCACTCATGAATTTTTTTCCGTGGGTGCTCCAGTGCCTATGAATTTAGATACCAATTTTCTTTGATCTCGCCTCTGATATCTAGATAATTAGAAAAGGTGATACATTGGTGGGTTGAGGGCCCAATTCAACTTCCCTTGAACTTAATGGGAGCACTTTCATTGATTTCAGTGGGAGATGGACTGGGCCCCTACAGAGATCAATGTTTGAGAATGCTTTCTAAAATCATAACTGGACACAAGGTAGAGCCATAATGAACCTTCTCAGTTTTTACATAGGAGACCACCATTGTATCCAACAAATTTGATGCCAGAAACAAAAGAAACTGGATGGAGATGTGGGGTCTTAATGGAGACTGAGCTTGGGTTGGTTGTGGGGGGGCATTCTGACCTCCAGGGTCACAGTGCTGCTCAGGTTTGGCTCCACCTCCCCGACAGGTGGCCAATGGTGCCAAAACTGTGAGCATGGCCTTGCGGCCTGGTGCATGGAGTCATACTGCCACACTTTGAAATTTGACTTGGCCACCCCCACCATCATGACAAAGGGGCACCCGTTCCAAACCTGAGTGGTGCTGCAACCTGAGAGGTCGCAATGCCTGAAGCAGGGAGCCAGGCCCATTCAGCTCTGCGGGACCATAGCTACAAGAGCCGCCACATGACCCTTTGAAGCCCTGTGGCAACCCCCAGGCTGAGAAACCCTGGCCTACCGGATGTGTGCAAAGCAGGTGAGCAAGCACACAAGACAGATTCTTGCTTCAAGTGCTACCTTCAGTCAGATGTCCCAGAATGTATGTAGTTAGGGTTCCCTGGAAAAGGTGATGAAGACTTATTTTGTCAAAATTGTTTGGGCTATAGGCTTCTCACACAATTGGCCATTGCATTCCACCATGGTCAGATCTCACTGTCTGTTTATTCTATTGTTCATTTGCATTCTCCATAGAGGAGAGCAGATAAAGGGGCAGGACAAGGATGAACTGAAACAATTAGGCTTCACTGTTCACATGTCCAGAATGAATAATTGACTTCTTTCTGCCTCTTGCATGAAGTTTATAAGAAAAACAAAAATGTAGATATTTGATAAGATCAGCAGTAATTTAGTGTTTTTAGATACTTTATAGCAAAGCCCTTGTAGTAGAGTAAAACTAACAACATGTTATATTTTTTATGAGAGCTTGTTCATGCTTTTTTTTTTTTCACCTTTCACCAGGCAGTTGGATATTTTTCTCTCTGTCTGTAGAAGTTGCCAGTATAATCTTTTACTGATATGCCTGATTCAGTTAACTGAGATGTGGACTCATGCAGCTCCTCCTGCTGTCTGAATGTTTAGTTGTGCTGTCATGAGTTCACAATAACCAAGAACTATAGAATAGGAAAATATCAGCCTCCAGTCATGAAACTGCTACAAATGATAATAGGTACAGCAAGCTGGAAACCTTTAAGCAGGTGAGATGAATATTATTCACATATACACACGCTATAGATAGATATACACATGCACACCACAGTATAGCTCGAACCATTGTTCATATACATTTTTCAGGCTAATTGTAACACAATTTTAAGTATTATCCTGCACTTATCCTAAGTCAACATTTTTCCTCTTTACAAAGGACAACTGATTTACTGAATTACGATTTCAAAAGCTAAATACTTCACCAACTGCATTGGGGGCTGGACTAAAACATTATATGCTAGTTTGAATGATTATAAATCTAACTTTCCTGCATTCCTTTTTTCTAAAAGGTTAGTATGTTTCCTTGAGAGACACATGACCAATAAGTCAGAACAATCAACCCTTTCATGTGAAGACTGGCTAGCCAGCCCATCAGGCCTGTGAAATATACCAGCAGCAAAGCACTAGTGTGCATTTAGAGAAGTGATCGGTCTGCCTGGAGTAGCTAACATGATTCAGGTTGGTTGTCAAGGGCTCACAAAGGTCTGATAGCAAGAGAATGCTATAATTGGTTACAGTATTTCATTAGGGTGCAAATCAAATCACACAACCAGCACCAAAGCTCTTTGTTGCCCTCTGCAGGGACAGAAATCAGGAACCTTATTCAGCAGATACTGAAAAGGGGAAGAGGGGACAAAAAAAGGAGTAGGGAGAAGGTGATTAAAGGAGTCTTGAGAGAATATACATTCAGAGAGCAGTAAATCTTGATACATTTCTGGCTTATCTGTAGTTCAGTGATTTAAACGGTAGGCAATATTTTAAAGAACTGATGTCTTTAATGCTTTAGAAAGGTAAGGGATTGCTGTCCATGGAAAATGGAGGGTTTTTTCATGAGCCAATGCAATATGGAAGAGGTAGTGTATGTTTTGCTTGAAAGATACTGTTACTGTTATGTGCAATGTATAAATAAATAATTGTTTCAGCTTCTCAATTTAACAGGTGAGCTTAGGGTTAAAGAAGAAATAATATTTTTGCTCATTTAGCAAAACAAAGGTTCAGTGTGCCAAAAATATAAGAAATGTATTCTAAAGGCATGGGTATAGGAAAGAGATGTTAGGATCCAGCTTTCTCAGATAGTCTTCAGAAGCATAAAGCTTATTCCACTGTATATATTCAAAAATTACAAAGTAGCTGAAAAAAATGAAGGGCAGAAGGAAAATTATTTGGTAAGGAGAGAAAATAGAAACATAGCTCCATTAGTAAAATGTCTCTCTCTGCTGCCTCTGCTTTTCAAGGCTGATGGGAGGGCAGCTGCTTGTTTAAGTTTCTGTAGATTCCTTTACAAGAGCATAGCCCATCAGCTGATGGCTAAGATATATGCATAATACATGCATTCATAAATGAACATTGATCATCCTTGGAATATTAGATTACTTTGTGATGAACTCATACTTCTTGGGTTCCTTAGGTATTAACACGACAGGGACACCTTGTAAAACTGCATCTGATCAGATATACCTTATGTCTTATAGGCTATTTTTTTGGCTTCTATAATCCAAAGAATACAAAATCATTTTCTGAATAAGGTCTGCATGGAGTTGTCTTAAGGAAATCAGGCTGTAGGGGTTGGAGAAGACATTGCACCTATGTACATGAATCCATTTCCTTACATAGCTGCTGTGATATTTTACCCTGGAAAGTATCATTTGTAGCAAGGAGAGAAAAATGGTGTATTGCCAGAATCCCAACAGGAAGCTTAAAATGATATTGTCTACGTGTGCACATGAATGCGTGTAGAGGCTGATCCTGCACCATAGCAGTCAATGACAAAACTCCTATTAACTTCAGTGGGTGCAAGAAAGATCAAGACTATATATAAATATAAAGTGTGAGCACGTATAACTATATCAGAGAGACTGGTTGAAGATTTACGACTATATTTTGGCTTTTAATCTGTATCTCAATTTGGAGGATGAAGCGGCATTACAACAACAGGAGTGCCCAAGGGCATTACGGCGGAGTCCAGAGGACATGTGGGAACATATGCCCAAGTGGGAACTGCATCACCCCTTAAAACCATGTAATGTATATTACCCTTCCCGCTCTCCCAAATGATGGGAATTCCATTAGTAGTTTCAATGGATGCAGAGTGGGGCCTTATTTGCGATCGGTTATCTAGCTTCATCCACCTAACCTAGGCAGGCAAAAAAGCATGTTCCAAGTACAGTAGATGTTTAACAAACATTGTTTTCCCTATGTCTATCTTTGAGATTGTGATCTTGTCAGGACCCAGACAGGCTTTAAATTTGAGTCTTGTACTGTTCTAAGCTCATTGCTGGCATATAAACAAATAGATAAATACTATGATGTATTTCATATGTATGAAAACCAATGTAAAATACTACATTTACCTAAAATCTCCTAAACTTAGCCAATGTTGGTCATATTTTAAAATGGGCACACTCACCCAATTTTTAGTTACCATGAAAATGGGCTGATTTTTATTTGTTCAGCGAAAATATATGTGAAATACAGGTAGAGATGCTTCTGAAGAATGCAATAATTACATGGACCATGCAGAATTTGCTGTGAGGGAAAGCACTGAATATTCCGTTAAACAGCTCTTCTATATGTTGGTGTGACTCAACTTCCAACATGGCTACAAAGGTTCAACTGGGGGCATCATAAACTAGCAATAGCATGAGGTGACCACATAAATATCCGATCCCACAAAACTACAGCAGTGACCTTGTTAGAAGAGGGAAAGGGGGAAGGAGGCTGAATAGTTGGCCAGATCCTTCTTTTTTCCTGAAACTGCTGCTCAGTCCTAAAGTTGCCAACTTGTCTGTTTGATGGCTTGGCAAGGCTCTGTCAGGAAATGTACAAATTGCAGCTTGTGGAAACAGAAAAATATAGAAATTTGACTAATATGGAAGAAGAGTATATAGCCTTGTAAAATCAGTTTTTAACCTGGAACTGCCAGGCCTGGTTAAGGAGAAGGATTGGTTTCTTGTAACCTTAATCACATTTGAAGTAGTTAGCCTATTAAGCCTAGTTTAGTCCATGATTCTATTAGCAGCTTTGATCTGCGTCTACAGCACTTCCCTACATTAGAGAACACATACTGTACATAGCTGTATGGAAAGAAGAGGAAAACAGCAGTGCTGGAATAAAAGTATTTGGTTTTTACACCTGTCGGGAATCTTTATGAAGTCTCTATTCTCAGCATTCATACAACCGTAGAAATGACAAATCTAGGTGGAGTAGGACGGGAAGAGGAAGTAAACATTTCTTAGGTGGTTTTAACTAGCACTTCTCTTAAATGATGGTCCTGAAAGAATGAATTTCAGTCAGTCAGTGGTCAGGGAAGGAGGAATGTCTTGGTTTTGGTTGGGCCAGAAATACTGTGAGAACAGGCTTGTTTGTGGTATTTTGATATTTCTGTTGTCATTTGCAGCCAAAGGCTGGAAGTGCAGAGGTGCAGTGAAAAATTAGGAAACAAAAATGAATCAAACTTTCTTGGACCTCAGAGAAAGTTCATGTCATTTTATCCAAACCCACAGGCCCATGATTGCTAAGGACATTCATATTTTCTTTTCTTCCCCTCCCCCATGAAACTGCCCTACTAAAATAAAAGGGTTCTGTCAAACCATACATGCACCAACTTTAAACTAATTAAATATACTTTAATAGGTTGAAAAAGTCCTTGGGATTCTAATTGTCTAGTTTCATTGTGATTTTTTTTTTCCTAATTCAGCATTCAAATTACTGAACTTTTTAAAAAGTCTATTTGTAGCAACCAGAAAACATTATTTTGTATTCTCCCTGCAGGTTTTGCAGAAGGAACCAAACTAACTTGCGACCAGAGCCTGCCAACCCTTACTTGTGTGAGTAAAAGGAGTAAGAAACAGTGATTACAAAGCTGTAACTATAGCTAGCAAAACCTGTCCCAGATTCTGTTCTGATTTATATCCTGTGCAAATCTCAGTCTCGCCAACCTCAAAAGTTTAAAAATCATGATTCAGAGCCACAAAAAGCATGAGCTTGACCTCCAAACCCTGATCTTTTTATATATGGTTTTTGGTCTGTCTTCTGCCCTTTGTGCTGTGTGTTTGTGAAAAGAGAGACAGAGAGAGTATTGCCAACTCTTGCAAATTTTGAGTAAATTAATTTGGCCCTTGTTGCAAGAGCTCTTGAAAAAGGACCCAAACAAGATAAGGGCCCCTGTATGCTAGGACCGTACAAACACATGGTAAAAGAGAGTCCCTAATGTGTGTGGGGGGTCAGTTTGTGACATGGTACCTGGAAATGACCAATTTCATCTTGGAGAGGGGCTCCCAAATATCCCATAGCTAAGTTGCACAGGACTCAGACTGGTGACCTATAGGTGAAAGATTCTATAGATCATTAGCAATGCTCTGAGGCATCCAGTCCCCCACCCGAGCTAATGTTCCCCTTTTGAGCATAAGACTTGCATTCTGGAAATATACATTTATTAAATCAAGCTCTGACCTTTTTGGCCCTGACTAGAGTGACCAGATGTCCCAATTTTATAGGGACAGTCCCGATTTCTGGGGTCTTTTTCTTATATAGGCTCCTATTATCCCCCACCCTTGTCCTGATTTTTCACATTTGCTGTCTGGTCACCCTAGTTCTGACACCAACAAGATCTTTCACTGTCTAGGCACATGGACAAAATCTCCCACCTATTGTGAATGAACACTGTTTGTAAAGAGACAGCCCCATTTACCAAAAGCAAATGATAAAAATGCAACAGTAAAAGAGATACTAATACAACATCCAGCTCATCCAAATTCACTTCCAAATACACCATTTTGCAATAAAAAACCATGCTAACAATTACTCCAGGATACTTATTATAACTTTTAATACATATACGTACACTATATATCCTTACATGGGTCATCAGCGGTGATGGAACCAGCAACCTTCTGATTTACTGCATATACCTCTTCCACCCACTCCAGCTATAGCAGTAAATGACAGTATGTAAGGGAATATCCATTACGTGGTGCAGCCTATAGATGGGGACACAACACAGACATTGCCAGGAAGTTACATAAGTGTGTGTGAGACAGCAGTGGAGCACTGGGCACCAGGATTCTTATTGCTATTTCTGGCTCTGGCAATAGATTGTGGTCTAGTGCTTACAGTCAGAACAACCAAATGTAGCAGTGCCCATATTCATCGGGTAATCTGGGGGGTGGGAAATGAACCTGGTCTCGCTGATGTAAAAGCATAATTCTCTAAATTACTTGACTTCTTGGTGTAAAAGTGGTAGTAGAATCATCAACCTATACACGTGGTCTTCCTGCTAAAAAGTGACACACTGTTTGTATGGGTTACAGAAGCCCTTAATTTGACATGCTTTTTTGAAAGTGTGTGTGGCAAAGTAGATAAGCATTGGTTCTGCGGTAAAGAACCCTGGATTCTACTTGCAGCTTCTCCTGAAGTGGCTTTCCCCAAGCTCCTAGTTAACTTAGCTGTAACATGGGTGTTTTGTTTCTGTAATATGGGTCTCTGTAATATGGGGGAAAGTTAGTTACTTCTCCAAGGTAAAAACTTGGCTAATGCTAAGGGTTTTTAAGAACAGCAAGACTAGTCTTTCTCTTGGGTTATGCTTCCCCAAAAGTGTGTGAAGGCTTCAGATCTTTGCATTTTGTGAGACTGCCTTCAGCTGGGGTCAAAATCACTTTCACAAATGTATCACAAGGAGAGATCCAGTACCTGGAAGTATTGGAAATATCATGGGAGAACCTAATCTTACAAGATCACCGACCCCAAACCCAGATGTTCCAATAAGCTTACGCATATTATTCATCAGAATGTAATGACTTCGCAAGGTGTCCTGATGACAAATCTTTCCCCTCATTCTATTTAATGATGCTATTTTCCCATTAATTTCACTGGGGGTGGTTGGGGTATAAGGTTTGGCAAACTTACCCCTATTTCTAGAGCTAATACCCTGGATGAAGCTGGAACACAAATGTAAATGTTTTAGGTGAGATAATGAAATTTGCCAATGATGCAAAGATGGGAGGCATTATCAATACAGAGGAGGAATGGAATTTTATACAGAAAGATCTGGATGAACTCAAAGACTGGAGTGACAGAAATAGGATAAAATTCAATAGTACAAAGTGCTAGGTCATGTGCTTAGAGTTTAATAAGTGTTTCTGCTATAATCTGGGGGTTTATCAGTTGGAAGCCATAGAAGAGGAGAAAGACCTGGGTGTCTGGGTTGATCACAGGATGGCCATGAGCCACCAATGTGGTGCAACTGTGAAAAAGGCAAATGTGATCCTAGGGTGCATCAGGCAAGGACTTTCCAGTAGAGCTAGAGAAGTATTAATGCCAGCGTACAAGGCATTGGTACAATCTCATTTGGAATACTGTGTACAATTCTGGTCACTCATGTTCAAGAAAGATGAAGTCAAACAGGAAAAGATGCAGGGAAAAGCTATTAGGATGAGTGGGGAAAGTGAAGGGTCTATCTTATGGAGAGGAGACTGGAAGAGCTTGGTTTGTTTAGCCTATCAAAAAGAAGGGTTATGATTGCTCTGAATAAATACATCAGGGAGGGTGAAGAGCTATTTAAGCCAAAGGATAACGTTGGCACAAGAACAAATGGATATAAACTGGCCATGACCAAATTCAGGCAGAAAATTAGAAGACGGTTACTAACCATCACACCAGTGAGGTACTGGAACAGTCTCCCACTAGAGCTTGTGGGGGCAAATAACTGAATAAGTTTTAAGAGAGAGCTGGATGGCAATACTATGATGGGGTTGTTTGTGGTAGGAAGGGGCAGAGTTCAACAGGCCTGTGCTCACTGCCAATTTATGTCCTACGTGCCTAAAAGCTCATGCTTCAGGGGTCAGGAAGGGATACCCCTTCCCTCCTCTCCATGTATTTTGAGCTGGAGGGTTGGGCTCCTTCCTCTGAAGCATCAGAAATGGCCGTGGCTGGAGATAGGACATTGGACGGGGGAAATGGGGAGTAGAGCTTTGAGGTGGCACAGAGCATTCTCTCTCACAGGTGCTTGGCTGGCTGGTTCTTGCTTACATGCTCAGGGTCTCACTGGTCACCATATGTGAAGGCAGTTCCTGGGATTTTTTGTTGTTGTTGTTGCCTTCCTCTGTGGCGTGTGGGTGCAGATCACTTGCAAGAATTATCTGGGTATATCTCACTTAATAATTTCCCTCCCATTGCAGGGGCCTCAGGCACTGGTGCGTCCTGGTCCCACCTATTCTCTGCCAACAGCATATAATAGCCTAGACTCCTGTAGACTGTAATACTTTGGTCTAATTTTGGTTGTTGGATTTATTGTATGGGTGTTGCATGGCGTTGGTGGCCTGTGATAGACAGGAGGTCAGACTAGATTGTCTCGTGGTCCCTTCTGGCCTTAAACTCTGACTCTGTGGTTCTTAAGTACTAAAAAACCTGATTTTGTTGTGGTTGATAAGCAAAACTGGACACATTAACATTAGCTTTGTTTAAAACAAAGGGATCTTTATTAATGGAGAAGGACAGAATTGGCAGGTGACCACCTTTTAATTTTCAGATCAGATGGTAAATGGAAGGTAAACAGTGATCTTACTCCCTGGAGTCAATGGGAATTTTCCCTTAGTAAGGACAAAGATTTTCAGGATTTGGCCTTATAAAGATCATTTTAAGTTGTGTTTTTAAATGTAAGTACATTTATTTGTTGAAAGTGTGCAGGAAATACAAAACTGAAGCTGCCATTCTTAATATCACTGAATTGGGGCCGCTGGGAGCAGGACCTGGTTGTACTGGGCACTTTCCAAATGTGTAAGACACAGTCCCTGCCCCAGTCTCTACCTGCTGAAGAACATATAACTTAAAAAGAATGCCCATGAATGTGAAAGAAGTATCAGACCAAATCTGAATCTCCTCTCACTCACTTGCTGCTTTGTGTTTCAGTCTTTTGGATGTATTTTCTTTTTGGTTTTAATTTCTTTGCTTTTTTTTTTTTAAGGGACACCTCCCACCATCATCTTATGAGAAATTGTAAATATTTAACCCAGTGGTTCTCAACCTATTTACCATTGTCGGACACATATGCAGCCCACAATGTGTTATGTGGGCCACATCCAATACTAGCTGCATGCCTCTGAGGATGTCACATGGGCTGCAGCTGTGTGCTGATGGCCCGCAAGCGGTCCATGGGCCGAATGTTGAGAGCCACTGATTTAACTCAAGATACTGATTCTTGTTAGAGGTAGATAGGGTGACCGGACAGCAAATGTGAAAAATCGGGACGGGGGTGGGGGGTAATATGAGCCTATATAATAAAAAGACCCCAAAATCAGGACATCTGGTCACCCTAGAGATACAGAACAATGTAATATCCAGTTTGGAGCAGCTTGTCATTTTGATTGTCCCTCTCATCCCAATCCCTCAATACTTTTATATTCAAATAGAGTGTTTTCCACTTACCTGCCTACATTGGGCCAAGGACACGCCTGAAGTCAGATGTGCATACTTGCTGCCTCGTGGAAAGCAAGTGAGTTTTAATTTTCAGGTGGCTTTGTCTTTATGGGGTAGGCTGGATAGCAGGCTTCTTTAACAGGCCTGCTGTGACAAGTTCAGGAGCAGTTCTACCAGTCTCCTGACCTCTCTCTTCCTCTAATGTGTCTCTGCTCTTTTCTCCCCTTATTCTGCCTCCCTCCCTATTCTGCATCTTCCCCATGTTTCTCTATTCCTCCGATGTAGCAATCTCTTTCCCTTCTCCCCAATCCCAGAATATCAAACACCCATCATCTGCTACAAACTAGATCTATCAAATGATCCAATCAAACAACTCACCCTTCAAGGACATAAAACAGTAATACTGGACCACTAGGAGGAAAGTGGAAAGAAATGTCCATATCTGTCATCAAAGAATATTGGAAACAGTTATGGCATACTTTTTAAAGGTGTATCAGAATAGAGAATCACATCTATATTCTTCTGGTATGTGTCAGAAGATTGGCCAACTTCTGTCTGAATGTCCACATGTATCCGCTATTATGTGTATGGGAAACACAAATGAGCCAGTGGTACCATATAAAATGCCATAAGCACTGTCTCAGATCATTGGCATTGATTTGTTTATATGGAACAACATAGATTATCATTTTTATAGATCTACAGTAATTCTTTGAATAAGAAAATAGCACAGTACCAAAAGTACAACAACAGTCAAACTAATCTATATTTGCCACACACTGAAAATGACTCTCGATCATTTTCTCTCCTCAAAACTGAACTCAATCCTTTTATATGTTTCTATACATACAGAGCAACAATATACTTTCACTGGGAAAGATCTATATTTTATATTAAGAGAACAAGGAGGGAGTAAATGGACTATGTCCCCGCTGTACAGGCTGCAGAATATCCAATAAGAAAATGGCTGCAGTCTCTGAAGTCTGGAGGGGGAATTATCCTTATCTGAAAGTGCAATGCACAAAAAACAAAAGACCCTTGCAGTTTCTGCACCACAAGCGATAGCACTGATTTGGGCTCAAACTCAACCTTGAGTCCTAACCTACCTTAATCTGGATCTGAGCAATGACTCTTCAGCCCTTCTCTACTTTTAATTATTTTTATGAATCTGTTTTAACAATCAATCTAGTTAATAGCACCTTGAAGGTAAGGCTCACAAACTCTTTGATTTAACTTGGGAGATTTTCCTATCAGATCTGGGCTGATTAATGATTTTGTAGTGAAAACATGAGGATTTTCAGATATTTCACTTTCCATATGACAGCTGGTCTCATCTGAGCTTGGTCTGAGATTTTGAGTTTGTCTAAACCCCGACACCCATGTCCACATGGACTGAAACTGAGGCAAACCAAGAACCACTAAGTAAAACTCTCAAGTTTCACACTGCTCTAAAAAGGACTAAAAATCTATAATTAATGAGACAAATCTTGAGTGACACTGCGCACCCACAGTGCTACTGAATCAGCTGGTGATGGAGGTGCTCAGCAACTCTGGAGAATTTGGTCCTTAGAAAATTCACCCATTTTAATATTCAAAATACTTTGAGTTACCTGTAAGCTTTCTGAGGCAGTGACTGTAGTTTTACTCGGTGTGTATACACTGCCAAACTCAATGGAGTCCTGGTCCATGACAGGGCTCTTAGGCACCACTGCAATATAAATAATTAATCATAGCAATTAATCATCTCTCTAAAGAAATCAAATTATTATATCACTCAAACCACTTGATAAATAACAAACAGGAAAATTCAACCTTACTCCCACTGAAATATCCACCTTGGGTCCTCCATCTTTTATGCAGGCAAGGCTCTGGCATTCACATATCTTCTGATCAGAGCTTCAAGGGTTTATTCTTGCAACCTGTAATGCTGTCACACATAGCAAGATTTAGTTTTATCCCTGAGACACTTCTCTTATTCCAAATGCTCACATTTCCAAAACCTCTACCACGTAGCACACAGGTGAAATATAACTGTAACCGTTGATGGAGGTGGAGGGTGCACCAATCATTCAGGAGGACATCCCTATCGTTTCCCCTCAGAGACCTCCATCAGGATCTCTGTAGCACTTCTGGGAAGTGGGACACTCAAAAAATCCAGTGGTCACATATGAGACTTGAACTGCGGGTGCAGATGTTTTTTTCAGAGCTGGCGCAAAAGTGTTACTAAGCAATGAAGACCCAATCCTCCCGTTGACTTCAATGATAAAATCCCTGTAGACTTCAATGGCAGTAGGATTAGGCCACAAATAGAGGATTCTTTTGCAGGAGTGGTATAAGGTATTGAATGATTTCCTTTTATCACTACTGAACCTGACTGCCTCCCCTGGATAAGAATGCTTCATTCATGGTGGTAGACTTAATTTATCACACTCCTCTTTCTTCTCTTGCCACCTCTCCCCTATTTCCTGCTGAAGGGCACTGTCATGCAACTTTCGTGTGTGTGTGTGTGTGTGTGTGTGTGTGTGTGTATATTAAGGGTTTAATGAAGATTTATGCTTTACTCACTTTTCCCTCTTTATTTCCTACTCTGAAGATGGGGTTCTTGATGACATATTTTTGAAAGGTGATTGTAGGGGGTTTGTGATTAGAAACAGTGGTGGTACTGAAAATAAAAGTTAAATACATTTAAAAGTGAATAGAGATTAATAAAATTATAATAAAAATAAAAGTGAATAGAGATTTTTTTTCTTAGGGTATACAGATTGTGACGCTCATCAGGTGTACCCAGGGTTATGAGGCACCTCACCTCCACATGCCACATGACGTAGTCTTGTCTATGCCTGCTCTGTCAGTTCTCTGAAACCACCAGCCTCTGGCAATATAAGTACTATCTTCCAGGCCTCTGCAGGTCTCTCTCTCTCTCTCTCTCCAGTTTAGTGATAACCACACACCAACCCCCAAGTGCTAACACTCCCAGAATTACCAGCAGGGCTGCCGAAAGCGGGTTCGGGTCCCCAGCAAGAGTGGACCAGGTAAACAGGGCCGACAAGAGGGGGGGGGGGGAAGCCAGGTCCCCTTCTGGAATTTTTTCGGGCCCCCCAGCAAGGGCAGACCGGCTAAAAAGAGCCCACTGGGGGGGGAGGGGCAGGGGGAAGCCGGGGAAGCCGAGCCCCCTTCCGGACCGCCGGGCCCCGGTAATTTGTACCGGCTTCCCCTCCTCTTGTCGGCCCTGATTATCAGTCCTGCTGTTCCCAAAGGAACAGTACATACCAGCTTGTAAGATTCAGCTCAGGATCACCACTTTGCTTAATACCACAGCACATAGCTATATATTATATCTATAGTGAAAACAGGGATAAGTTTATTATCTAAGAACAAAAAAATCAAGTGATAGTGAGTAAGAATATTAGAAACAAAGGGATACATATAAAATCATAACATGCTGTCTAGAGACTAAACCAAACTAACAGGTTAACCTCCTGCCTAAAGAAGCTTATCTCACCAGCATTTTCAACCAAGCCTGGTTGAGACCCATCTTTCATGAAGGAAACTCACACTGTGTTTACTTCCTAGTTGGAGGATGCCACTGCCAAGGTGTCATTTTTGTCCCTGAAATATACTAGAGCAAACCTTTGATGTGCACTTCAAGATAGGGTTCCCCCCCCCCCCACTACTTACTTTTCTCTCTCTGAAGTTTTCATAATCCTTCAGACAGGTTCAGACTGGTGAGAGGAGGCCCATTGTGAACCACACAATACTGAATTTACATGTAAACAGGGAGATAGATAAACATTTCTTGTCAGATAGAAAACCTGTTTTTCACCTTTGCTGGTGATCAGTCCCTAGACACAGACTTTAATAACATAATTTTCAGTGTACGTACATACCTCTTTACACAACATCCATACATACATTTTGTGATGAAACTGAAGACCAATGTGACACACTGGCTTTTATTTGAGAACTCACATGACACTCTTCAGTGAACTAGAATGTAATACCAGACACAGAGGTGAAAGTGGGCCAGCACGGCATACCGGTAAGAAGTGGCCGCTGGTACTGGACTGCACTCAGCCGAAGTTAAAACGCTTTAACGTTGCTGCTCCTTTTGCCCCCCGCCAGGGCCACCGATGTGGGGGGGAAAAGGGACAGCTTCCCCGGGCCCCAGCAATTTTAAAGGGGCCGGGGCTCCTGGCCGACGCTACCACAGCTGCGGCTGGAGCCCCAGGCCCTTTAAATTGCCGCCGGAGCCCCAGGCGGCGCACATTGGGCAGCATGGAAGGGCTAGCTGGGGGAGGCTGACCACCCCCCCCCAGCCCTGCCCCTTCTGCCCCAGGCTCTGCCCCTTCTGGGGGCCCCCTGTCCAGACACGAGTGATTTCTGTAGCCCCCATACACCCCCTCTGTGCTCCATGCCTGTTGACACTAAGAGGTTTCTGGGTCACACAGATATATTTTTCAATTGCCTCTCAAATATACTCAAAGTTTGTTTTTGGGGAGGTGGGGGTAGGGGGAAGGGGGGCCTGAGTCTGAAGAGCACTTAGTAGCAAATTGTTTAGGTAAGAGTCAGAAGTCAAGTCTCAGATCCATATGGGAAGTGTAAACTGACCTATTAATTCCCTGCTTTGTCTCATAAATGTTTTAATGCTCACAAAAAGAGCAGGATTGACAGCGTTGGAGAGTGAAGCTCTTTATATACCTGCAGAACAGATACTGGGTGGGCAGCAGTAGCTTCCTTAGTGTCTCAGACCTGACTGTATGAGTGAATAGCTCAGTCTCCATGGGCCATTCATTCTTCAGTGATTCCTTCTGTGACTAGCACAACCCACATAGGTGGTGGAACTAGGGGTGCTGGGGTGCTGCCACACCTCCTGGCTTGAAGTGGTTTTATTCATATACAGGGTTTACAGTTTGGCTAAATGGCTCTCAGCACCTCCACTATACAAATTGTTCCAGCACCCCTGCCCCCATAGCATCTCTGCTTCCAGCCAGGCTGCCAATTGTGGTAATAGTTACTGTGATGTGACCAATCTAGTCACTGGTGATAAGATTGAAACCAAGAAACCCGTGTAGGCCATAAAATGGCTATCAGAGAGCAACAGCTTTTGACCACCACTGTCCTGGCTTAGAGTGAACCTAGTGACCTAGAAGTAAAAGGTTGTGGCTCTTATTAAAAATCCCCTAAGCTACGCTGACCTGGAAAAACTGTGTTTAATTACAGTTGGCAATAACTAATTAGCCAAATTAGAAACTATGTGATCTCAACAGTTAAAAACAGTGGCATAGAAACCTTGTTTTCCATTTCAGATTGCCCAGACATTAGACAGATGGGGTCTGCTTGATATGAGATATGCAAATAGCAAATTCCACATGAGACAACTTCCATCTCTTGGTACAGTTGCTGCCTAGGAATCATGCAGGTCCTTTTTTAGGTTTATCTGGTGAATCCAGCCAGTGAGTTGGAGAAAAGGCTAATAATTTGTTATTGCTCTAATATGTGGCCACAAGTTGGTAGAAACACAACAGTTGTTCATGCACTTATCTAAGGTAGGGCCCACCTCAGGGTAAGTCTTCATGGGAAAAGATAGAGCATCACAATTTTACACAAACTGTCTAGTATAACAATGAAAACTAGAGATTTGCTGCATCTGCCTTGTAAGCACTGTGCAGCTACACTGCAACTTCAATCAAAATGTAAGTCTGCCTGTGATGATTAACTGTAAAAGAACAAAGTGGCAAACATCTGATATTTGTGCCAAGTAACAAATTTTCCTTGTTTTTCTTGTACGGCAAGTTTTTAGCACCATTTTTGCAAAGGCCATGTCTACTCAGAATTCCCAGACTATGAGTCAGCCACATTCTGTTATGAACCTGTACCGTCACATGATGTGGCGTGATGAAACTTCACCTTATGAAGGGGTCAGAGGAGTATTTCAAAGGCTCACTTTCAGATTTAAAAATATAAAGCTGTTTCCTACCGCTTCATTTTATTCTGTTGGGGCCTTGCCAGACAGTTAGCCAACAGTTCATGATACCCGGTATTCTGATTTACTGAAGCTTCTGCTGTTTTCTAGACAGTTTATGAACCCCAGCACCGCAGAGTCGCTCAAACATTACATACTTTATTCTCACAACAACCCTGTGTGATAGGGAAGTATAATTATCATCATTTTTACAGATGTTGAGGAATGCTCAGGTGTTAATTTACATGTAAGCAGGCAGATAGAGAAACTTACATAATGATAGAGAAACTTACATAATGATCTCTAAACCATCCCACCTCCTGGAGTAAGGGTCATGACTGGGTAGTCTCCAGCAATGCTTAGTGACCGGAATAGCTCTCTGGGGCCATGAGCTGCCAGGCAACAGTTAGAGCAGCCCTGAGGCTAAGACACTTGGGAGACAGTAATTGACTTAATCTGAGCTAGCAATTACTGATTAAGACAGAAAGTTTCCCATTCTATAGCCCTCCAAACCATCCCCATAAAACACGCAAGTGACACAATCAGGTCTCATATCGCAACAGGTTGTGCTGCCTTGAGGAACAGCTTGCCACTGATTCTGTAAGGTGAAAGTCATTAAAATGAAGATATTTGTGTAATTTGCAACATGTAAGCCACAATTACACAAGCAAGTCATTCTTGTCATGCCATTATGGATGACATTTTGGAAAGACAATACAGTATTATGAAATTAATAGGATCAGCACCAAAAAAAGGGTAATTTAGATGCAATTCCACCATTACAGATACCTAAGAACAGGCTAGAACAAAAGAGTGGATAATTAAAATGGTCGTTTGTGGCCTGCCTATTAGCTGTGTATTCTTATTCCTCTGATTACATTTTACACTATTTTTACTTAGGTGAGTAAGGGCTGAAGCATTGAACCCCTGTGATAGGTTGCTACTAAGCGCCAATTCAGGAAAGCATCCTGATTCAGAAAGAGCAGTTAAGCATATGCTTGGTGCTTTCCTGATTACGGATGGATTTATGCATGTGCTTAAGAAAAATGCTGTTTGGAACTGGAATCTAAGGGCCTGAGTCAAACCCACTGAAGTTAGTGAATTTAGTGGACTTTGCATCAGGCCCTAAAATGGTATAAAAAAGTCCCTAATAACTAGGATGATGTATGATTTAATAGTGAGGCATGATAAATAAACTAATGTACAACCTATATTTGTATTGATTTATTTAACCCTCTTGCTTGTCACCCCTTATGGGTTTTTAAAAAATTGTTATTCTTTGTTAAAAAAAAGAAAATATGATGACATTTTTGTCTGTGAACTGGGTGAAAGGTTGATCAGGTCCATTACTTTGAAATCCTAACAGCACCACCCATTCCCACCGCCATTGTAGCCCTTTTCAGTCTGGGTCTTGGGAAAAGGTGTGAGCTGAAGGCTGGGAGCTCAAATGGTTTCCACACAATACACACAAAGTTCCTATGCCTGATTATGTCGTAGCTCATTTTTAACAAATGTCAAAATGGAAAATCAAGCTGTCATTCCACATACTAAGCCCTTGTTCGCAAAACAGAGGACCTTTATGAGGAAGCATTAATATATGGTACAGTATCGTAGGTGTCCAGTGAGTTGCATGATGGGTGTATGGACTATCCTGGGGGGTTCCTTAAAAGAAACACAAGTTGGAAATCATGATTTCCATCTATGAGTCTCATTTATCCCAAAAGTTTCTTATTCTATAATTGAACATATGGTGTAATTTGAAGTCATGATATGGAGTCTGGCTTGTGAATGCTTTCTTTACAAAAACAATCATAGCATATGTGGGATAGTAGTTTTTTTATTATTATTATTTAATAACTAAAACAACACAAGATGTATTGATAGGAGTATTTCAGTCATCATTCATACTGTCATGGACTGTCACAGTGACCTGTATTCAAAGAAGACACTATAGAATGTTTAAAAATAATTATATAATAGCAGCATCTCCCCCTACATATATATGTCATACAGATTTGGTATCTTTGTATTCATAGTTTTCATTTTTTATTTCAGACTTTGTGGTGGGGGCAGAGGTGTTAAATGTTTATCTTTTACAGTAGACCTACTCCTGTTCTCCATTTATTTCAGTTTGAACAGGATTGGGTCAAATATGTATATCTATGTGATAACATAGACCCCAAACCTACAACGAGCTCTGAGCAGGAGGAACCCCATACCCACATATGAGTTTTCAGAATTAAGTCTTTAGTTACCTTCAAAACCCTCAGCATTAGGCCAGACTCTATGCAAACAATCTAAATAGGAACAAAGCTTCTTTAATATTGAGGAGCTGTTAAATATTATAACAACAGCTTATCTTACTTTTCAGACCTTGTAAACTATATCTGGATTTTTGGTGCAGTTTGTCTTGCTAAGCAGTGCTAGAAATATGTATCTACAACTAGGTTATTCTACTTCTTTTTCAACCCCCTGTGGGCATATTGGTCACTTTACCTCTACTGAACTTGAAGATAATGCAAACCGGGCATATCCTAATTTGTAATAAAAAGACCAATATGGATTATTCCTTATCTGTTTTCTAGTATGTTCCGTACAGCATTGTGCTGGAAAAGGCACTTCTAAAGACCGGGACAAGATAAACATGAAAAATGTCAATCCCTGTTTTTCTTTCTGAATGTAATTCATCCTGTGCAGAGACCTCAAGCGCAGTCTTAATCACCATTTAAGACCATAGTCTCAAATCCAATGCCCCACAACAGTGCAAGTAGTTTGTTCATAACCCAGCCCCTACCTTGCCCCCCAAGTCACCTCCTTTCTGACCCCATTCATTTGGGCATAATTCACTGGTTACTTCTCTCTCTTTCTGTGGGCAGTCCCCAGATGACATGAGCCTGTTACAGCTCTCAGCTGGACAGCATCATTCTTTAGCTCAAGTTGTAGAGACTCATGTTCTTAATTCTAGAGTTCTGGGATTCAGCCATCATCTCTGTGGAAATGGCGGCCATCACATTGGCACACAGGAGCTACTGCAGAGCTGGGCCCTCTGCCATCTCCATCACCATACGTACCCAAAAATCTTATTTCCTCTTGCAAAGGAGAACCACATTTGTTCCACATTTGTTTTAGGAGAGCTTTCTATGCTGGCGGAGGGGAGGGTTGAAGTTGCCCCTTAACCCAAGCTTTACGTGTGGCTTAAGAGTGGCTGAGGGCCTTTCCAGGGGTGAATTCCACCATAGAAACAGCCTTGTTGCATAACCCAGGCAAAGCTCTATGTTTGGTAGCATACAACGTGTATTGTGCTGGCCTGCCCTTTCCCCCAGTTCTTTGCTTCCATTAAGGGGGAATGTGTGAGTGCGGGAATATGCATCTGTCAATTTATCTCTGAGAAAGCAAAAAGGAGATTTGAATCAATGTAGTGCTCAGTTCAGGAGCACTGTGCACAGAGGCTTAATGTTCAGCATTACTGAGGACATTCTCAGATATAATGACTTAGTTTACTTGGCAAAGCCCAGTCTGAAAAGGGGAGATGCCTACAAATGAAGCCTCATAAAAGGATATAATTAAACACTGATGCTCCTCATAATGAAAGAGCTTCGAGATAGTGACTACAATGGTACACTATACCAATGGTAACAAGATATGCCACATTTATATACTTGCAGGTTGATTTAATCTGACAGGATTCTTAGCAATAGTGGGCTTGGCCTTGCTGGGCAAAAACAGCACAGTCCTGTGTGCCCTATAAATGAGGCATTTATTTATCTTTTATAAACTTATATATGTCAATTAGCAGACTTCCTAATCCATCTGGAAGTTAACGTCTGTTGAAAATATATCGCTTTATTTGCCATTTTGGCATAGAGTAATTCTTTATGCTCAGACTAGGAGGTTTCTACAGTTCCCTCCCCCCCCCCCCAACCTCTCCCAAGGAATTATCTTTAATTTTCAACATATGATTTTATATGTATATGATTTTATATATATCATAGCAGCACCTTCCTCTACTGTAAAATATTTTTATAGTCATGAGCCAGTGCTGAAATGTACACAGCTACCATAAATCTAGAGTGTGCCCAAATCCTGGTGCTGTAGAAATCCCTCTGTAGGGATCTCGGAATAGTGCCACGAAGGCAGCTAATCCACCCCTCTTCCCCCCCCCATTCACGAGTGGTAAAATCTGCACACAGAGGATTCCTTACGCATGTGAATCTTGGGTCATAGTCTGTCTCAAATTGTCTTGCAGCATTCAGGCATACAAATAGATAAGCTTAACTCAGAATTTGCAATGTGGCTTTCCTATTTATGGTTCTAAGGCTGAAATATTTTAAGGGCCCTCCTGTATTTTATTATCAAGCTACAGTACTGGAACATGTTTATTAAAATGTAAGCTAGGAAAAGGAGTATGCTGATGTTCTGATACACACAAAATAAATAAATAAATAAAAAGATGCTGAAAAGAAAAAAAACCTCTGACTCCTAGGGTACGTCTATACTTACCCGCTGGTTCGGTGGCAAGCAGTCAATCTTCTGGGATCCATTTATCGCGTCTTGTCTAGACGCGATAAATTGATCCCGGAAGTGCTCACCATCGACACCGGTAATCCTGCTCCGTGAGAGGAGTAGGTGGAGTCGACGGGGGAGCCTGCCTGCCGCGTGTGGACCCGCGGTAAGAACCTTTAAGTTCGAACTAAGATACTTCGACTTCAGCTACGTTATTCACGTAGCTGAAGTTGCATATCTTAGTTCGAACTGGGGGCTTAGTGTGCACCAGCCCCTACAGATACAAACTACTAACAGAGTTAGCAGGACAAATGGCACCAAAAATCCAGATGTGGAGGAAATAGCCAAAGGGCATTACAGGATAAACAAACCTTAATAATATACTGGAAAAATTTGCTATCCAGTAGTCATGGCGGATCTTAGCTCTGATGTTCTTCTCGCTTTGCATGTGCCAAATTCCCACTGGGGTTCCTAGCAGTTTGGGACCTGTAGGGACATCAGCATATCAGAGCTGAAAGCAGTGTTCTCTCCTTGAGCTTTTAAAATCAAAATGTTACAGATTCATTTCAGGTCTTGTGACACCTCCATGCTTGATGTCCTTAGTATTTGCCAATGTTCTATAGTTTGGAGTGGTGATCTGACAGCATTTTACAAGGAACAGTTTTGGGAACTACCTTTACAAAAAACAACCAACCTTCCAGGTTTTGTTTTCAGTCTTCACCCTTTGGTAGCAAAGGCCTTTTATAGTTACCCAAGGCAAAGGCAAGTAACAGGCATTTGGATTCCTTCTCAGATAACAATATTAGGATGGGGGAGGAAGGTGTGGCACATGGCGTGGTAGTGCATATTTACTAGATATTGGTGAACAGAGTAAAGACTGCAGTAGCATTCCATCGACATGGACAGCATTTAAATCAAGTCAGCATTGACTTCTTGATTCTAGCTTTGGAAAATATTTATAGTTTTCTTTTCCTTTTAAATTATATGTGCACTGTTTCAGGTTTGGACAGGGTAGGGATAGCATGTCATTTTGGGAATCGGTTGCATAGCTTTCACGTGCACAAGGGGAGAGGGATTGAGTTTCCATGGGACATAGAGGTTCAATTGACTGCAGACAGCACACTGTGCTTGGCATCTTTTAAAGGAAGATGGAGGGGTTCATTTGGAAATGATCCACTCATTTTTTTAAACAAAACAGACTCCAAAGGACAGGAGCTGAAATTCCACCTCATTCATAGCAACACCCAAGTCTGCATATTATGTTACAGATCTCGCTCACATTTATGATTCAATTTAGGAGATAATGTCAATGAAATTGAACATTGTGACTGGATAATAGTCACCTGCTGAAAGATAAATGCGGAGGCTAAGACATTTATTTTCAAAGCAGGAGACTATTTTTGAGTCATAAAAGTTCAATTCCATTGATGATATTATGATTATATCAAATGATTTGTAAAATAAAATAAATGAGGTCTACTCTCCCTGGCAAGCCAAAAGAAGACCCGTGTATTATAGTCCATTGTGCTTTATTGAAAAGCCGCATTATGACTGGCTCAGAAAGAGGGAGTAAGTCAGAGAGAGGATTTGTTCTTTGCTTCAGCGAACCAGAAAACTTATTTTCTTTCTCTATAATCTGTCATCTCTGTCTCTCTTGTTTATCTATCTAGGCACCAATCTTCATAGTACCTAAGAATCCTAGACTAGTGTCTACATTTACTGAACCATTGAATTTTGACTTCTGAATTGAGTTCTGTGGGTGCATTTTTTCCCCTATACTTGGGAGCTAGACCTGACGTTACTGGCTAACACTGATTTCATACAGTATATTTCATACAATAACTATATTAAAAGAAGCATAGGGTTACAACGTCAAACTCTAGACAGTTAGAAAATGTCAGAATGAAGGCGGTCTGTGCAGCCTTAATTCAGCCCCCATATACATATGAATGATGACACGTTTTTTAATTACATGGTCTCCTGACTGCTCTGCTCCTATCATTCTTTCTCAACCCTTGCTTCTAGTCCCCCCACTTCCTCACTCCTGCCCCCTCCTCTCCCTCTGCTCCTATTCACCTCTGCCCTTTCCTTGTTTCTATTCCCCGCCTCACTTCCATCCAGGCCCTTCCCCCTCCCCCCTCCTCTCCTCTCCATTCCAGTCAAGCAATTTCCTCCTTCTTCTCCTTGCTTCCTGGGCACCATCAGGGGGACCACTGAGACATGAGGAGAGACAGTCTCCCTGCTCTCAGTTCCCATGTCCAATATCACAGCAGGCAGGAAGAGAAATTGCAAGGAAAGTCTAGCTCAGCCCCTGCATTCCTGGGCTAGAGCACACTCAGTCACTCTCTGGTGATGGCACATGTACAGTCCATTCAGTACGCAGAAGAGGTGAGGGGCTGGAGCATGCTCAGTACAGATGGCATCTTCCTAGAATCTAATAGCCAATCTCTAACAAGTCTTTACTGAGCATGTGCAGATTGAGATTTTTTAGAGGCTCATAAATTGGCCAAATTTGGGCAATTTTTCACAGGGATTGCAAAAGGCATATCCCTGATACCAGGGTGTCCCTCTTGCCAAATTTCAAATTCCTGTTCTGAAGCCTGGAAGTGTGAGAACCTCTCAGTGAAATGATTGTAAGATTTTTTTTAACATAGGTAGAACAATGTATTCCCTTCTTCTCAGAAATACCTGGACCATTTTAGCTGAAAATTTCAAACATAATAAGCATAATTAATAATAATGCAGCCTGAGGCAGACACCTAGCATTGAAAAGTTCTTCCCAAAATTACATTTTGGCATAGTTATAACCAATGAAAACAGGGTCTTAAAATGGAAAGTGTTAGGTAACCTTAAATATAGGCAGCACTACCAGCCCTCCCTATAATAATAAATGCTTATCAGACTGGGTCAGATTCACCAAAGGAGGCATTCACTGCAAAAAAGGTCCACTGTCGGCATTGATAAGTGTGGGCAGATTGAAAATTTGACTAAGACTCCACAAAAGTCTACCTGGTGGAGGCTGCAACAGGGCTGGCTCAGCATATCTCCTGGCCCAATGCTCCACACATGTACACTGCTAGCTATTAGCACTCATATTTTGCACTGTGATGCTCCCAAAGGGATATGAGATTACAACAGCTTTCCACTGCCACAATGTCCAGTGCTCCCATCAGGCTGACTTTCCACTTTGGCCCCCTTCATCTGCAGAAGCTGGTGGAAATGTGGCCTGAATCTGACCTACTGCACAGTGGTTGGCATTACAATCTTAAAAATGTTGCCTTTTTCTTAATGAATTTTACTGTGGTATTTATGATGGTCTTTATAGGTAGTACAGGAAATCCTGCAATAACACCTGTGACTTTCAAACACCCCATGCTACGGGAGATTTTATGTATTTTAATTTATATATAGTATAAAGAAAAATATTAAAGGCTAAGATATTTGGGGCTAGGATTGCCTTTGTTTTTATGATATGTATGTACAGCAACTAGCACCCGAAGCCTTGATTAGAGTCTCTATGCACCACTATATTACAAATAATAAATAATAGCAAAGATATTTAGTCATGCTTCTCAGACAAGTAGGGAAAATAAGAGTATGCTAGTAACAGTCTCACTGAAAGGCAAAAAGAAAGCCTGCAGCTGTTCACCTTCTTTTATTTGTTTAGGTGAATACACTGCAATATGCATACTTAGTTGGCTTCTTTGGGAAGAGCATTATTGATTCTCGCTATTTCCATTAAAAAACAAATTGCTGCAAATCAAATAGTTTACTACCAAAAGACAAAGTAGGATTACGTAAAAATAATAAAAATCTATCAGTACTATGGAGGGACTGCCTATCCTTGAAACATTACACCTGGGTGTTGTTCCGAACCCTACCGTGCTCATGGACAGTCCAATTTGCTTTCTGTGCAAAATCTTTTAAAAAAGCATAAAGTGGAGTATATTGCTTGATGTTTTCATTAATTTTTCATAAGAAGTCAGCTATAACACAAGTATTTCATTTCACACTGTACACAGGAGGTCTTGCATGCTGGGCACAAAAGACAAACTCAGATTAAAAAATCCACAGATTTTATTCTATCCATAGGGACTACATGGGATTGATTTACAGAATGTGTTTACATTTTTGACCATCTATATTGGTCATATATCTTCATATGAATATGAGTTGCCTCAAACATCAGTGAAATATTCTAAGTATGCTGGAAAGCAAAGCAATGAATAATTTAATAAGGAATACCAAAGGGAATGTGCAATCCTTGACAAAGTTTGGAAATTGTTAATCAAAAAATGTGTCCCTGGAGACAGCAAGCACCCTTAATAGTAAAGGTGTTTGATGCATTTGTTATTTGTATGGTGCAATGAAGGAAAATGATTTCTATGGGGAATAGTCTTAAATTCAGTATTGCAGATACAGTTATATCCACCAGTAGTTTTGTAAATGCAATATAGTTAAGATATTCATAGGAATTACGAATAGAAACCTGGGTTTTTCCACAAAGAAACAAGACAATGGGAAGTGCATAACTCTCATAGTTCACAAGGGAAAAGAATACAGTTTATCTACTTTTGAAATTAAACAATACACATACTGTAAGACATCCTGTGCAATACCGACGTATCAAATTCAGAGGTGATGATAAAATGGCATTAATTAAATATCCTTTCATTTACTCAGAAGACCTTATGCTCAGACACCCTTGGACTTACTAACACTGACTCACTAATGTAAGAGCTTAAAGGAGTATAAGTTACACACCAACGAGGTGGACGAAGTTGTAAGTTAACATAGACTCAGATTCAGTGGACCAAATTCAGAAGTGTGTATGAAGGAGCTTCATAGTAGTAAGCAGGTGTGAATCTAAGCAAATTTAAATTTAAGTTAATTTAAGTCTATGGAACTGGTGAAATGTATACATTGAGGGAGGCCAGACAATGGCATAGTACACCAACTTAGACTCCCTCTAGACTTACTTAGACTCACCCCTAACAACAGCCCCCCTCCTCCCCTGCTAGCTTATCAACAAACCAAGACCTTGTTCTTTCTAAGAAGGACTAGAAGTAACACTGAAAATAGCAAGTAGACTAGGAGCTTGCTTTTACTATCCACTCTTCAGCATAACTAAGTTCAGTCAGGGGGACAAAAAAAAACTGGGACTCACACACAGTGCATAAATCTGCCATGAATGCAGGCTTTTGCTTTGAGCGCTGTCTCCTACAGTGGTAGGCTGAGGTTATGCCACTCGCCACTAAAGAATTTCAACTTGTTGTGGTTTTTTAATCCCAAAGTAGCCATGGGATAACCATGCTATTATGAAACCCTAATTGTTTTCCTATCATTTGGATAGGAGGCATATATGATGTTATCCATTGTGACAATGTTATTAATTCACTGCAACAATAAACCATGACTATCTGTAATGTGCACACTGCACACTGAAATTCATATGCTATATTAGCTAATAATGTGGGATTTTATCTGTCCCTT
This sequence comes from Trachemys scripta elegans, assembly GCF_013100865.1. Lineage (NCBI taxonomy): Eukaryota > Metazoa > Chordata > Testudines > Emydidae > Trachemys > Trachemys scripta. The sequence continues at coordinate 179,041,585 of NC_048299.1, forward strand.
TTCATTTGTTTTGCAGACAGCTCTTCATGCAAATTTCAGATGTCTCCCTCTCAGTGGCAACTCATTGTATCTCTTTGTATGATGCCAGGGCCTTCACATCATATACAGGATAAGAAACACCGGACCTTATTTTCCCTACTTCCAATATCATTCATTTTTGTAAAATATCTGTAATTATCAGCTAAAACTTTTTTTCATATGTGTAAAATCAGAACCATTACAAAACGGAGAACTTTTCTATACCATAGTAGTGGAACAGATTAGAATGGAGTTTGTGTTGTCATACACGTGCATGTGTTTAGAAAAATGCTGGCCTAACCAAAAGCTTTGCTTCATTCTCTTGAGAAACAGCTTCGTCTCGTTCTCCTTCGGTGGGCATGGAACGCATTCAGGGTTGAGGCACCTGATCTATCGATAATCAGAGACGTTTACTTTCTAGTGTGAGAAATCTGCCACTTTCCATGGATGCTAAAAAGACTGCCCTTAAAAGAACCAAGACCCCACTTACACGTGTTCCTAATTTGTGAGTTGTCCCATTCACTTCAGCAGGACAACTCCCATATAAAATCAAGCATTCAAGCAAGCATTTGTAGGATTGAGGATTTAGTTTAACAATCTGAGGCCTCACTGTATGCAAAGCTGGCAAGGCTCCCTTTAGTTTAGGCTGCCTAACAGTTTCCTTTATAAGATCCTGTTTCCATTACTTATAACTTTAACCATTTGTGGTGAAATTTTCCAGAACGGGTGCCTGCTTCAGGCTGAAGTTATTTCTGAAGTTTCCGCAAAAACAGTTGAGCCATTTCTGAGAATGAGATCATGTTGTTTTGCTAATGTTAGAAAATTCTTACAGCCATTTAACTGAGAACCTCCCATGCCTCCATGCTTTTGAGCAGTGATTTGAAAAGTTGCAGTTATAAGCCTCTGAAAATCACCATTTGCCCATGCTTAGGAGACTTGTCAGAGTTTGGCAGCAAAATTCTCTAAAGATTCTGTCCACACTGAGCACATTCCACCACCCCCATAGAGTTCCATGCCCACCCCAGTGAGTGTGCTTTAGGGATCAGAGGCTCAGCAGGATTTTTCTGCAATTGCTACTCCTAGTTGCCAGGGGCTCCTGTGGGCCGACATTGGAACTAAGAGCAGGGAAGCTGTCTCTCCTGTGCTTTCCATCATCCCCTGCTTGTATCCAGGCAGTGAGATGGTGGAGGAAGGAAGTATCCAGACTTGAATGCAGAGGGGTAAGAAGTAGGCAAGCAAGAGCAGAGAGAAGATCACAGAATCATAGAATATCGGGGTTGGAAGAGACCTCAGGAGGTCATTTAGTCCAATCCCCTGCTCAAGGCAGGAGCAACCCCAACTAAATCATTCCAGCCAGGGCTGTCAAGAGAGGCCTTAAAAACCTCTAAGGATGGAGATTCCTCCACCCTCCTAGTGAAATAGTTTTCCCTAATATCCAACATAGACCTCTCCCACTGCAATTTGAGACCATTGCTCCTTCTTCTGTCATCTGCCACCACTGAGAACAGCCAAGCTCCATCCTCTTTGGAACCCTCCTTCAGGTAGTTGAAGTTGGAGAGGAGAACAGGTTAAGAAAAGGGAAAAGGAGCAGAGGACAGGAGCAGACAGGGACAGAAGTCCTGAGGTAAAAATAGTATGTCATGAAGATGCGCAAGAGACCAAATTGAGGTTGCACATGCAACCTTAACTGTCATTTCTTAACTGTCAGTGTTTGACTTTGCAAGCTTAACATTCTTTTAACCTAGTTAGGTTTGTCTTTTGTTTTGTTTTGCTGTATATAATATGTATAGATATCAACTCCAGTTGTTTAAATGCTGTTTCTGAAGGAGATTTCCCAACTCTCAGCTCCAACAACACAGTGAGATGTACTAGCAGCCACACCTGTAAAGAACTTACAGGGCCTGCAAGTGGGTATTCACCCACTAAAGCTTATGCTCCAGTACGTCTGTTAGTCTATAAGGTACCACAGGACTCTTTATTGCTTTTTACAGATTCAGACTAACACGGCTACCCCTCTGATAGTAGAAGAAAGTGGTTCTTGAACTCAGGGCTCTGGGTAACAAGCTCCAAACTGGGGGTGGGGAGTGGGGGTTGTTTTAAATTTTGTTGTTTTTCTGTGACTAAGAGAGAGGCTTTTCCCTGGAATAGGAGAGTTGGCTAGACAGCTGCTCCTGTGTTTTTAGTTTTGAATTCCTTCCCCGGGTTCAGTGTGATCCACTTTTCTTAACCCTCTGATCAGGCTTATAAAGGAAGCAAATGAATAAAATATCCAGAAGCCTGAAAACTACAGTTTCCAAATGGTGTAAAATCCCACCATTCATAGCTGGCTGGTGTGTACAAAGCAGGGGAACACATAGTACACCTGCAGGAGGCAAAGACTCACCTCCTAATAATCCAATATGCTCACTGATCGTGGGTGCCACATCTGGAAAAGATTTATGTGTCTTGAGCTGGACATCCAAAATTAGTGCCCACTTCTGAATGTTTTGGACGAAGTGTATCTTGCTGTTAGAACAATTCTTTTCTCTTTGAAGTCACTACAAAGCATGTAGGGGATTATGGGAATGAACATATACAGGACGCTGTAATAATGTGTGGCTGTTATCTAACTGCTTACAGCCAGCCAATATGGAATAAAACCTAGAATTTTTCATTTCCAAGCCTGAGAAGTCTTTGAGCATGCATAATTCCCTGAGTGTCAACAGGAACTGGATGGCGCTTTGTGCAGCAGCTCTCAAGAGACTCATCCACCTTCCAGTGAAGTCAATGAAAAAAATACCATTGAGTTCAATGAGAGTTGACTAGGACCTCAAGCCTTTTGACTCTATAAACATAGATTTCTGTAAGTTGATCAGAAGAAGCACTTCAGCCAGCTTAGGCACTAGTGTGAATGGTTAAACACTAAAGCAGACAGTAGATGTAGTCTTTCCAACATCCACGTACATACAAGCCATTACATCTGTGTGTACCAGCCATTCTTATTAGCAGAATCTCTGTTATCTCTTCAGATTTTCTGATAAAATATGGAAAGTTCCAGCAAAGAGCAAATGTATGTGGCTACGTTATTATAAACTTCCAAAAGCAGGTGTTTACAAGGGAATTACTGACACAACCTCTGCTATCAGGGTACATATCTCCACCTGCAAATAGTAAATGCCACTGTGCACTCCAGAACTAAGGTAAAGAATATTAATAGTTTTACACCTGCACTATCATGCAAAAAAACTTTATGTTGAGCTATATTCTACAGCAGGGATGAGCAACTTTTGGCATGCAGCCCGGCAGGGTAAGCCCCCTGGCAGGCTGGGATGGTTTGTTTACCTGCCGCGTCCACAGGTTTGGCCGATCACAGCTCTCACTGGCCGCAGTTCGCCGCTCCAGGCCAATGGGGGCTGCGGGAAGTGGCGGCCAGCACATCCCTCAGCCTGCGCCGCTTCCTGCAGCCTCCATTGGCCTTGGATGGCAAACTGCGGCCAGTGGGAGCCGCGATCGGCCGAACCTGTGGACATGGCAGGTAAACAAACTGGTCTGGCTCACCCTGGTGGGCCACATGCCAAAGGTTGCCGATCCCTGTTCTACAGCATTAACTCCAGTAAGATTTATTTTACCCTTTCTATATAGCTTATGCAAAACAGCTCATTTTAACTGTACAATGACAAAAGTCTAGAAGTGGAAGTATTTTAATTCCAGTTTATGCTGCTATTTATCATTACAATGGTATCTGCTACTGTTACCATTCACTAATTGTGCTACAATTTCTATTGAAAGGGTTTCACTTCTCTTTTCCCAGGATAGTACTCAAGTTATCGGAGAGCTAAAACATGGCACACATGACAGGCCATTTGGCTATGTTTTAACTTGAAGGAGTGCATTGTATAACATACCTTCCCTGATTTCAGAGAGATTTTTACATTCCCATAAGTGATTTTGTTCTTTCTAATGAGGTCACTATTGGACCACTGTTATGGGAAATGAGATGCCTCTTCAACACAGGGCTACTGTTGCTCGGGTCCAGCCCTTCCATCCACCACCATCTCCTCACTAGAGTATTCTGTGTGATATGATCAGTGGTCAGTGATTTGTTTAGGAAACTGGGTGAAGTGGAGAGGAAGCCAAAAAGGTCTAGACTATGACATAAATAAGTATCACAATACTCTGAATAAATTTATACTGTGACCCAACTTAAAAATAACTATATGGGAGGAAAAATGCATGCTCTTTCTGTATCCCCTTGGACCACTGGAAACTGTTCCATTCACTCCTTAACATTTACTACAGCCAGGTAAATAATTCTTAGCAGATAATTTCCTCTATCCTTTTTAAACTGCTTTCAGAATATTCATGAGTAGATCCGCATGTTCTTGATTTTTGTAGTTGAAGTTCACTAGACAATTTTATTATTGTTTGTTTAGATTTTTTTACTCTCTGGGCCCCGACCTTTTAGTTTCCAGTATGAAGAAGAATGAAGCTCAAAATGTTGAAATGTGATGGGGGTCGGGGGCTGGGGGAGAGACTGTTAATTATTAAAATGTGTTCTTGCTAAGCAATCTGAAATCCCCAAACTACACATGCATAAACCCATAATAAATATGTGCCCCCAAAAGAGAGAATGAAAAAGCTTTCCAAAAATAACCACACAGCTTTCTTGGAGTGTCAAATCTCTGATCAGTTTTAACCTAGAATATCCCCTGCACCAAGGTTTTCTGATAGGGTGAAATTCACCCCTGTGTACAGGACCCACAGAAGGGCTATTCTTAAAGGAGTTCATGATGTGTACTGTACCTAGCACAGTTAAATGGCTGTAAGAATTTTCTAACATTAGGTAGGGGGAAGTATCTGGGCTCTCTTTTTCCCTCTTGTGCAACCACACAGGAGCCATGTTAGTTTATAGATATATAATGTGTGTGTGTAGTTTTTTTCAGTTGAAATAAGGAAACAAACAAAGATTCATGAGTGCAGATGTAAAGAAGCAGCATGGTTGCAAAACCAAGGCACAGTCATTACTTCAGTGCAGTTATTTTTAGTGTGGCTATGTATTAATGGGTACCAGGATCCTGAACAGCAGCAGCTATAGAGCTTGTGTTCTCATGGCTATTGGTTAATTGTTTACTATAAATCAGCTTCAGCTTATTTAGTCTTTGCTTTTGTGTGTGTGTGTGCGTGCGTGTGTGCGTAAATCAAAATGATGTTTAACAGTGTGTGCTGGAATGGTCTGTGTTCACAAAGTTCCAAACCAGATTGCAAGTTATCCATGTGCTGTGCCTTTTCTTAAACCAGATTTACTGCCAAAACATGAGCAGCATGTGACAATGATATTTAGTTTGTTTGTTTATTTTTCATAGAGCTTGGATTATTGCTTGCTTCTATTTGGTTGTGGGCCTCCTGCTAAAAGATTTATTAGAACTTACTGAGTTGGTCAACACTTCCCCACCCATCTGCCCCCTCCTCATTCTGTACTACGGATATTTTTTTTTTTGCTTGATTATTTTTGTCCATTGATAGCTGATTCCTCTAATAAATAATACCGAATAACCAGAACATTAGAATTACAAGTATATTTTACAAAATCTAACAAGGAATCACTACATATCTATCATTTGCTGTCTTTTAGGTTCCCTTAAGCAAACATTGGAGATAGCTAGATATTTTGTTTCTGCTCATCCTAATATATGAATACAGATGCATCTGTCTGTGTCTTTGATTTTTGAGGTGGTCATTGTGGATGGATTATTTTCTCAGCAATAATTAGTAATAACTGAAATAGTCTGATAAAAAAAGAAGGGAATACATTAGCTATAACTGTATTCACATGCAAGGGCACAGATTTTTGTTTTTGTTTTATTTAAATGCTCACATCCTTGGCACTTTATATTATCTGCAAAAACCAAAAAAACAAGTGAGTGAAAAATGAGCAAGTCATGGATTTTCAGTGCTCTAATGACTTATACTAATGTATTCCTTCATCTAAATACAGATTTCTATTTAAAATTCAGTATGCAGGAGTATTATGAATTCCAGTTTAATAGATTCCAAATAATTGCCCTTTAGAAATGATGAATAGCTGTTTAAAGCCACTGATAAGAATACACTATTCCGCTCCTAACAATGGGCCTTCCACATGAACTGTGTCATATATGCCTGAAATTAGTTTATTAATTTTTTTTATTGGTATGCAAAACATAGGCTGATGGCAGATGCCAAATAACCCTTCACTCCGAACCCCACACTTCCAAAAAAAGCTCTGTTACTGTTTTTGTGGGGGACAAAAAAAAGGGGGAGAAGAAGATAGATTTTTTTATACTGAAGCCAGGCCACTGAAATGCAGATGATGCCAGTGTCTCTTGTACTTGGTTTTCTTAGATTTTCCGTCTTAAAAAGAGGAGGATCTAAGGTTGAATTGGATTTTGCAAAATTCCACATTCAAGAAGCTTTCTGAAGGCTGTTTGTGCTGTCTACAAATGCCTTTTAAAAGAACCCATTCCAGACATGTTCTTTCATTTAAAAGATGAGCATCCAGAACTACTGAAATTAAAAATACATTATTCATTTACTTAACGTGGCAACATTTTCAATTAACAGAATAGATATCCTCTTTATAACGTAAGAAAGTCTTTGAAAGCACAAAACAAAATAGATTCAATGCAGATATACATGGACTATGCAGTTATGTGTGCAATTTGATAATGTAAGTTTCAGAATTTGTATGTGTGATAGACACACATACACTGATATGCATCTTTGAGGAAAACATATACACTGACATGCATCTTTTATGAAAATACATATACTAATATTTATATATTAGGAAAATAATTCCAATCATATTTTTAAAGAGACTTGGTTTTTAAGTGAACTGTAACACCATGTATTTAGAAAGAGACAAAATAATTTGTCTCACGGCATCAGTCATTTGATAATGCAGAAATAATAACAGGATGCTATAGAATTGATTACTCATCAGCAAATGGCCGAATGCTTCAAAGTTCTTAGAATTTCAGTAGAAATATACTACTTTCTGTGTGGAAAATAAACATGTACAGAATTTGCAAAATTATGTGTTCATTGCTATGTGCTTTGTAATATCATGATGCTTAATATAGTATTTCTGATTACTTAACATTACCTGCTTATATATGTGGCACAGGGCATGCATACAGACACATCTGCCTATATATAGATCTAGTGTGTGCATATATGTCTATAGAGCTAGCTAGCTATGCTCAATGCATAGTACAAAGAAAAACAGATTTCCAAAATCTCTTGCAGTGCATGCCACCAAACTAAATGTCTGTTACCTAGGGAAATATCTCCCATTTATTTGTTTATTTCAGCAAACAGTATAAATACAATTCTTCCCATTTAGTTCTAGTGGTCAGAATGTAGAAGTGGAATGTTAGTGGAAGCCAGCAGTGACTCTTTTCCCTTCCTCCATCTCCTCTTTCCTACCTCAGAACAAATGGTGGGAGAAGTAGATTTACTCTTATTTTCTAGCTGCTTTTTCATTTTACCCTCCCAAACTTAGCCACCTTTAAAGTTGTCTTAAAAACAGGTTACAGCAGTTAGCTTTAGCATACTTGTGTCTATAATCCTTGGCTCTAGTCTCTTTAGTCTTTTCTTTTCTCTATAGGAGCAGGGCAGTTATCCCCTATTCAGGGTCATTTTCTTCTGCCTCCAGGGTAGGCTGCCTTTTCCACACACCACTGGTACCCAGAGAAGAATGGCTCTTCTGTTTGTCCAACTGCCTGCATATTGCATCCATTGCTCCATTCAGCCTGCCTTTTCAGGTCTTCTAGCTGCTGTACAACTTAGCTTTTGTGCTCTACTGCCAGGGGTTTTCTGAAGCCAGACGCTTTTTGAAAAGAGGGGATATTTGCATAAACAATGCCATGTGAGGAGGTCTGCTGGAAACAAAATCAAAATTCAGTCAAGCAAATCTTCCTGATCAACTCATTTCTTACAGCCGACACCTCCTATCATTACCATCTGTATACTAAATTATGGCTGAGAATTTGTGCAACTCTTCCTTTTCGCTTGCTCTGTGTCCAGCTTTATCAAATAAGCCAAAGTATATTCTGTTTTCCAATTTAGTCTGAACAGAACCCATAAACAGAATTTGGTATGTGGAATGAGGAAAATATGGTGAGTTAAATAAAACAGGAGGCCAGCCATGCATCAGCTAGCCTGCAACTCAGATTGGATTTGTATTGAGGGCTCATCAAAATGCACATCGGAAACAAGATCTGCCCATCAGCTTGCTGAGATTGCAGGTCAGTGATGGCTGGGCAGTTTTATCAGGGCAGACCAGGGAGGGGAGGCATATTTACCAGTGTGGGTGGTAATTGAAAGAAGCATGCTGAAAACACGTGTGTTTAAAATAAATGGCTGCTAGCTTCAAATATTTTGTCCTTGTATACATATGTGTGTCTAGGTGTGTGTAAGCACACACACTATACATATAAAAAGGCTTACACATTTATGTGTGGGTATACATATATGTACACATGCAAACATATATATCATGCTGTATGGCTTCTGTGTATTTGTTTATACATACACACATTCACATGCACAGAGGATGTAGCTTCTCCATGTGCTAAAGGGAAACAAGATAATTAAAAAAAAAAAAGCTCACAGAACACGAGTAGCCCAGAAGTAAAAAGGGATATAATTTCCTAAAGCACTGGTAAAAAATACTAGTTATTGGAAATATTTTTAACCTAAATATGAAGCTAGATAATAGCTATGTAATTATTCTATTAAAATATGCTAAGAGAATGTTAGGGTTGCACAGCTAAGCACTCAGTAATTAGGAAACAACAACATTAAGGTTACATGCACAATCCTCATTTTACTCCCTTATGCATACACAATACAATTAAATAATATATCAGATTTTTATCACATTAAGTACACATGTGTAGCATCTTCCACTCTGCGCTACCTATTAAGTTTGTGTATGCCAGCCAAACAGAGTCTGTGAAAGCCATTATTGTACAAAATGCATAGTAAGGTCTTCTCCTTTGGATCCATTGCCTAAAGTCACTGCCCACTTTAGAAGCTGCACAAGAAAATACATTGTCTGACGTAATATTTTTTGTTTCAGAAATTAATGTGGTCATATCACTAAAGCCGGTTATGCATATGCACAAGGGGGCAGACTTGAGATTTCACCAGCAGCCTTAAGTCTGCCATGTCCTTACTTTTGAGTGTTTGACCACTGAGCCTTGAAGTTATCCTAACAGATTTTTGTTGATGGATTTTTTTTAAACAAAAAACTCTACAATCAGGCAGTATCTGGTGAGACACCAGTGGAACATGCTGCCCCTCGGAAGGAGCCTCTGAGCTCACTTCTCAATTGCACAGTCCAACATGCACCCAGTGGGGTATAAATGAATCCCTGAGTATTAAGGACTATTTATTCCAATAGGTTATTAACATTCTCTTTGAGTGCTATCAATATCTAGAATAATGTTAATAAGGCACTACGTACCAAAAAAGGGTAATTATATATTGGAAGGTGGATCCTGGAAAGTACTAAGTGGCTACTTTTGGGTGTTGAGGGTCCTCAACTTCCATTGATTTTAAAAGATGACAGTACTGAGCACCTAACATGTTGCTAAGCAAATTGCAGAACCAGGTCCTACTGATCAAATAGCATTCATTGTGTATACAGTAACTTTCTTATTACATTCAACTGAGATTTAATATGATAGAGATGATATGTCCTTATAAATATTGAGTATGAAGTCTAAGGTTCAGCTCACCTCTTCCTATGACCGCACAGGGAACCAGCCCAGAGGCGAGCTCTATACGGTTCCCTTTGTGGAGGTTCCTCTAAATGGAAGAATTCAGAGGTTTGTCCATGTGTGAGAGAAGTTGGGATCTGGTGCCCAAATTCTCAGTTCACCTGAAATTGGGCAGATATACAGGCCCCTATGCCACTGCCCTGGCCCCACCAATCCTTCCCTTCACTTTGGCTCCACAGCAGCACACTTTTCATGGAGCCATGTTGCTAGGAACTCCACTGACAACCCTACCCTGGAATCCTTCCTGCCAGGGATGTGTGCAGGAATTTAAATTAGACCGCTTTTGGAGTGGCATGTTCTATGCTCCCACCGCCACGGCCCTGGGGTCGGAGGAGCTCTGTGCCCCCGGCTGATGATTGGGGGGGGTGCCCCTGCTGGCCCCCTCTTGGGCATAGTCCTGCTTCCTGCAGGGCCATGCCTGACAATAGGGCCAGACCTGCAGTTGCAGGGTGCCCCCCAGGTCATGATGGCCCTATCCATGTCCTATTTAGTGTGGGATACAAGTTGCTGAAGTGATAACTAAGGGTCTGTGGGTGAAAATACATGCACCGCTGTTCCCTATTGGCTCACACCCTATGGATCTAAAGTCTTCCTCTCTATACACACACACACACACACACACACACACACACTCACACTCAGAATGGTAGAGCAGAAGGATATAGGTTGTTGGAGAGAAGGTCACATATTGAATCTTTATACTTGCAGACAGGGACCCAACTGAATGCCTTTGCAAGCATCCCAGATTTCTTTGAACTAGCCCTGGCCCCATTAATCACGTGCAAAAGGCATACTGTCAGGCTAGGTTAGCCCCTGATCACATGGACTGGGAATGGAGTGAATAATGCACATCCTCATCCGATGGTTCATCAGGGAGGAAAGTGGTGCAGGATTGGCTGCCTCCCACCCCACAACTAAGTGCTCGTTGCTGTTTACCTGATATATGGGGGCATGATCTTGCACAAGTTTAAATATGAGATATAACAGAATTTGGGGGGTCCTTTTTGAATTTCTCCATTAGTAATACACACAAATTCTATTCCCCTTCTCATTGAAACATGCCAGATCTTGTCACTAGATTTATGCACGGGGAAATGAGGAATAATAATATATTAACTCCTGGGTTCCCTTTTATTCATTTTCTGTAATCTTTAAGTCCTTCTAAACCACCTAGAGCTCTATCATTCTTACCTTCCCAGGATGTAAATTGCCTTAATCCTACATAGTCCATGGAAATGGGTGGGTCCAAGCATGTTGGAAAACTAGGGCCCAGTATTTCTTTTCACAGTACTTCAGTTTGGAAAAGCCTACTACATAAATAATGTATCTGAAAACATATTTATTGAGGTTTAACAGCTGTGTTAGAGATGTATCTATTACATAGCTTCAGTAAATGTGTTTTTAATGTTCTACTTCATTGCATATAATACCTCTCTTATTAAATTGAAATTAAAAGCATGTTCAGTACCTCACAGTCAAAGCAGCACTATTGTAGGTTTATAATGCAAGCAAATGCATCAAGAAAGAGAATAATACATATAACAGAATGCATTGCTTGGCCAATAAAAGACACACATTGTTCCTGGAAGATATGATATAATATAGTGCATTCTGTATCCTAAGTTCTGCAGGATGTTAGGGCCTGATGCAAAAGTACTGTTTTTAGTTACATTGGAATGTGGGAGATTATTTCTTTAGCAGTTATGCTCTACTTAATTAATGTTGGATTCAAAGATTGTGTGTAAAAGAAGTTTTTGACAGCATATTGCTAGAGCTACCTGTTTGTAATGCATATAAAAGTCTAATGAGAGGGAGGACGGACCTAGGTTTAAGGCAAAACCCTGACAATTGGAGACTACCTCAACATACTCAACAGGCAGAGGTGTCTGGAGGGCTACTAGTTACTAGTACGTCAGTATTTTGATTAAAAAATCATGATCTTGAATTCCTTTTTAAAAATTTTGTTTTTAACAAGAATAATACAGAAAAGAAATCTGACCAGTCAGTAAGGAAGGGAAAAACCTGTACCAATACTGTACTACTAATAAAATATAGGTCCTGGAACACTTGGAAAATTTGAACAGGACGAAGCAGCCCCTGATAGCTTTTATGTCTAAGGGATCCTTGATAGCCTAAATGAAATGAGCTGGTAACTTCTGTCTATTTCCTAGTGAGCAGATGTCTGCATAACAAACATTGCCATCGAAGTGCCTGGTCCTGCAATGAACACCCCACAGAAGGATCTCTGCACCTGCACAAAGCCCCATTGATGTAATTGATTTCAGTGGGCTCTGCACAGCCACAAGGGTCCAGTGCTTATTGAAGAATCAGGACCATAATTTGCATATATTGGCCACATCAGCAGAGGTCAAAGGCTAGAAGCCTGATCCCGCACTCATTGAAACCAATAGTAAAACTCCCATTGATTTCAGTGAAGCAGGATCAAGTAATAAAATGGTTATGGAGAGTAAACTACGCTCTCCCCACTAGACGCTCTCCCCACTAGAGGCAGTCCCTCCAGTCAGTGCTGGGATATTTAAATGGGGCAACATGGGGGAAGCTTGCACTTCCACTGCCAATGCTGTCGCTGCTCATGGATAAAAAGGTGATGTACATTTGGCTTCTTTCAAGAGCACTAAAATTCACTGCTTTTTTTTTTTAAAGTGTAAATTACTTTATGTCCAGCAGACCAAAAGGGAGGCAAACTTCTAAAACAAAACCCAGAAATGTGAGGCTCTGATGACAGAATTTGCCCTTCAGTGATTAGCAATTATGTATCCAGTTGTGAATAGGCTCCACACGTTAGCATATACATTAATCTGTACATGAAGCTCTGCTTTCCTGAGGATTTTCTTTACAATATTTTTTCCATAAAAGAAATTCATAGAAGAAATGATAACATTAATGTGAGAGAGAGAGAGCTTGATTAGCATTGGCTGTGTACTCATTATAGTGCAACCAAAATGGGGAGAAGATAGGGAAAGCTCCATATTGTCAGCAGATTGTGTATTTAACAGAGTCTACAGGAGGCGGTCTGCATGACTAGATTGCTCTAATCCTTATACCTTGGAAATCAATAAGATAAATGAAGGAGAACTGAACAGCTAGTAGGCTCGGCCCTGATGGTTCCAAGATAAATCCCTTTTAATAAACATGAAACTGCAGCAGACCAGAAATTCTGAGCTCCAGTTCTGAGTTGAAACTGTTTACCTCTCTATCGGCCACATTTATCAGTTTTTGTTTTTACTCCTTCACTCTCTTTTTAATTTGTAAGTCTGTGTCCATCCATTTAGCTGAATGTTTTTTTCCTTCCTTCTGCAAGATGAAGTATAGATATAATGCTGCTTTGTAATGGCTTCCAAGAAGGATTAAGGAAAAAAATTCTGTCATCCTATAATCATCTTATTCTTGCTTAATACATACTATTGTCTTTTGGGGAAATTCAAATTTGTGAAACATGCAGGGGGGAAAAGGAGGGAAATGTCATTTACAAAAAGCTGCTACTCAGATTTTTTTATTATAGCATTTATGGTAATGGTAGTGACAAAGGAATTTTTTTTAATGAAGCAAACAGTATATTTTCCACGGCATTAACCCTGCCTGGCTAGTTGCTCCATCAGAACTGGGATTTGACAAGGCTTGGTTTGTATAATAGCTGTTTGGTTAATGTATTTATTTCTAAATTATAACAAGAGTTTGGAAGTTCAAGATTTAATACCGAGGCTTCCCTTGATATACACAGGGAAAAAATAAATTTAGATCTCTCTTTATTTTCCAATTAAACATTCTTTATCCATGCGTTAATACGTCTCAGAAATAATTAAAACAGATAAGCAATTTATAAAAATCTTTACATTTCATGCTAATTATCATAACATAATGTTACATTTCTATTAGCAGCTTTTGTTTCCTCCTCCCCCATCCTTTGCTTTTCTGAACGCGTGGGCCTCAACCAGTCAGTATGTTATAAATCTTTGTTAAAACACACTAAGAAGCTTGCAAACAAGCAAACTGGACAGTGATGGCGCTTTCCTCTGTTTACCTCCCTTCCTGACAGCCAGGCTGTCATTGAATTTGAAAATGATGATGGTTTTTATAACTTTTTACTGTGAAGGCTAAAGGATTTTCAGCATGCAGAAGAGCAAGTGAGGGTTGTAAGAGAGAAGAACAATGCCATTGGTAAGGCTGGTGAACACTGTGCTTTGTTACTCGTGATCCAATAGTTTGAAGAGAAAGTACAAGTAATGTATTAGGGTTAGGTCACCTGGTCAGGGAATAGAAGCAATGCTGTATGATTTAGATGGGCTGTCACACCTCCAACAGCAAATGCCAGTTATCCAAGCAGTCAAATGAGTATTCACTGTGAACGGTTCCCGAGCACAAATATTGTTAGCTATTTGTGGTGAGAGTCTGAAAAGGGGGCGGGAAGAACTAAGGCCCTGCATTTGCAAACACTTAACTTCACTGCAGTGAGCCCGTTGAAATCAGTGGGAATCTTCACGAATAAAGTTGTGCACATGAACAAGCATCTGCAGGTTTAAGGCCTGAATTTGTCCAATAAATTGTTCAGAATGAAAAATCTGACCGGAACAACTGTAATAACAAAAATTACCATTGCCTGTGCACAAACACACACACACGCATTACTCTGCGCTGACGTGGAGCAGAAGAGCAGAGTGCTCAGCTCTAGCATTTTGCCTCTCCAGCCTTCTTTCAGCAGCCTGTAGGACTGAGCCTTTAAGCAGTAATTGGCACCATAATACAGATAATGGACTGCCATATGTTTTAAAAATATAATCATCTAAGCTTTCATGTAAAACAGTGTAGGTTAGGCTTCATTTTGTTTTTATTCCTGCACTAGACTTTGATATAAGCCAATGGAAATGAGGTATAAATAAAAGACTCACTCCAATGCCAAGTTCTGAAACCTTTCTGTAGATAGAACCGTACTGATGTGGACAGATCCACATACTACCCACTCTATTGATTCAAAGCTATAACACTTTTGTCCTATGTTACTTAATTTATCTTTATTTATTGCAACATTGATAACATTCAAATTGCATTAGATAATGCACTGGATAAGATACCTTTTTAAAACTTCTTACTGAGATCCTATTGGGACTGGTATGTAATTGAAAACACTTAATGGAATATTTCAGGGAATATTGCCAGGGAATGAACAAGAGACTCACATTTCATTTTAAAATGCCAGACAAAAATCACTTAAAATGATCATAGCTGTGATTTGGAAGGGGTGGGATGGGTGTTATAATTTACATAGACTTTATTTCTTACCTAAAATTATTTTCTTTCTTTGTTGCATTTGACAACTTACTAGTGTCTTTTCAGAAATGTCTGACGTTCCTTTTAATTAAGTAGTTAGACGCGACAGGCAATAATACATTTCTGGAGGATTACTGCAGAGCATGTGCCAATGTGTATTTTATTTCAGGATTGGGGACTAAGTTTGTAAAGTGCCAAATAAATGTGTGCTTCTTAATAAATCTATATGAATAGTAAAATATATCAAGTAGTCTGAGAACTGGTTGTATCTTCCTTTTGACCTGGAAGTAAAGTTGAGACTTTTCAGATTGCATCAGTTAACACTACCCCGGCATGCAGGGTCTCCACCACTGGAAGTGCATAGATGGTTGGGTCCACCTGGACTGTACCCTCTTTTTCCATGTTCATCCAAGAAAATTGGAATGATGCCATTAAATCTGGGCAGCAAGGCAGTTACAACTGCCAGAATTGTACTTAGTATTGAGCTGTTTTATCAACTTGGATTCCGTAATCCAAAGGTCAGCTCCAACTGCTGCAGAGAGCTCTCATCCTACTGCTCAGAAATAAAAAGCTGAATATGGATGAGCTCACTGGGACAGAGTTCCTCATAACAGGATGGAGAACCATAACCAGCTAACCACCCCAACCAAATTCATCTCTCTCTCATACGTGGAGATGCTGGTAGCAATGTGGGGCATCCAGGCCAGTATTTGAAAAACAGATCATTGCCCCTCCTGGCTAGTAGAAACCAGGAAAGACCAATTGCTCCACTATATAATGGAAATGGTCAGTGCCTCTTTTGGAAAATGTCTGAACCTCCCTAAAGAACATGATAGTCTGTCTGGTCCTCAAGAAACCAAGATTTGATGCAGACAGTCTCATCAACTGTCATTAACCTCGCCTTCCTAAGCAAAATGATCAAGAATATAACAATGCGTGGCATCTGCTCACATCTTGGACCTCTCACAATCAGGCTTTAGACCAAGACAGGGCATAGAGATGGCTCTTGTAATAATGATAAATGTCCTCCTTATCACTATGGATCAAAGCCAGATCTTAGTGTTTAGTCTATTCAACCACTCAGTAGCTTTTAAAACACAGTCAATCACAAGATACTGATGACCAAGTTCTGTTTGCAACATACACCTAGAGAAGATGTTGCCTTAAAGTACACGCTGTATATTTATCCCATTATCTGACATGATAAACATAGGCAGGAGAAAGAAATGGGTAATCAATTTGATGATTTTGCCATGCAATTTCACATGCCCGTTCTGGTGAAGGAGTTGTCAAAGCTATACTTGCAGTGTTGCTTGCCAATAGACACAGATTGCTTAACAGTCACCTCCAGGTGGTAAAACTGGTTGCCAGTTCAAGTGCCAGGTAATTTTTATAGGATAATTATTACCCTTACCAAAGTTATTAGAGACTAGCTACTGGGAGATTTGTGAAGTATGAATTATCACTATCTGTCTGAGCAGCAAGGATAACTAATCCACACAGACATTTTTCCTGAGCTGCAGACTATTCCCTTTTTTAGATATTAGAAATAATTCTTCAGAAAGGATCAAATCACATAATTTTAACAGATATGAGTGTATTTACAAGCTACTTATTTTTCTGTTATTGCAACAGTATGTCAGAAAAATATACTGCTGTTCTAGTCTTCTGGCACTTGCTTGGTTCAGTGAGCACTGAAGGTGCAGTGTGATTCTGTGAAGGATATGCCATGCAATGTGTTCTATGCCGATGTCTCTAGGGATGATAGTAGAATCTACTGCATCCTTCTTAGATCAGGTACTGCTAAGGCAGCCACTGCAACTATGCCATCCTCCATCATTTCCTTCCCATGCATGGCTAGCTTCATGAGAATGTGGCTACTGGTAAACCTCAGTTCCTCTTGTTCTCGCCCTGTGACAGTGACACACAATAGTTTAGTCTCCTGAGGCCTGTAATATTTTGTTTCAGTACTGGTTGTTGAGCTTCGTGTGGAAGTGGCTGGGAGGTATTTAGTAGCCTGTGACATACAGGAGGTCAGATTAGATTATCTAGTGTTCCCTTCTGGCCTTAAACTCTATGATTCTATTCCTTTCTCTCTCTCCAGCTCCTACTCTACCACCTCCACCAAGGTATGTGGTCAAAACCCAGACAGAACCCTTACTTTCTGCTCCGCCCTCAGAAGGGGCAGGGAATATCCATAACACTCAGCCTGCAGGATCTCTCCAAAACCTAACATTCTCATACCTCCACTCACCATCACCACAAAACATCATGGTTCCCCGTCCTCTGCAGGAAAGGGTGAGCAAATAAGCAGTTCTGCGTCTACCAGAGCCAAATTACCTATACAGAGCCCTCAAAGAAAACAGCAATTGCTAAAGGGGCAAAAAAGCCTCCCAGAGAAGCTTCTGGTCCTACCCTAGATAATTTCTTCTGTTTTATGAGGGAATGAGAGGAAGTATGACCCTGCCCCATCCTGTATTCTGCAACACTCCTGCTACCCCCCTCAGTCCTACCCTGTCCCTCAATCTCCCTAGTTGCTGCTTGCACATATTCTCTCTTGCTCATGCTCGCATGCTTTTCTCTGTCTCCCATATTCATACTGTCTTGTGTTTAATCTGGAGTGGGGATCCCAGGTGTGTTGTATGCAGAACAACCAAAGTGGCTTACCCTAGAAGTTATGTCCACACTGGAGGTGCAAATGCAGCATGTCTAGACATGCTAGCTGCACTGACTGAGCCAGGTAGAAAAAAACATCAGTGTAACCACAATGGCACAGGTTAGCTGCCTAAGTACATACCCAGGATCTCAGGCAGGATTGTACTCATTTGGCTAGCCCTTGCCACCATTGCTAACTTTAACAAACTACATCAATCAAAGCTAGCTTGAATATGCCTACACATGCTGCAATCACACTTCCCAATTGCAGTATAGTCATACCCTTAGTCATGGTCCTGTGGACATGTGAGGGCCTCTGAGCACCCTTGAAAATGAAAGTGCCCAGGCCTTTAGTTGTGCTCCAGCACAGTTTTCTTTGGGCACCCTGGGAACCCACAGGACTTGACCACGACTGTAATTGGTGCTGAAAATCCCCTGGGCACCCAAATTTGCTCTAGGGCCTGATCTACACTATGAATTTAATTTGAATTTAGCAGCATTAAATCGAATTAACCCTGCACCCGTCCACACAACGAAGCCCTTTATTTCAATATAAAGGGCTCGTAATATTGATATCTGTACTCCTCCCCGACGAGGGGAGTAGCGCTGAAATCGGTATTGCCATTTTGAATTACGGTTGGTGTGGCTGCAATTCAAAGGTATTGGCCTCCGGGAGCTATCCCACAGTGCACCATTGTGACCGCTCTGGACAGCAATCTGAACTCGGATGCACTGGCCAGGTAGACAGGAAAAGCCCCGCGAACTTTTGAATTTCATTTCCTGTTTGCTCAGCGTGGAGAGCACAGGTGACCACGCAGAGCTCATCAGCACAGGTAACCATGCAGTCCGAGAATCAAAAAAAAGCACCAGCATGGACCGTACGGGAGGTACTGGATCTGATCGCTATATGGGGAGAGGATTCAGTGCTAGCAGAAATACATTCCAAAAGACAAAATGCCAAAACTTTTGAAAAAATCTCCAAGGGCATGATGGAGAGAGGCCACAACAGGGACTCATATCAGTGCCGTGTGAAAGTTAAGGAGCTCAGACAAGCCTATCAAAAAAACAAGGAAGCAAACTGTCGCTCCGGGTCAGAGCTGCAGACATGCTGCTTCTACGCTGAGCTGCATGCAATTCTAGGGGGGGGCCGCCACCACTACCCCACCTCTGACCGTGGATTCCGAGGCGGGGGTAAATTCAGTCACACCTGAGGATTCTGCGGACGGGGAAGGAGGAGGAGGAGGACGACAAGCTTGCGGAGAGCACCCAGCACTCCGTTCTCCCCAACAGCCAGGATCTTTTTCTTAGCCTGACTGAAGTACCCTCCCAATCCTCCCAAGGCAGTATCCAAGACCATGACCCCCATGGAAGGGACCTCAGGTGAGTTTACCTTTTAAAATATAAAACATGGTTTAAAAGCAAGCGTTTTTTAATGATTAATTTGCCCTGAGGCCTTGGGATGCATTCGCGGCCAGTACAGCTACTGGAAAAGTCTGTTAATGTGCCTGGGGATGGAGCGGAAATCCTCCAGGGACATCTCCATGAAGCTCTCCTGGAGGTACTCCAAAAGCCTTTCCACAAGGTTTCTGGGTAGTGCAGCCTTATTCCGTCCTCCATGGTAGGACACTTTACCACACCATGCTAGTAGCAAGTAATCTGGTATCATTGCATGACAAAGCCTGGCAGCGTATGGTCCTGGTGTTTGCTGGCATTCAAGCAACATCCATTCTTTATCTCGCTGTGTAATCCTCAGGAGAGTGATATCGCTCATGATAGCCTGATTGAAATACAGGAATTTAATTAGGGGACGGAGGTGGCCATTTCTACTGGGCTGTTTGCCTGTGGCTGAAAATAAATCCTTCCCTGTAGTTAGCCAAGCTGGGGGTGGGGGTGTAATTGGCGCTGAGCTTTTCGCATTTGGCTAGCAGGGATCTTCCCTGATACCAGCCATGCAGTGGGGTGAGGGGTAAAGCGATCATCCCAGATAATTGATGGGGGGGGAGGGTTAGTTTGGTTTCTGCAGGAATCTTCCCTGATACCAGCCACGCAGTCGGGGGAGGGATAAAGCGATGATCACAGAGAATTGGATGGGGGGTTAGTTTGGTTTCTGCTGCTGCAGGTTAACAGGAAAACCGCAGCAGTCAACGGGCTTTGCTTGGTATGTGGGAAAGGAGGGTGCAGAAGCCAAAAGACAATGGCTTACCATGGCCACATGCAAGCCGAATTCTGTTGCCCAGACCTGCGTCTGTGATCTCTAACACCAAAGCCACAGGCACTCAATATTAAGATGCAAAATGCGACCTTGCACTGAAATAACATGTGCTATGTAATGTGAATAGTGTTGTTCACCGTGAAAGAGTATAAGCATTGTTCTGTAAAATGTATCTTTTTAAATACTTCTCTCCCTTTTTTTCCCTCCCTCCAACAGCTGCAAATTTTTCAAGCCTCCCTCCTCCGTCCCGAAGGCTATCTCAGATAAGGCAGAGAAAAAAAAAGGATGCGAGACGACATGTTCTCAGAAATCATGGAATTGAAAGAGCTCATCTGAATGAGTGGAAGGACACGGTATCAAAGTACAGGAAAGATGCCAGTGAACGTGAGGACAGGAGGGACCAACGTGAGGATAGAAGGGACCAACGTGAGGAGAGGAGAGACGCTCGAGATGAGAGGTAGCGGCAGGAAGATCAGAGGAGGCAGGATGCAATGCTGGGGCTGCTGCATGAGCAAACAGACATGCTCCGGCGTCTGGTGGAGCTTCAGGAATGGCAGCAGGATCACAGAATGCCGCTACAGCCCCTGTATAATCACCCTCCCCCCCTCACCATGTTCCATAGCCTCCTCACCCAGATGTGTAAGAACGTGGGGGGGGGGGAAGGAGGCTCCGTGCACTCTCCCATTCCACCTGAATGGACAGCCCAAGCAAAAGGCTGTCATTACTTTAACTGTTTTTTAGTGTCCTTTTCCTTCCCTCCGATCCTCCTCCCAAACCCCACCTGGGCTACCTTGTCAGTTCTCTCCTTCTTTTTATAATCAATTAATAAAGAATAAATGATTTTTAAATGATAGTGACTTTGTTTCCTTTGAAATCAAGCTGTGATCGAAAGGGGGAAGGTGGGTTGTTTACAGAGAATGAGTCAACAAAGGGGGCGGGTTTTTATCAAGGAGAAACAAACATAACTTTCACACGGTAGCCTGGCCAGTCATGAAACTGGTTTTCAAAGCTTCTCTGATGCGCATTGCTTCCTGTTGTACTCTTCTAATCGCCCTGGTGTCTGGCTGCGTATAATCAGCAGCCAGGCGATTTGCCTCAGCCTTCCACCCCGCCATAAAGGTCTCCCCCTTACTTTCACAGAGATTGTGTAGCACACAGCAAGCAGCAATAACGATGGGGATATTGGTTTGGCTGAGGTCTGACCGAGTCAGTAACGATCGCCAGCGACCTTTTAAAAGTCGAAATGCACATTCTACCACCATTCTGCACTTGCTCAGCCTGTAGTTGAACAGCTCCTGACTCCTGTCCAGGCTGTCTGTGTATGGCTTCATGAGCCATGGCATTAAGGGGTAGGCTGAGTCCCCAAGGATAACTATAGGTATCTCAACATCCCCAACGGTTATTTTCTGGTCCGGGAAGTAAGTCCCTTGCTGCAGCCGTTTAAACAAAGTAGTGTTCCTGAAGAAGTGAGCGTCATGAACCCTTCCCGGCCAGCCCACGTTGATGTTGGTGAAACATCCCTTGTGATCCACCAGTGCTTGCAGCACCATTGAAAAGAACCCCTTTTGGTTTATGTACTGGGTACCCTGGTGCTCCGGTGCCAAGATAGGGATATGGATTCCATCTATCGCCCCACCACAGTTAGGGAATCCCATTGCAGCAAAGCCATCCACTATGACCTGCACATTTCCCAGAGTCACTACCTTTGATAGCAGTAGCTCAGCGATTGCTTTGGCTACTTGCATCACAGCAGCCCCCACAGTAGATTTGCCCACTCCAAATTGATTCCCAACTGACTGGTAGCTGTCTGGCGTTGCAAGCTTCCACAGGGCTACTGCCATTCGCTTCTCAACTGTGAGGGCTGTTCTCATCTTGGTATTCTGGCACATCAGGACAGGGGAAAGCAAGTCACAAAGTTCCATGAAAGTGCCCTTACGCATGCGAAAGTTTCGCAGCCACTGGGAATCATCCCAGACCTGCAACACTATGTGGTCCCACCAGTCTGTGCTTGTTTCCCAGGCCCAGAATCGGTGTTCCATGTTAGAACCTGCCCCATTAACAACATGATCTCCAAAGCGCCGGGGCCCGCGGTTTGAGAAAATTCTGTGTCCATGTCCATGTCCTCATCACTGTCGTTGCCGCGCTTCCGTCGCCGCCTCCTCCTCGCCTCATTTTTCTGATCCTGGTTCAGCATAAAATGCACGAGAATGTGCGAGGTGTTTACAATGTTCATGACTGCTGTCTTGAGCTGAGCAGTCTCCATGCTTCCGTGGTATGGCGTCTGCAGAGTTCACCCAGGAAAAAAGGCGCAAAACGGTTGTCTGCCATTGGTTTCATGGAGGGAGGGGTGAGATTGTACCCAGAGCCACCTGCAACAATGTTTTTTGCCCCATCAGGCGCTGGGATCTCAACCCAGAATTCCAATGGGCGGGGGAGACTGCGGGAACTATGGGATAGCTATGGGATAACTACCCACAGTGCAATGCTCTGGAAATCGACACTAGCCCCGGTACATGGACACACACCGCCGAATTAATGTGCTTAGTGTGGCCGCATACATTTGACTTTATACAATCTGTTTCCAAAATTTGAATTCTGTAAATTCGAATTAATCCTGTAGTGTAGACATACCCTAAGATCCAGCAGGTGCTCCAACAGGCACCTATGCAATGGTTGGAAAATTCTGGCCTTGCTGTGCAGTCTGTCAGATGGTTCTCATTTAGTGTAATTTCCAATTCATAGCTGGCTATACCATCTGTTGGAAAAAATTGTCTATTGGGTACTGCTTCTCCTGACACTAGTGATGGCAGTAACATTTCAGAGAGACCTGTTCAGTCTCACTGCTGCTGCTTCTCCCTCCTTCCACTTGTGCCCTATTGAAATATCAGAAGTCTATTTGCATGCTGTGGTGAGCAGACGTTCCCTTGTATGCATCTGCCTTTCCTCTGCTGTCCCTCCGCCTACACAAATATTGGATTGCTATTTTAATGTCCTTTTTCTCCAGAGAGAAAAATATAATGCACCAATGATTTTCTTTGTAGAGCACTGGTGCATATGTGCACGAACCAGTCTCCTCTCACCATTAGCACTGTTTGTTACAGGTGTTTTCTCTTCATCTTTTCTATTTCTTAGGGACAAATCCTAAAGTGTCTTGTGCAAGGCCCTAAAATGCCAAACATCATCTATTTTTGCTGAAAGGGGGAGGGGGGGAAGGGCTCTGCATGAGAGTCATGTTGCAGAAATAACTTCCATGTGCATCTGCACAAGGATGTTACTCCAGATTTACACTGGTGTGGCTGAGAACATGGTTTTGCTAATAATACTAATAAATGGAACACAGTACCTGTGACTACTATATGCAATTCTCATGCATTGGCACAGCAGCAGCTGGTTTGGCTATTTTTTGAGTACATCACCAGATTAAACGTGGATACTGTTCTTAGTACTACTGGCCTGTCTCTCTGTGCCTTTCACCGCTTCTTGCATGCTTCTTTGTTGCTGTCAATACAGCGGTTATTCTCTCAAAAAAATTAAGAGGCAGACATGCTCCCACCAAAGAACTTAGATTGACATATTGTATTACAGAAGATGGCAATGTCATATTATCTGTTCCTTTTACAGAGGAAATGTTGGGGTTCATATTCATTTCTTATTTTTCCTTCATCCCCCTTTTTTATGCTGCTCTGTCTTTCTTGGGCCTTGTCTACATCTAAAACTTAGCTTGACCTAACTACATCACTCAGCGCTGTGAAAAATGTCACACCCTGAGCACTGTATTTAGGTTGACATAACACCCTGTGTAGACACGGCTAGGTCAACAGCAGGATTCTTCCATCTACATAGTTACCACCTCTCAGAAAGGTGGATTACCTACGTTGACCAAAAGAACCCTTCCTTTGATATAGGAAGCATCTACACTACAGCGCTACCGTGGCACAGCTGCAGCGCTGTAGCTGTGCCACTGTACCAGTTGTAGTGTCGACATACCCTCAGTGTACAGGATTTATCAGTAACTGTTGGAGCTGAAATGTGTTAGGTAAGTAAGCCTACACTGTGCAACGAGTGGATGAGCCAATTCCAGCAGGTCATTCTCTACGAAATAATTCATTGGCCGAATACCTACACCGGGGGTCTCAAAGTCTTGGCCTGCAGACCATCTGCGGCCTGAGAACCTCCCCACTGTGGTCTGCGGAGGAGAGACGCATGCAGCCACGCTGCTGGCTCTGTCTGCTGCAGGCACTGCCCCCTGCAGCTCCCATTGGCTGGGGAAGAGGGACAAAGATACCATCACTAGTCACCGGGTAGAGTCAGCCATGGAGGCAGCATCATTAGTTGCTGGGCAGAGTCAGCCACGGAGGCAGTGTCACTTTTTTCCACAATGAATATAAATAAGTCAAAATACCAAACACAACTATCTGTGGCACACCTTGCTGCAATCCTCAAAGTTTCAACTGCTCAGTCACTGAGGCCAAACATCAACAAACTGACAGAACTGAAGTGTTGCCAAGTGTCTGGCAAACACTGAAAGCTCTCTGGCAGGTGAAGAATTGTATAAAGTTGTATGACAGTTTTATTATTTCTAAGAAATTTGAAATAAAAAATACAATATAAATGTTTTATTTTCTGAATGCCATCTTCAGTGACATTATTGGCCCATTGGGAGGATTTGAGGGCTGACACTGGCCCTAAGGTAAATTGAGTTTGAGACCCCTGACTTACACTTTTCCCTCTATCTTTCTTCTGACAATTCAGATTAAGAACATAAGAAAGGCCATAATGGGTCAGACCAAAGGTCCATCTAGCCCAGTAGCCTGTCTTCTGACAGTGGCCAGTGTCTGGTGCCCCAGAGGGAATGAACAGAACAGGTAATCATCAAGTGATCCATTCCCTGTCACGCATTCCCAGCTTCTGGCAAACAGAGTTAGGACATCATCTCTGCCCATCCTGGCTAATAGCCATTGATGGACCTAACCTCCATGAACTTATCTAGTTCTTTTTTGAACCCTGTTATAGTCTTGGCCTTCACAACATTCTCTGGCATAGAGTTCCACAGGTTGACTGTGCACTGTGTGAAGAAATAGTTCCTCATACTCGTTTTAAACCTGCTGCCTATTAATTTCATTGGGTGACCCCTAGTTCTTGTGTTATGAGAAGGAGTAAATCATATTTCCTTATTTACTTTCTCCACACCAGTCATGATTTTATAGACCTCTATCATATACCCCCTTAGTTGTCTCTTTTCCAAGCTGAAAAGTCCCAATCTTATTAATCTCTTGTCATACAGAAGCTGTTCCATTTCCCCCAAAATTTTTGTTGCCCTTTTCTAAATCTTTTCCAATTTCAATACCTTTTTTGAAATGGGGCAACCACATCTGCATGCAGTATTCAAGATGTGGATGTACTATGGATACATATAGAGGTAATATGATATTTTCTGTCTTATTATCTATCTCTTTCTTAATGATTCCTAACATTCTGTTCACTTTTTTTGACTGCCACTGCACTTTGAGTGGATGTTTTTAGAGAACTATCCACAATGACTTCAAGATCTCTTTCTTGAGCAGTAACAGCTAATTTAGACCCCATCATTTTATATGTATAGTTGGGATTATGTTTTCCAATGTGCATTACTTTGTATTGATTAACATTGCATTTTGTCTGCCATTTTGTTGCCCAGTCACCCAGTTTTGTGAGATTCCTTTGTAGCTCTTTGCTGTCTGCTTTGGACCTATCTTGAGTAGTTTAGTATGGTCAGCAAATTTTGCCACCTCGCTGTTTACCCCTTTTTCCAGATCATTTATGAATATGTTGAAGAGTACTGAGATTCCAGTACAGATCCCTGGGGGACACCCCTAGATACCTCTCTCCATTCTGAAAATTGACCATTTATTCTCACCCTTTGTTTTCTACCTTTTAACCAGTTACCGATCGATGAGAGGATCTTCCCTCTTATCCCATGACAGTTTACTTTGCTTAAGAGACTTGGGTGAGGGACATCTGAAAATCTAAGTACACTATATCCACTGGATCACCCTTGTTCTCATATTTTTTGACACCCTCAAATAATTCTAACAGATTGGTGAGGCATGATAACCCTTTACAAAAGCCATGTTGACTCCTCCCAACATATTTTGTTCATCTGTGTGTCTGATCATTCTGTTCTTTATTATAGTTTCAACCAATTCGCCTTCTACTGAAGTTAGGCTTACTAGCCTGAAATTGCCAGTATAACCTCTGATGCTTTTTTAAAAAAATCAGTTTTACAATACCTATCCTCCAGTCATTTGGTACAGAAGCTGATTTAAATGATAGATTATAAACCACAGTTGTAGTTCTTCAGTTTCACTTTTGAGTTACTTCAGAACTCTTGGGTGAATACTATCTGGTCCTGGTGACTTATTACTGTTTAATTTATCAATTTGTTCCCAAACCTCCTCAAATGACACCTCAATCTGCGACGGTTCCTCAGATTTGTCACCTAAAAAGAATGGATCAGGTTTGGGAATCTCTCTCACATCCTCAGCTGTGAAGACCGATGCAAATAATTCATTTAGTTTCTCCACAATGGCTTTATCGCCCTTGAGTGCTCCTTTAGCATCTCGATCGTCCAGTGGCCTCACTGGTTGTTTAGCAGGCTTCCTGCTTCTGATGTACTTAAAAAATTTTTTGCTATTACTTTTTGTCTTAGGCTAGCTGTTCTTCAAATTCTTTTTTGGCCTTCCTAATTACATTTTTACACCTCATTTGCCAGAGTTTGTGCTCCTTTCTATTTTCCTCACGAGGATTTAACTTCCACTTTTTAAAGGATGCCTTTTTCCCTCTCACTGCTTCTTTTACTTTGTTGTTTAGCCACGGTGGCACTTTTTGGTTCTCTTACTATGGTTTTTAATTTGGGGTATACATTTAAGTTGAGCCTCTATTATGTTGTCTTTAAAAAGTTTCCAGGCAGCTTGCAGGGATTTCACTTTTGGCACTATACCTTTTAATTTCTGTTTAACTAACTTCCTCATTTTTGTGTAGTCCCCCTTTCTGAAATTAAATGCTACCATGTTGGGCTGCTGTGGTGTTTTCCCCACCACAAAGATTTTAAATTTAATTATATTTTGGTCACTGTTACTAAACGGTCCAGCTATATTCATCTCTTAGACCAGATCCTGTGCTCCACTTAGGACTAAATCAAGAATTGCCTCTCCCTCTGTGGGAGAAAAAAAAGAAATGGGGGTAGAATTTGACCCTTAAGGCATTAGGTTTTATCCCACAGAGGCTTTACAGCTTGTATGTGAGAAACAAGTCTACTCTTTGGTTTAAATATGGCAGATGAAATTCAACACTGATAATTGCAAAGTAATGCACTTTGGAAAAAATAATCCCAACTACACACGTACAATGTTGAGTTCTAAATTACACCCAAGAAAGAGCCTTTGGAATCACTGTGGACAGTTCTCTGAAAACAGTAAGCAGCAGCAGCAACCAAAAAGGCTAAAAGTATGTTAGGAACTACTAGGAATGAGAGAGAAAATAAGACAGAAAATATAATAATATCACTAAATAAATTCACAGCACAACTACATCTTGAATACTGCATGCAGATCTGGTCACCGCATCTCAGAAAAGCTATATTGGAATTAGAAAAGGTACAGTGAAAGGCAATAAAAATGATCAAGCCTGTAAAACGTCTTCCATATGAGGAGAGGCTAAAACTATTAGAGTTGTTCAGTTTAGAAAAGAGACAACTAAGGGGGGATATGATAGAGGGCTATACAATCATGACTGGTGTGGAAAACATAAATAGAGAAGTGTTATTTACCCTTTTATGTAATACAAACCAGAAGTCAGCCTACGAAATTAATAGGCAGCAGGTTTAATACAAAGAAGAGGAAGTACTTTTTCACACAGTGAAGAATTAAACTGTGGAACTCATTGCCATGCAATGTTGTGATGGCCAAAACTATAACTGGGTTCAAAAAAAGAACTGGATAAGTTCATGGGGGATAGGTCAATCAATGGCTATTAGCCAAGATGGTCAGGGATGCAACATATGCTCAGGGCAACCTTAAATTTCTGACTATCAGAAGAAAGGATTGGGAAAAAGGAGTGGATCACTCCACAATTGCCCTGTTCTGTACTCTCCACCAGAAGCTCTGGCATGGCAGAATGTTAGGAACCACTAAGAAAGGGATAGATAATAAGACAGAAAATATCATATTGCCTGTATATACATCTATGGTATGCCCACATCTTGAATACTGCAGACAGATCTGGTCGCTCCATCACAAAAAAGATATATTGGAACTGGAAAAGGTTCAGAAAAGGGCAACAAAAATGATTAGCGGTATGGAACAGCTTCTATATGTGGAGAGATTACAAAGATTGGGACTTTTCAGCTTGGAAAAGACACAACTAAGGGAGAATATGATAGAGGTCTATAAAATCGTGATTGGGAAGAAGGATAAAGGAGTTTGAGGCACAAGGGGTGTTCTTGTCCATCCTCCCGGTGAAAGGAAAAGGCCCGGGTACAGACCATCAAACTGTGGAAGTCAACGAATGGCTACGCAGGTGGTGTCGGAGAGAAGGCTTTGGATTCTTTGACCATGGGATGGTGTTCCAGGAAGAAGGATTGAAAGGCAGAGATGGGCTTCACCTAATGAAGAGAGGGAAGAGCATCTTCCGCAAGCAGGCTGGCTAACCTAATGAGGAGGGCTTTAAAATAGGTTCGCCGGGGGAAGGAGACCAAAGCCCTGAGGTAAGTGGGGAAGTGGGATACCAGGAGGAAGCACGAGCAGGAGAGCACAAGAAGGGAGGACTCCTGCCTCATACTGAGAAAGCAGGACAAACAGTGAGTTATCTTAAGTGCCTATACACAAATGTAAGAAGAGTGGGAAACAAGCAGGGAGAACTGGAAGTCCTGGCACAGTCAAGGAATTATGATGTGATTGGAATAACAGAGACTTGGTGGGATAACTCACCTGACTGGAGTACTGTCATGGATGGATATAAACTGTTCAGGAAGGACAAGCAGGGCAGAAAAGGTGGGGGCGTTGCATTGTAGGTAAGAGAGCAGTATGACTGCTCAGAGCTCCAGTATGAAACTGCAGAAAAACCTCAGAGTCTCTGGATTAAGTTTAGAAGCGTGAGCAACAAGGGTGATGTTGAGGTGAGAGTCTGCTATAGACCACCAGACCAGGGGGATGAGGTGGACAAGGCTTTCTTCAGGCAGCTAACAGAAGTTACTAGATCATAGGCCCTGGTTCTCATGGGGGACTTCAATCACCCTGATATCTGCTGGGAGAGCAATACAGCAGTGCACAGACAATCCAGAAAATTTTTGGAAAGTGTAGGGGACAATTTCCTGATGCAAGTGCTGGAGGAACCAACTAGGGGCAGAGCTCTTCTTCACCTGCTGCTCACAAATAGGGAAGAATTAGTAGGGGAAGAAAAAGTGGATGGGAACCTGGGAGGCAGTGACCATGAGATGGCAGAATCCTGACACAAGGAAGAAAGGAGAGCAGCAGAATATGGACCCTGGACTTCAAAAAAGCAGACTTTGACTCCCTCAGGGAACTGATGGGCAGGATCCCCTGGGAGAATAACATGAGGGGGAAAGGAGTCCAGGAGAGCTGGCTGTATTTTAAAGAATCCTTATTGAGGTTGCAGGGAGTTGGACTAGATGACCTCCTGAGGTCCCATCCAACCCTGATATTCTATGACTCTATGATTATATGACTGGTGTGAAAAAGTAAATAAGGAAGTGTTATTTACTCCTCATAACACAAGAACTAGGGGTCGCCAAGTGAAATTAATAGGCAGCAGGTTTAAAACAAACAAAAGGAAGTACTTCTACACACAACACAGAGTCAATCTGTGCAACTCTTTGCCAGGGGATGTTGTGAACAGGGCCGGCTTTAGGCCAATTCCACCAATTCCCCTGAATCGGGCCCCGCGCCCAGTGGCAGGGCCGCTGGGGTGGGGGCAAGTGGCCGAGAATTTTTAATTTTTACTCACCCGGCAACGCTCCGGGTCTTCGGCGGCACTTCAGCGGCAGGTCCTTCACTTGCTCTGGGTCTTCGGCAGCCCTTCAGCAGCAGGTCCTTCAGTGCCACCAAAGACCCAGAGCAAGTGAAGGACAAACCACCGAAGACTACGAGTGCCGCCTGGTGAGTACAAGCCCCACATGTTTTTTTACGTTTTTTTTTTTTTTTCAGTCATCCCTGCCGGAGCCCCGTCAAAACTGTTCAAATCGGGCCCTGCACTTCCTAAAGCCGGCTCTGGTTGTGAAGGCCCAAACTATAATAAGATTAGAAAAAGAACTAGATAAGTTCTATCTGGAGGATAGGTCCATCAATGGCTATTAGCCATGATGGGAAGGGATGTAACACCATGTTCTGAGTATCCCTAGCCTGTTTGTCAGAAGCTGGGAGTGGATAACGGGATGGATCACTTGATGATTGACTGTTCTGTTCATTCCCTCTGAAGCACCTGGCATTGGCCACTGTTGGAAGACAGGATACTGGGCTAGATGGACCAGTATGTTGTTCTTATGGCCAGACCACTGGTGGAGACAGTGTACTGGAATAGATGGGCCATCAGTCTGAGGTGAAAATGTAACTTGCCCTTTCTTTTAATTTTGGAGGATTCAATTATGGTTTCCCATCCATGTGAAAAAGACAAAATAGGTGAGTGTAGTTGGAGGGGAGTAGTCTAGACAAGACAAACAGAGTTACAACACTAACTCTGTAACGTTTTCCATTTGAACTGAAATGCAAACTGGCAGATGGCTTCTGCTTCAAGCAGTGAGACACTTCAATGCTTAAAGGTGCAGTGTGCAGCAAATACAACGACATCTCCTTTCAGTTACATGGCTGCATGCACCACACATTTATTAAATTAAATGTAAATGTGCCTGTTCCTCATCTTCTATATACCTAGCAGATGTTGTCTGAGACCCTTTTCACAAGGGATAGATATTTTATTTCTTTTATATAATGTGCCCCTTGATCAACCTCTGGATGCATTTACAATAACTTGCAATAAAAATTTCAACACTACACAACAGCTCCTCCTGTGTTGACACCAATGAAATAACTCTCACATCAAACAGATAAACCTAACCTCCATGCTACCCCATCCAACCTCCTCAGAAAAAAATCTGGGTAATCAGAAGAGCCTTGCAGGATGCATCAATATACTAGGCTTTATTTGGACCAAGGTTGGAATGACTTGCAAAGTCGCAGACCCTTCCCCCTAAGGCATCAGTATGGCCCTTATTGCCAAAGTAAATGAGTGCTTCACCATCTTTATCCTGTGAGGTGGGGAAGCACTATTATCTCCACTTTACAGATGGGGAATTGATACACAGAGAGGCTAAGTGACTTGCTCAAGTTCACAAAAGATGTCTGTGCTGGAGCAGGGAATTGAACTTGGCCCAGGTTAGTGATTTAACCGCACAAGGACATCTAGCCTAATTGACGCTATGAAGATCTCATAGATTCCAAGTCTAGAAGGGACCACGGTGGTGATCTAGTCTGACCTCCTGTGTAACACAAGCCATAGAAATGTCCCTGGAGTAATTCCTCTTTGAACTAGAGCATATCTTTTAGCAAAACCCCCAATCTCGATTTGTGGATCTCAGCTGTAGAATTTAAATACAAAGAGGATGACTTAGATACACAGAACCCAATAAAAACCAACACTTTGAATTGCAAGAAGCTGATACATTCCACTATTTGGAATACTATCCAAGCACTACCCAAACAAACCGGACTCTGTCCATATACAACCTGTATGAGTAGCTTGAAGGGAAGTTGTTTTTAGTGTGTTTTGGTTGTGTGGAAGGTGTTTTGATTGTATACTGTGCTTCCATGATAGAAGCAATACAAAATAACCAATCCGCTGCCTCACAGTCTATACTAGCTGAAATTTCTAAGTGGACTTCAAAGTTTGTACAAAGTAGAACATGTTGCAGAAATTGAACTTTTAAAAGTTATACAGGTATTAATGACTACTAAGGTATTCCCCTTGACAGGCACACACAAAAACCCACCTACTCCATCCCCTGGGACTTAGCCAATACTGCTGTCTACAAGAGCAGATTGGAAAATTTCACGTGAATCTCCCCCCTCGCCTCCCCCTGCCGCCTTTTTGGTGGGAAAATGCTGGTTTGTCAAAATCAACACGTTCTGCAGGAATGTGTTGATTTTGACAAAACTTTCAATGGAACCCAGGCAGCAGGTTTCCTGCCAGCTCAGCTGCCTGCCTGTGTGTGTTCCTGTCCACCTTGGCCCCTCAGTAGCCCAGGGCTTCTGGAGATCCCAGGCTCTGCAGCAGCTTACAGAATGGGAACTTGCAAACAAGGGCTCCCAGGCTTCCCACGGGGTGGGGAGCTGGACTCTCAAGCTGCCCAACTCCCTGGGCTGTTGGGCAGCCCAGAGCGCTTCCTGCCCAGAAGTTAGGCAGCCCAGATAGATTGCTTCCCAACTCCCCGGGCAGCCAGCTCCCAGACAACCAGGGCATCTGGCTTCCTGAGCTGCCCAAATCACTTGGCAACCAGTTCCCAGAGCTGTCTGATTCCCCATGGAGCTATCTGCCCGGAATCCGGCTGGCTGGGGAGTAGGGAGCCCGAGGAGTAAGCCCAAAATCCCTGTTTCATTTCTCCTGAAATGTTTCCCCCCTCCCCTGAAAAATTGTCCCAATTCAGGATGTCTCCCCACCCCCCAAAAATTCCCAGTTCTCCTGTCTAACTCCTCACAAACAGCCAAAAATCCAGCAAGATTATCTGATATTACCTTTAGTTTCAGTGAATTCCTGTGCTGCACGAATGAGTTAGTAAAATATGAATGAGTCCCAGAAAACTTTTTTATTTCCAAATAAGCAAATAGCTCAAGTTCACTCCAGAAGATGACACAGCAACATCCATTTGAGAGGCATTGTTTCCACAGGTGCCAGTTGTGAATTTGGTCCATTATGCAGTATCATGGGATGATTAGGGGGCTGGGATGGGAAAGAAGGGACACGAGTGTATATTTGCATGTTCTTTTTACTTTGTAGGTAAGGAATTCTGGTCTGAGTATTGCTTCCATTTCAGGAGTCAATGGGTAAAACCCTAAGCACTTCACTCACATGCCATTAATGTCAATGGGACTTTACCCAAATAAAAACAGTGTTAGGTTGTTAAGATCTGAACTGCTAAATCATTCTTCTCTGTTCACATCCTGGCTCACCAGGGTCTTAAATTTTAGTGAAAAGAAGTCTGACTACTATTGCATCCACTATTTGGGAAGAATTATTTTATTAGAACAAAAACATTGTATATGTGCTGATTTCAAGGGAATGTACCATTTTCAGTTCTTTGGTTTCCTTTGTTTCTGTTCTTGAGATCTAGATCTGCCATGGAATCATCAGCATGTTTTTTTCTTTATTCTCCATTTATTGCTAGCTTCTGGGCTTGGGGCCATCAGTTGTTAATCTAGGTGAATAGTGTAAAAATGGACATCTCTCCTGTTGTATGTACATGTGTAAAACAATAATCTACAACGTGGAAAGCTTTGCAAACAGACTGTTGATTTAATCTGGGTATTATAATTTGCTTCTCATAAATCTATTCAGTTGAAGTAAATAGATAGCCCTTACTGATGCAGGCAGGGCCAGTGCAGCCCATTAGGCGACCTAGGCGGTCGCCTAAGGCGCTAACATTTGGGGGCGGCGACCGCGGCGGCTGGATCTTCCACCGCCTCTGTCGGGGCCGGCATTTCAGGGGCAGGACCTTCCGCTGCCTCTGTCGGGGGTGGCATTTTGGGGGTGGGACCTTCTGCCGCCTATGGCGGCAAAAAAGCTGGCGACACTCCTGGATGCAGGCAGATAGCAAAGACCTATTTCAATGTCCAGACACCACGGTGATAGGTGCTTTAGAGATGCTGCTAGATAGTTGGGACTTTGGAGGGCGTGTTTTAATCCTCTTCAGATGTGGGTGAAAAACTGGACGTGCACAAGTCCATGGGGCCGGATGCGCTGCATCCGAGGGTGCTAAAGGAGTTGGCGGGTGAGATTGCAGAGCCATTAGCCATTATTTTTGAAAACTCATGGCGATCGGGGGAGGTCCCAGATGACTGGAAAAAGGCTAATGTAGTGCCCATCTTTAAAAAAGGGAAGAAGGAGGATCCGGGGAACTACAGGCCAGTCAGCCTCACCTCAGTCCCTGGAAAAATCATGGAGCAGGTCCTCAAGGACTCAATTATGAAACATTTAGAGGAGAGGAAAGTGATCAGGAACAGTCAGCATGGATTCACGAAGGGGAAGTCATGCCTGACTAACCTAATTGCCTTCTATGATGAGATAACTGGCTCTGTGGATGAGGGGAAAGCAGTGGATGTGTTATTCCTTGACTTTAGCAAAGCTTTTGATACGGTCTCCCACAGTATTCTTGCCGCCAAGTTAAAGAAGTATGGTCTGGATGAATGGACTGTAAGGTGGATAGAAAGCTGGCTAGATCGTCGGGCTCAACGGGTAGTGATCAACGGCTCCATGTCTAGTTGGCAGCCAGTTTCAAGCGGAGTGCCCCAAGGGTCGGTCCTGAGGCCGGTTTTGTTTAATATCTTTATTAATGATCTGGAGGATGGTGTGGACTGCACTCTCAGCAAGTTTGCAGATGATACTAAACTAGGAGGCGTGGTAGATACACTAGAGGGTAGGGATCGGATACAGAGGGACCTAGACAAATTAGAGGATTGGGCCGAAAAAAACCTGATGAGGTTCAACAAGGACAAGTGCAGAGTCCTGCACTTAGGACGGAAGAATCCCATGCACTGCTACAGACTAGGGACCGAATGGCTAGGTAGCAGTTCTGCAGAAAAGGACCTAGGGGTCACAGTGGACGAGAAGCTGGATATGAGTCAACAGTGTACTCTTGTTGCCAAGAAGGCTAACGGCATTTTGGGCTGTATAAGTAGGGGCATTGCCAGCAGATCGAGGAACGTGATCGTTCCCCTTTATTCGACATTGGTGAGGCCTCATCTGGAATACTGTGTCCAGTTTTGGGCCCCACACTACAAGAAGGATGTGGAAAAATTGGAAAGAGTCCAGCGGAGGGCAACAAAAATGATTAGGGGTCTGGAGCACATGACTTATGAGGAGAGGCTGAGGGAACTGGGATTGTTTAGTCTCCAGAAGAGAAGAATGAGGGGGGATTTGATAGCAGCCTTCAACTACCTGAAGGGGGGTTCCAAAGAGGATGGAGCTCGGCTGTTCTCAGTGGTGGCAGATGACAGAACAAGGAGCAATGGTCTCAAGTTGCAGTGGGGGAGGTCCAGGTTGGATATCAGGAAAAACTATTTCACTAGGAGGGTGGTGAAACACTGGAATGCGTTACCTAGGGAGGTGGTGGAGTCTCCTTCCTTGGAGGTTTTTAAGGCCCGGCTTGACAAAGCCCTGGCTGGGATGATTTAGTTGGGAATTGGTCCTGCTTTGAGCAGGGGGTTGGACTAGATGACCTCTTGAGGTCCCTTCCAACTCTGATATTCTATGATTCTATGGGCGGATGGATGTGATGAAGTGCAGGATTGCATTTCAAAAGAATCGGTTCTGGTGCATAAACAATTTTGGATCATGCTAAACTCTAATAGGGATTGAGGGATTACTTGTGGGATTAAATAATATTAGAATCAGAATATTGCATTTTGATATATAGTATGTTTTATCTTCTTTTATTTAACATGAACTAAAGTTCTTCAAGCAAAACCAATGATTAAATTCTAGTACAGTTTTAATGACACAATCACCTTAAAGGCACACTGTTATGTTAACAATCATATACTAAGAAAACCCTCTTTGGGTCTATTGTTTATAACTGTTTGGATTATTAAAAATATTTTTAAAATCTAATTTCATTTTTTTATTTGATTTGTTCACATAGGCATGTATCTCGTCTTGGAAAATGAGTTTTCATTTCTGCTCATTGTCATATTCAGGTTCTTATCTATTAGCACAATGGAGCAATGTTTGGGTCCCAAATATCACAGGATAATATCCATTTGTTTTTAAAAAACAGATTCCACTGGAAGTTTTAAAATCTGAGAAACCTTCCTATTGGTCTTTGGATTTGTAAAAAGTACATTGTGGGCCATGTGTCACCAGGCAGTGTTCCTATAGTGCCCAGTTCTGTGAGTACAGTTCCCTTCTTGTGAGGTGCAGAGTGCCCTCAATGTCTGTTGGTTTCAGAGGTGGTTGAGGGTGCTCACAACCTCAGAGGAAGTGCTCACTATTATACTTACAGCACTAGTTGCCCCTCTGACCCCTTCTCTGATCTCTCTGAATGAACCTCCTACCTTCCCAGTTGTCACGCCTTCGGCCTTTATCTCCATGAGTTGGAATCACATGATTTTCCCTCTCTTAGACTAGGTCCCAGGCTACAGCACTCTAGCATCTGTGCTTATCCCACCGATCTGACTAAGGTCAAATACCTGTGGTTCTGCTCTTTGGGAGCTTGTGACTAATGGTGAATACAGTGACTGAAGACAACCTTCTTAAAACAAAGTATTGTTTTATCTTAGCAGCAGGAACAAAACACATATAAGAGAAAAGGCTTGTAATGCAACAAAAGGCCTACACACGAGTCTATCTAACCAAGAGTCCATCCATCCTCTGGTGACCCCCATTACATCTAAATTCCCTAATACCCCAGCCTCTAGTGTCTGGGTTCACCTTTGCCCCAGTTACTGTTTTTATCGAGCCCCAAGATCTCTTGTTCTCATGTGTTTTCTGAGCCTGGTTAAACTGGTTAGGGAAGCTCAGCATACCAGAAGTGGAATTTCAAAGCATTGTATTTTAAATATTTGCAAGGAAGGGTATATCAGGCTCTACCCCTCCCTCCTGGGTGCGTTTCCCAACAACCTGGCTATTGAATTAACTCTATAGATGCATGCAGTAAATGGACAAACTGAACATATAATATTAATAAATTATGACAGGCAGCTCCAAATCCATCCCACTTGGTACCTTGCAGGATGAGATCACTAATAGTTAATTGTTCTAATTTTGTGCATTGTAGGCTGACCTGTTTGTCTCTTGTTCCATCTGTGATGTTAAGACTTAGTTAAAGCAGGGTATAAGGGAGAGGAGAACAAATCAGAGCCTCAGCAAGCCAGTGATTTAGGTACGTCTCACCTGCTCTGGCCTTGGCTACACTTGGGGATTCACAGCGCTGCCACGGCAGCGGTGCCACGGCAGCGCTGTGAAGCGCAAGTGTAGTCGTGCCGCCAGCGCTGCGAGAGCTCTCTCGCAGCGCTGCAAGTACTCCACCTCTCCGAGGAAATAGCTTGCAGCGCTGAGAGCGAGCGTGCAGCACTGCAGGCGCTGATTACACTGGCACTTTACAGCGCTGCACTCGCTGCTCTCAGGGGGGATGTTTTTTCACACCCCTGAGCGCAGCAAGTGCAGCGCTGTGAATTGCCAGTGTAGCCAAGGCCTCTGTATTACTGGTATATACCCTGCCAAGACAGCTTCTTTCAGAACTAATAGTGGCTTTTCCAGTGAAAAAGAGTTCTGTCACACAAAATAATGATGCACTTTGACAAAAGGACAGGCCAGTTCCCCACAGAAAAAATGGATGTGCAAATCGCTATCTGCTAATTTTCAGTCAGGAAAGCTTTGGGGTATTTTCTAGATATTAGCCATTGTCCCTTGAAATAATTCAGAGTAAGACCTATAGCAAGAGGTAAATGTCTTCCAGCTCTGTGCAAACAGCACACACCAAGAATTGCTGAAGGAAGCATGGGGTCCTCTACTACACACTCATTTGGTGCTTGTGGGAAATGTCACTTTGACAACCATGGAGACTGAAAGTCTCTATCCAAGGAACAGGTGCAATGAGAGTGCAAGTTTCTGCCAGTGTGTCTTTCTCTAATCCTGTAGGAAGAGGAACCTCAAGGGTGCCTATGAAGTCCAGAACCTATCTACCGTGAAAGCCAATTGGAATGGCAGTACTTGTAATGGAACAGTTGACCATGCTGAAGTGGTTCACCAGTTCACTTGGCGAAAATTACTTACCAGCTCTCAGATTTTATCAGAGTGCTAGTCACTGCCAGTGTAGTCTTCATTTACTTTGGTGAACTAGTGGTACAAGACTATGTATTCTATTACCAGTCTTGTGCACTATTCGATCCTTTTGTAATATACAAATATATTTGTAGCGGTACTCTCTATGATTCACTGAAGGCAAAAACAATATATCATCGCTCATCCAGACACAGACTCAGATCTTCAGTTGTGGCCAAGAAACAGAGAACAACTCTGCACAACTCCGCTGTGGGTTGCAAAAGTGCTCTTAAACTACCTTTGTACTCCCCCAATCCTGTGATGGTGGTGTGTTGGGCTGGTTCCCCTTGAAGTAAGTTAGAGTAGCCTGAATGCTGCTCAGACTTGTGCAGCTGCCAATGGGCTAATATGGCAGCAGAAGCCACTGCTGCCTGTGTGCTTCCAGATGTTCCTGCTAGACTGGGTTTATTCTCCCATAGCCAGCTTTAAAGTCAATTTGCAGGTGTAAAGCTGCCGCAGTTTAGCCCAAGATGTAGAAATCAGACTAGACTGATTGGTGGGACAGGACACTTTAGTGCAATAAATATATTTATCGTGGTTTATTGGCCAGCTAAAAGTATGAATGTTTTGTGGTCTAAAACCTAAAGAAATATCACATAGTGATTAGTGACTATCGGTGCCTGGTATTTGTAATGTTTTTCCTGTAATTGTTGCCTCATAGGCAAATTGCATATTCTCTGCAGATAGCACCAATGAAACCAAAGGGTAAACTCGTGGAGTGATTCAATGTATTGGCTGATATCAGCTCAACTGCATTTATTTCAAAAATGTTCTTTTTTGATGAGTGAAACGTTGAAAAAGAAATACATGAGATCAATCAATTGCGTAACATAGCATTTACTTTCAACTCCGGACAACTGACCTAACCAGAAATGAACATAAATACAACGTAACATAAATACATATAATGTAAATACAAATATCTACCTTAACTGAGCTGTGAAAGCAAATCTGGTGCTCCTGGTATGGAGCAGGTTACAGTTCAGCTCTCTTAGCTCTGATTGCGAAAGGTTTAAGGGTCTATTCATATGTAAGTGCTCTTAATAGGCAGACATACTGTAATCTTGGGGGCTGTAATTTATCCAGTTGCTTAAATAGAAAGGGATTGGTTCTGAGAGGCCTCATAGATCCTATCATGTTGTCGTTATTATAACAGTGTTTTAATGTACTAAGGGGTTTGTGTGTTCAAAATGCTGTGTGGAGTGATTTATCCGCTAGGATTGATTATGTTTTTAATAGCCCAGATGGCTCGAGTTTTGGAGTGGGGAATTTCTTGTCACTGAGCATGATGGAATAAACACTTAGCTGCCAAGCGGGGGATAAGGGGCCTTCACGCTCTGAAGAACTCATTACCCACCATGTGTGGATGTGCAAATTACACACAGTCTCGCTCCCTTTCCCTCTTTTCCCTCACGGGGGATGGGGGTGGGACAGGGCCTTTTCCTAGATTTCAAACTATTTGTTTTTTAAAGAAAACTTGCAGTAATCTGTCAGCACATTCCTCCAGGGAGAATTAGCCACTGTTTTCAGAGCCCCCATTGAATTCTTGTGCATAATGTCAGAAAAGTGGCCGTCAAATTGACAGGTGAATAGCATGGTGGAATCCAAAGGCCCTTAGATCACACTAAGGATTAAATTCTGGGTAGCCCAGCATGGCTGCATTAGGATAAGGGAAGAGCGCACATGGACCTGCTTCTCTTCCTTTTAAGACCTGTGTAGGACTCAGCCATAATGTGGCCACTCGTACTCCCGAATACAGGAGTGAGAGAAAACAGGTAAGTGGAGCAAGTAATCTAGTGTAGAGATAGGTCAGCTGTGCTGCGGTCAGGCTCAGGCCACCCTCTGCCTTCAGGCATTCAGCATTAAGTGTGCGCATGCGGTCATTTCTGCAGTTGAATGTGCTCCTCTAGCTTGCCCTGAGCCACTCTGTTTCCATCTGACCTGAGCAGGCAGGGGCTTTTATTCGGCTCAGGCAGGGTGGACACAGCAAGGGTCAAACAGAGAAGCTAGTGGACATGATCACACAGAGCTGGATGCACTATGGATTCCTGGGAAAGTCCAGACCTTCTATGGGCCACAGCACCCATTATAGCCTCAGCAATTCACATTCTTGGGCCAGTTGCCAAGTAAGTTGCCTCTCCTACATAAACACAAGTTTCACTCTTTAGGTTGACAGCTTTATTACTACAGTGAAATGTAGCTGTCATTGCAGGTCATGACCCTGCCATGATCTTCTGGATAACTTGGGCTATATTTCCCTGATGCAGACGAAGTCAGGCTATTTTGATGGATATACTATGGATAACAATGACTTCTTGGCCACTGATTTTGCAGGAGCATAAGGACCATGTATTTGCCTTCTGCTATATGCTTGTAGGAAGAGAATAGTGCATCATTACATTTGATTGACTGCATATGCCCAAAGATCTGCTTTCTTGGTGCTGGTTTCCACATGCAGTGGATGTTTGTTTCAGATAAGACTTGAACTGTGTAGGAGAAACGTCCTGTGTTAGTTGTGGTTATTGGTGAAGATCTAAGGAGCGAGGGATGATTTGACAACCCTTGGCACTGTAGAAGGGGCAAAGATCCATTCAAGGGCAATGAAAAAGAAGGTTGCAAGATGGAGGCATTTTTAAATAGACTTTTTGATAGATATTAAGCTGCTTAGGCCTTTCATCTTTCATCACAAGAGTGAGATAGGGTATTTTTAAAAAGTTGCCTTTAAAATGAGTGAGCCTCACTCAAACGTAAATGAGAGCTGTCAGGTTTGGTCCTGTGTAATATGGGATTTTTTGTATGCAGGGACATTCTTTCTGTGCAGATTTTCCATGTTCCAGTTAAAAGCCTTTTTCTTCTTGCACATACTGTAAAGGGACACATTTTCTTATACGTGTAAGGGTGAATGGGAGCCGCAAGGAAAATTGTGCGTGTAAAGCAAAATAAGATAAACTGTCTTAAACACCATATTTTTTAGAAATGTATTTCAGGGAGTGGAGGTATAGGAATGATGACCTTTCCTATCAGCAAAAAATATTATTAGCAAAAAGTTACCATAGTGGAGAAGGAAGGAGATCGGAATCTCAAATGTATAATCAGCATCACGGCACATCCCAAATGGACACAGTCTCTTTGCAGATCAAACGTCACCTGGATCAATCTCTAATCAAATGGAGGGTATGAATGAAAAGTTTACTAGCTGTGAGAATGAGCCACAAAGTTTGGATCTGGAGTTTTGGTTTAGCCTATTATAGAGGCCTGCCATGAAGTGCAAATCAGGATCTGAACTGCCTCAATGTTTGGGAGTATTTACATCTGGTTTCTTGGTTCAATCCTGTCAGTAATTTAGCATTATCGGCATTATTCCACAGCCCATGACTTGCACATTAGAGAGGCACAGCTGAAGAGAAGGGGGAAAGGAAGTAAGTCTGTTCTACTGATCTTGAGGGCCTCAAGCCACTATGGTCCCAAATATACCTTTGAGTAGGCTGCTCTAAGTTGCACCAGTTGGAGCAGTCCTGATCTGGCAATTGTTGCCCCTGACGTGGCCCCTACATGGAACTGGGGAGCAGGTGACATAGTACTAGTTGTAGTGGGTCTACATCATACAAAGATTCTTCTAAGTCACCTGTCCCTTTAGGGGAATTTTCTGTCTCCTTGGGATTTGTTATTATCAATTTAGTACTTGCATTGTGGTAGTGCCTTTGTATTGGGTAGAGGTCCAAATCAGGATCCAGACCCATTGTGCTAAGTACTGTACAGATATAAAAGAAAAAGATGAGTGCTACCAAAAAAGAGCTGACAAAGCAATTGGCACTGGGGCTAAATATCTGGCCTTAGACCTTAAGTTTTGTATTACAAAAGTTGGTTTTCCATTGCTACAATAAAATCAATGTTTCCATTATCAGCTCCTTTGAAAGGTTTATATATGTAAGCCAAAATTTCTCTAGGTGAACTACAGAAATAAATTTGATTTCTTTGAATATTATTGAGGAAGAAACAGAACTATTTGCTTTTTTCCAATTTATTTTTTAAATAATTTGGTTATTTCTAACTGAGTTCCAGATTCTGGTACCATTACTTGCCTCATTCTTCGACCAGCCCCATTATTGATTTCAATGGGATTGCATGAAGAGTAAAGTACTACTCAAAGTTTAGAAAGTGAGCAGTTCATTGGTATTATCTTAGTATTGTGAAATAAATGTAAAATTGCTATGATATAACGTAGCTCTCATGCAAAAAAATAAAAATAAATAAACACCAAAACCTATGCACAGGATGGAAAACTCACATTTTGTCTCTTCTAACAGTTTAAGTAACATACACAAAAAATTCTCTTGTGAGTAGATCACAGTTCACTAGGGTTACAAATAGGAGACATATACCATGCAACCCCAAAATGGTCAGTGTTACTCCTTTAAACTTTGTTTAGTGTTATTGTTCCTTTAAGAAATTTGACATTACTAACTGGAAGCATTTTAATCAGATTCACTCCAGTGAGCGGTGAAAGTGCTCAGTACCTCCTGTGAGTGAGCCCTCTGTGAGGAAGTGGCGAACTGGTGTGAAAGAGTTCTTACAGGTTCTGGCCATTAGAGAAATTACTAGTTAGTGCCGAATGTGATCCTAAACCTGCTGTGAGTAAAAGCATTTCTTTGTTAACCACAGGGCCAATGGGGGGGGGGGGGGGGGGGGCAGAAGGGCCATTTGGCTTGGGCCTCAAGCTCAAAGGGGGTCTCGAATTTAGACACTTGTTAATTTTTTGGCATTTGATAAATTTCACAACTTGTTTTTATGCGCATCCCTATCGGACCAAAATGTGACACACTCTCTCAGCTTACAGCTGCAAATTTAAGCAAATAAGAGATGTGATTTGGTAAAAGACATAATTTTTTGTTAACTGATATAGATTTTGTCATTAAAGAGTTAAAATGTTCATAAATATTAATAAAAATATATCGGTTCTGATGGCACAAGATTAAACCGTGATGAACGTGTCCTCTCAGATCAACTGATTATATAAACAAACCATTACTAGTGGCTGGTGCTGGATCAAGTGCATGTTGAAAGGTAGAGAATTGTTACATTTTAGTGTCTTTATAGTTTTACGTCTAGTTGACTAAGGAATTATTTATGTGTGAGAATTCCTCATTATTATCTTTATGTGGTAGCTAAAAGAGGTGACTGGTTGGTTGGTTGAGCCCTAGCTTGGTAACCTGGCCATCATCATAGGCTCTCGTAGTCTATAGGCCCAGATTCAAGGTGAACATTTGTGAGGACAATCTCGTACAGTGAGTTTTGTGAGGACACACATTTGATATTTTTGGACATTATCCCTCTGTCTGTATCCGTGTCTGTGTTTACTATATATATATCATGCCTTTGTCTTCAGCTCAGCCTGTTATATTATACCTTGCATGCTTGAGTTTTGATTCAGTGATAAGGATAATAACCTGTCTGACTGTTTCATTTTGTGTTCTTAATTAGTATTCCTTCTTTTTAAGTCTTTTCAGCATTTGTGTACCATTCAGCATTTGTGTACATGTTTACAGTAGAAGGTTTCAAGTGTGGATAAGCTACTTATTTATAGCAGAATATTTCAAGTGTGGATAGGCGACATATTGACCAGATAGATCACTATGAAGAGGAGATTTGAAAGTGATACAAGCAAGAGACAGCAAAAACAACTGAGTGAAGCAGCTGCTACGAGCTCAAAGCCAATACCTTCATTTCTCAAACCACTGGAAAACACACCTTACCCAGCAAACAACGCTACAGATAATGAAAACTCCGCAA
Source organism: Trachemys scripta elegans (assembly GCF_013100865.1). NCBI lineage: Eukaryota > Metazoa > Chordata > Testudines > Emydidae > Trachemys > Trachemys scripta. The sequence goes on from NC_048299.1 coordinate 179,085,436, forward strand.
CTGCAACAGGTGATATTTCAATGCCAATACCTGAACATGAGGACAGTTGTCAAGAAGGAGATGTGCCAGCAGTAATAGCTGCAGCAGAAGTTCCTGTGTACAATCAAGAAACTCAACAGCAACAGGAAGATGTTGATCTTACGCAGCAAGAGCAATTCATGAGTACTACAGGTTTGACTGTAACCGACAATGGAATTATTGACAAGAGCAATGATGCCCAAATGCAATCTTTTCTTCAAATGAGTTGTTTCAAAATTCCAAGTAACATTCCACGAGATGTTGATAATCATGCTTTCCCTACTCGTCTGCTGACAAAAACTCTTTCGAATGGTGAGACCTGCACAAGAGACTGGTTATGCTGAAATACAGAAAAACAATCTCTGTACTGTGCACCCTGCTTCGTTTTGAACAAAACTGCTGCAAATGCATCAGTTCTCTCTGATCAATCAGGATGGAGCATCAACAGAGGTTGGAGGAAGTTGAAAGTCTGAATGCCATCACATGAGAGTTCAATGTCACACAAAGAAAACTATGTTGCATGGAAATCAGCCAGTAGGGCAGCATCAGCTGAAAGTTCAGTTGGGAATTTACTCTGAACACCCTATAGAAACTAATAACTAGAAAAAACTTCTTGAGCGCATCCTGAATGTCATCCTTTTTCTTTCTGGGTGGGGATTGGCTTTCTTTGGTTCCAGTCAACATATTCGTGATCGTGCAAATGGAAACTTTCTAGGCATAGTTGAGCTCCTCAGCAAATATGACCCACTTTTATCAGAGCATGTTAAACATGTTCGAGAATCGCAGGAGAGTCAAAAGCGTATGCAAGTCCATTATCTCTCCACATACATACGGAACAAGTTAATTGAGCTATGTGGGTCATTCGTACAAACAACAATTCTTGATGAGATTCAAAATGACAAGTATTTTTCAATCATTGTTGATGCCACTCCAGATTGTTCTCACAAGGAACAGACTACTAAGGTTATTCGATATATTAAGATTGTAGACAGCTCAAAATTTTCAATTAAAGAAAGGTTTATTTTGTTTGATAATTTCATGAGAAAAACTGGAAAAGAAATTGCTGCTTGAGTACTAGCAATTCTAGAAGGTTTTTAAGTTAGATTTTCAAGTCTGCATTGGTCAAGCCTATGACAATAGATCTAATATGGCTGGGAAGTACAAAGGCATACAAGCAGTTCCGCTTGAGCATAATTCAAGCTGTGTTTTCTCCAGCTCTGGAAACCACACACTAAATCTTGTAGGTGTTGACTGTGCTGAATCATGCAAGGAGGCAATTACTTACTTTGTAATTGTTCAGCAAATGTACAATCTCTTCAGTAGCAGTCCACAAAGGTGGATAATTCTGAAGCAATATCTTCCTGTTTCACTGCATGGGATATCCAAAACTAGATGACCTGCACAGATTGATGGTGTTCAACCAGTTGTGCAGCATTTGAATTCAGTGAGAAAGGCTTTAAATGAGCTTGAATCTCTCAATCTCACTGCACAGGCTCGAACTGAACTTCAGTCTATTCAGAAGCACATGTCCAAATTTGAATGCATTCTGATGTCATCTTTGTGGATGAAGCTATTTACAATGATCTACCAAACTAATCTGGTAATTGAAGCATGCAATGCTACACTTGATGTTGAGAGGAATAACATTGAAAGTCTTATCAATGACATTCAACAGATTCGTGAACAATGGGTTGTGATCCTGACTGAGTCCAAATTAGTAGCACAAAATATTGGCATTTAATCTGAGTTCTCCACTTACCTACTGAATCCGATGCCGAGCAGCATTATAGGGTCAAAGTCTTCCTTGTCATCATTGACTCTATTCAATCAGGTCTTACACGTCAATTTGAATCACTGTGACTAATTTGTACCCTTTTGGGGTTTCTTTGTCAGGTCAACAGACTGAGTAATGAAGATCTACTTTCTGCAGCTGAACAATTTCAGCAACAGTACAACAAAGAAATCTCAAAATATCTCAGTGACAAGGTCATCTTTCTCAAACGAATATATTCCACAAACTTTAAATTGGATTGCAAGCCAAAGGAATTGCTTCAAGAAACACTCGAACTTGGACTCTCTGGGGTGTTTCCTAATATCACAATTGCATTGCGTATTTTTGTCACTTTGCCTGCATCAGTGGCTTCAGGTGAATGCACCTTCAATCTGTTGAAGCAGCTAAAGAACTATCACCATTCAACAATGGGACAAGAGCATTTGAATGGGCTCACTGTGCTTAATATCAACTGTGACATTGCACGAAAGCTAGATTTTTTCCTAATAATTAGTGCATTTGCACAGAAAAAGGCTAGAAAAGCATTTGTTAAATAAAAAAATATTCAAATTATGTCTCACTCTTTTTTTGGTGCCTTATTTTATTTTCATGTGTCATCATTTTTTATTTTTATTATGGCTAGGGGCCTCAAAAGCTGGAAGTGGCCCAGGCCTCTCTGGACCTTTGAGAGGGCCTGGTTAACCATCCGGTTGTATTTACCATGTGCATGCACACACGCACACTTCAACTTCACTTTGGGTTTGATGATGTCCCTACTGAAGTCAATGGCAAAACTCCCATTGAGTTTGATGGAAGCAGGATCGGGTGTTTATTCAACATTCAAAACTGATGCAACACCTCACTTCAGCACACATGTCTAATCATACTGACAGGAAACAAGAAACTGCACAAGGCCTTCTCCTAAGGTCCTGTCCCAAAGAATCAACACGTGCAATGTTGTTAACTAGTTAGGGAACATCTAACAATTCTACTTTATAACTCAGTCTGTGTTAGAATATGTTTTTACCCACATATCAGGAGGGAATTAAAGTGCTGAAGGTACTGGGAATTCAGGCAGGAAGGCACACAATCTACTCCGTGTCTGAGGTAGCATGAGAACCAGAGCCTATAAGAACACCAAAGTAGAGACTTAGGACCGTATACTAGGGATCAGAGCCAAATCAAATGTTTCTTTTCCAGAATACCATGAATATCAGTAATATTTGTGTTCAGGAAAAATAATTGGAATGGATTCTGTTTCTAACTGATTCATTGGGAGAGACTTTGGGCTGAGTATGCTGATTCATGCTTATCCACTATAGCTGTGCCTGATTTTACACTGATTAAGCAGCACTAAGGTGTTCTAATCAGTGCATTTCACGCTCTCTGCCCAAAGACCCAAAGGTGTTTCAGTCACCGCTGAGCACATTTTCCTTCTGAACACACAGGAGGAGAGAGAAGAATCCCGCAAACACATTCTATTGGGAGGAGAAAGAAGCAAATGCTTCTGTAATGTTTTGTGTCATTGTTAAACATGTGACAAGGACACAGTTTGCTGATAAAACTGCTTTTCTAGCCAGCTGTTCATTCTATTATATCTCCCGTCACAAAATGAGCGCATAGTTGTTACACAATTCACAGTGACAGAAATCAGTAATAAAAGTGATTGCAACCACATTCACATCTAGCCATTCAATACGATGTGGTTGCTCGATATTTAACAAAAGGCTTCAACAACTATCATCCTGTTTGGCATGTTCAGGAGGATAGTACACAATATTAAAAACTCCACCTTCTCCATTTCAGGTGAAGTAACTGTTGTGACCGTTGTATCTTCTGATGTATACTAAAGGGTTTACTGCAGGACCTCAGTCACTGCTGAAAGCCATAATTTGATTTTTTTAGTACCACCCACCGTGTTAGCATTCAGCAATAAGAATGGCTTACCAGACTTGTTACAGTAATGCATTTCTTTGCCTCGCAACCTAACTTGCCATTAATCCAACCCATGTACTTCGGGTACTGTTGAGATAAGCAGTGAGCAGAGATGTCATTAGGTATACTCCAGTACTCAAGTAAGCTAATGATAGTAAAAATCCCCATCAGACATCGCTTAGTGCAGTATGTGTTTCATGGCTTGGACTGCTTTTTCCTTTGTGGATATATAGTCATGCATTTAAAACAACATGACTGTGGCAAAACCAACTAATTACTTTGCACATGATCGCTCATCTAACCTAGAGGCAAAGCTGTAGGGGTAGGTATAGATCCAAGAATTCCAATCTGAACTTCTTTCTCCATAAAATTCAAAGAGGTTTGGAATTGAAGTTTCAGTTTTGGGGTTCATTTCTAATTAAAAGTAGATAACTAAAGATTAGGAGCAGAGTGCCGTGTCCTGTACTGGTACATGTTGTAGACTGAAAGAAGAAAAAATCTATGCTATTATCTTTTGATGTATCTATCACTTTATATTTTATCATTGTGGTACTCTTATTAGAGGTAATAACACTGAAAATAAGGAATCACTTCTGTAACAATAAAATGAATGGTACTAAGCAACAGACAGAGGGAAGGATGACATTTTAAGCCATTTGTGCCATGAGTAGAAATACTGTGCACCATGAGGAAACTGCATACAAAGCTGTATCAATCAGAAGAGGAATAAACACAGCAAAGACAAGAAGGGCCAAGGCCCACCAGCACCTTCACTACCTGAAATCACGGGAGATACACTGTGTGTAAGGCGCTGGTGAGACCTCATTTGGAGTACTGTGTGCAGTTCTGGTCTCCAATGTTTAAAAAAGATGAACTCAAACTGGAACGGGTGCAGAGAAGGGCGACTAAGATGATCAGAGGAATGGAAAACCTGTCGTATGAAAAGAGATTAGAGGAGCTTGGGTTGTTTAGTCTGACAAAGCGAAGGCTGAGGGGGGATATGATTGCTATCTTTAAATATATCAGAGGGGTTAATACAAGGGAGGGAGAGGAATTATTCCAGCTTAGTACTAATGTGGACACGAGAACGAATGGATACAAACTGGCTGGGGGGAAGTTTAGGCTTGAAATTAGACGAAGGTTTCTGACCGTCAGAGGGGTGAAATATTGGAACGGCCTTCCGAGGGAAATGGTGGGGGCGACGGACCTGTCTGGTTTTAAGATTAAGTTGGATAAGTTTATGGAGGGAATGGTTTAATGATAAAACATAGTAGCCAAGGAAAACCAAGCAATGGTACATGAATAGCATAATGGCCAACAAGGGTCAGGCTAGAGACTCTTGCCTATATGCTCGGGGTATTACTGATCGCCATATTTGGGGTCGGGAAGGAATTTTCCTCCAGGGTCGATTGGCTGAGCCTCTGGAGGTTTTTCGCCTTCCTCCGCAGCATGGGGCAGGGATCACTAGCAGGAGGGTCTCAGCCGATTGAAGTCACTAAAACACAGGATTGGGGACTTCAACGGCAGAGTCCAGGGAAGGGTCTTGCGGCCTGCAGCATGCAGGGGGTCAGACCAGATGATCATAATGGTCCCTTCTGACCTTAAAGTCTATGAGTCTATGAGTGTGATCCCAAGGGACTATCCTTGTTCAATTCTCCAAAGAAAGGCAACACCCTACATCACAAGGTCTCTCCCAGTTTGCTGTGGGAGAAAATTCCTTTCTGACTCTAACTGTGGCAGTTAATTTAACCTTGTGCGTTCTTGAGCAAGAATTAGTTAAAGCATTTAATCTTACATCAGGCCCATAGGCCCGTCTAATTCCACATCTAGCCTCCTGGTCCTAATATTCAAAATGTACAAATTGTGGACTTTAATAAAGTCCACAAAGTCAACTCTCCTCTTCCTTGACTCTTGTAAAGCTAGTTTCCTTCATAAAAGGATATTTGCCCATTGCAGCTTTCCAAATGAATGTACATTAAATACAGTTGCTATAATGGCTTTTTAATGTTCTACACTTTGCATAGTTTTGTTGCTGTTTATGTTGCATCATTACAAACACTGGTATCATTTTGCAGATAGCTTTAGCTGTTGTAATAATGCCATTACCTTATTAGTGGGTTGTTTGTTTGTATTTTTCTTTTACAGAACATTGTATCATTGACTCTTCAGCCACTACTGGCATTATTTCACTGCAGCTGCCAGTCTTGCAATGCAAAGTGTTGACAATGGGAAAAAATGCTATATTTTCACATGCTGACAAACCATCTACAGAATCATTTATAAACCTCTGTAGGGAATACAGATCCACAAGCTCAAAACCAAAAGCTGAGACAAAGACAGGATGTAAATTCCTTCTAGGTATTTGTTTCTGATGAGACTAACATCAGATTACCACTAATGGAATTTCCTTCAGAAAAGATATGCGAAAGTGTGCAATTACTTATGACACTTCATTTTAAAGTGGTACTGACCACAGGTGTTACTGTGTACTTTTTGAAATATTTGCCTGAGTGAGGTTCATAGCAATTGAAAAGTTAAACCTTCAATCCACACTTTTTCTTAACCAGTTTGCTAACAGCCAGGTGCTCAGTGTATTTAGATTAGCAGTTTAACGCAAAGTTTTTTCAGAGACATGTACTTTCACACATCCTTCCTTTAGCTAGTCAAATTATTTGAAATGGATTAGTTCCAGGTAATTCACCTGAAATACTGTCTGAACTCTAGAATACCTTTCCAACAAAAGAGAAAGGATACGTGCTTCAAAATCTGCCTATCAATACGTTTAGCCTGGCAAAACCTAAACAAGAATAACTTGCACTTTCCTACCTCTTTATTCTTTTCTGACTACATATCTTCTGTTTCAGTTACTTGTCTTCTTTTTTTCTGTTTTCCAAAGTCTCCTTTTCCCATACTGCCCTATGGTGCACCTTTGAATCGAGATTTTCAGTAGATGTGCCTGTTTGGCCTGTGCATGTGCTCCGGACATTCTCATGCCCAGTTCCAAAGAGATATAGGGCTGGATGGTTGAACTGCCCTCAGTTCCTTCTCAACCAATCTACTGTCAGAGACAGAGCATCTAGCGTGTCCGCAATAACATATCCTTACAGTCCTTAGTTTAAAATAGTTTAGTTTAGTTCAAGTTTACTTAGCTTTATAGATGTTTTAGTGTTTTAAGGGGGGGGTTCCATTTAATACCCTTCCTCTCCCCCCACCCCACCCACCTGAGGGGCTGTTCTTGGGGATTGTCATTGCCAGGGCATGCCAGGATTCAAGGGCTGCTTCTTCTAGTGACAGGCACTTTTGGGGCCTTCCCTGTTTGGGAGACACCCACATACCTTTGAAGTGCAAGACTCAGGTACTGTCTAAATAGTACTGTCACTCGGAGACCCCAAACATTCTGCTTCAAGGAGGTCAGTGCTGCCTGCTAAGTCCTTGGTGAAGGTATCAAACTGGTATCCCAGAAATCATCAACGTCCTCAGTCCGGCATCATCCAAGAGACATGTACCACATCAGCACTCCCAGTATTGATGCCATCTTCTAAAATGGAACCACCAAAGCAGTCAGCTCTCTTGGTCCTGGTCATACTCATGTATATCTGAATCCACAGGAATTTAGATACTCCGGAGACTTGGCTATTTCAGATGAGCTGGAGTCAATTGTTAATGGGTACTGAACAACTATCGGTACCAAGAACTACTCGGTCACTGAGGCTTTTTCTTTCCCCAATACCTCCTAACTCTCCTGTACCAACCGCACCAGACAGACAGCAGTCTTTCCACTGCCTGGCCCTGGCTATATTGAGTGTCATTTTAGTACTATCTTATCTTGATTATATTGAGATCTTAGTACAGGAATCTCCTGTCTACCATCAAAGAAACATCTCCCTAACCAGGTAATTCACTCTCTGAGAGGGAAATTCCAAAGGACCACTGGGTGACCAATACTGGATGACCCCTCCTCTCCTTTATGGTCCACCTTAGTGGCCATACTGAGACCTGTAGGTTGCCTATCGCCAGCAGTCCTCAAGACCTCCTAGGTTCTCTCAAGGAGATCACCAACAGAGGCACTCTCCTGCTCCATCACTGCCTCCACAACAGCCCAACTGAAGGGGAGTCTTCTGAGGAGCAACAGGCTAGAGCTGACAAGGAGGTGACACTGCAAATTAATATTTCATCATCATCACCAGATGAGGCTGTAATGTCTCCCCTACCTTCTCTTTCTGACAATTTCAAGCAATTTCAGGAACTGATTGAACATATTGCTGACTCATTACAGATTCCGTTAGAGGAGGTCCAACGTAAGCCTTTGGACATTTTACGTACTACAGTCTCTGCTCAAATAGCTCTGTCAGTGAATGGAGCCTTAACTGGATCCTGCAAAGACCATTTGGCAAACTCCTGCCCACGCACCGCCTACTTGCAAATGGGCTGATAAGAAATACTATGTTCCAGCGGAAAATTTTGAATTTTTGTTCTCCCACCCTCCACCAAATTCTTTAGTTGTGGAAGCTGTCAACGAGCGGGAAAGACAGTATCATATATAGTATGCACTCTACGATAAAGACAAAAAGCAACTCAACCTATTTGGATATACAAGCTACCCTTTAGTGCCCCTGCAATTTCAGATTGCAAATGACCAAGTCCTAGTGGCAAAGTACAACTACATCAATTATGACAAATTCAACAATTTTATCGAACAACTTCCTGTGTAACATTGTTAGCTGTCGTAGCCAACAATCAGCTCCTAGCAAGAATTTTTCTGCAAGCCCCTCCCTAGATTATGTTCTTTATTGCACAATTCTATGTTGAAGATCAGGGACAGTGGCAATGTTCCCTCTAATTTTTTACATCCATGTGTGGAATAAATGTTGTTATGTCCACCAAGGTAATGTGCAGATGTGCACCACCAGTAGAAACAAAAAACCTAGATATAATATATATTTTTAAAAAGTTACCATATTGATAATTACTCCAGCCAGGACAGGTTAGGCATTTTAGAACTCACTACTGAAAGAAATACATTTAAGTGTAAGAGAAATAAAAATTATGAAATGCATATGTGATGGGTTGGATCACAGAAAACCCCTTGGGAACTGCCAACTGATGTGCTGAGACTACCCCTGAGCCTGTTTCCCCTGGCAGCTTGGGACTTCAGTGCCCTGCCTGGTTTGAGCCAGACATGCTAGCCTGCTGCAAACCCAGACCCAGGTCTGAATCACGTCCCCTAAACACTGCAGGCTTAACTGAAAACAGCTTAAGAAGTGTTCCTGTCTCCAACACCCAGATGCCCAGTTCCCAATGGAATCCAAACCCCAAATAAATCGTTCTACCCTGTATAAAGCTTATACAGGATAAACTCATAAATTGTTTGCCCCCTATAACACTGAGAGAGATATGCACAGCTGTTTGCCCCCTAGGTATTAATACATACTCTGGGTTAATTAATAAGTAAAAAGGGATTTTATTAAATACAAAAGGTAGGATTTAAGTGGTTCTAGATGGTAACAGACAGAACAAAGTGAATTACCAAGCAAAATAAAATAAAACAAGCAAGTCTAAACCTAATACAGTAAGAAAATGGAATACAGATGAAATCTTACCCTGAGATGTTTCAATAAGCTTCTATCACAGACTGGAAGCCTTCCTAGTCTGGGCACAATCCTTTCCCCTGGTACAGTCCTTCTTCCAGCTCAGGTGGTAACTAGAGGATTTCTCATGATTGCAGCCCCCTTTGTTCTGTTCCATCCCCTTATATATCTTTTGCATAAGGCGGGAATCCTTTTCCCCTCTGGGTTCCCACCCCTCCTTCTAAATGGAAAAACACCAGGATAAAGATGGATTCCAGTTCAGGTGACATGCAGCATACAGGGAACACAGAACAATGGGCTGGATGAGTGTGGGAGTCTAGAGATGACCCGGGATGGTGCTGGTCTTAGTAAAGGAGCTGTCTGCATCACATGCATGCACATTGTAAATGGCATCTTTTTTGATGGAGTCTGTAGAGTGGATGCCGCTCACCTCTGCAAGGATAAGACACAGTAGTAGAGTACTGTAGGGTAGCTTGCATCGCTACAGCTGCTGTTTGGTGTACCTTTCCTTTTGCTAAGCAGGAACCATGCCTGTTGCTAAACATGAACCACTGAGTTTATTTTTAAAAAACATAATACAACTGCAACTTTATAGAGGAGAGAGTGCAAAATACTTAAATGTAAATTAAATGTTAATCAGAAAAAAACAATTTAATTGTAATAATGTACAAAATGGATCTAGCTCCTTTGAAATTAAGTTAGAATTATTTAAATTCTCAATATGCAACCAAAATCAAAACCATATTATAAAATATTATTTTATAAAATAATATTTTAATTTAACTGCTTAAAAGGAATGCTTTGGTGTACTCAACTGGCAGATAGATACAGTATCAGTACCTATATAATATGGCACTCTAATTGGATAGAAATTAACTTTTTAAAGTCAATTAGTATTATAAATTGTTAATTTCCTTCTAAGAGAGGAGTGGGAAGCTAACTCTTTTTGGTCAGATGCAATAGGAATATATTAGTATTCAGTATAACTGAAAAAAATCAGTAAAAGCCTTAGGATTGGTCAATATGGTGCATTAGTCGACACCAGGAGGGGGTGTAAATTAAATTCCGCACCAGCATGTCACACACTAACTGGCTCAATGAACCCTGCTGGTGTGCACTAAAAGTTCCCTAGTGCATGTGGTACTGTTTGAAACGGGACTATGTTAATGTGCACTAGGGAACTTTTAGTGAGTGCCCGCAGGGTCCACATGGGCCAGTTAGTGCACCAGATGCTGGTGTGGACTAGTATTTACATCCCACTGGCGTGCACTAATGCACCGGGTAGACAATCCCTTACTCTATTCAAACTCTAAATATCAAAGGTAATTAGTCATTAGAGATGAACTAAGGAGGTGGCATTTGGATCTGGAGGAGGTTTAGATTAGGGTTCAGGTTCTGGACTGAATCATGGCTAAAGTTTGGATATAGATTAGGGGGCACCAAATTCTTGCAAGGTGTTCTCATCAGATTTGGCTTCATGCAAACTGTTAAGTAGACAATAAGACCCATAGATTAATCAATTCCAAGGAGAGAAGAGACCACTGTGACCAACTAGTCTGACCTCTTGTATAACACAGGCCATAGACAATCCCCAAAATAATTCCTAGAGCAGATCTTTTACAAAAAGCATCCAGTCTTGATTTTAAAATTGAGAAACAAGGCTGTTTGTCAGTGTATCCCAGTCCCAAAAGGAATGCCAATAATGTGAAGCAGAATGTCAGGCATTTTGCTCCACTCTTTCTTTATAGATCTTGAATATTTATGTAAGCCACTGAATAGAATGCAAACAAAAGGGTGGATGGTTAGCATATTTTTGGAGCAACCATTTCCTTCTGAAGCATGGACCAAAGGTCAAAGCTGCCAATAGAAATGAAAAAACTGATGGGAATTTTTTTTCTTTCCCTTTTTCTTTTTTGTATAGTTAACTTCATATAACACATAGGAAATGACGGGTAGCTAGCCAAATGAAAACATGCTCATATAAAAAGCCTGCCTATTTTTGTTTTTACCGAAAGTGAGCGTACAGTAGGACAGTGGAGAACTGGGTAGAAAAGGGGCAAAAAGAATAATTATTTTCTCTGGGTGTGCATTATTTTAGTTAATAATTTTCTATGAGAAAACTATTCACTTTCTTATTCATCGGGGAGACAATTGGATGGCTTGTTTTATGAAAGCATAATTTTCATATTTTTGAGGTTAAAGGATATGTGTGTGCCAAGGGTCTGAAAATGGGTTTATTATCTAGTGTAGATAACTTTCCAAAACTTTTGGGAGCATAATATCCTTTGGGAATTGAAAAAACAGTCATTCCTGATTTTCATACTATTTCAAATCAGTACATTCACAAACAAGTGTAAAATGAAATTAAGATGCACATAAGCCCCGATCCTATGGATTTATACACATGCTTAACCTTACAGTGTGACCTAGTGGAGAGAGCATTGGACAGGGACTCAGGAGTCCTGAGTTCTATTCCTGGCTTTGGCTCAAGCCTGCCTGGTGACCTTGCCCAAATTACTTCACCTCTCTGTGTCTCAGTTTCCCCATTTGTAAAATGAGGATAATGATACTGACCTTCTTTTCAAAACACTTTGAGATCTACTGATGAAAAGTGCTATATAGTATGTATTATGTGCATAATCCAACTGAAGTCAATGGGGCTACTCACACTGGGTACGTCTACATGGCTGCTGGGAGCGTGCTTCCCAGCTCAGGTAGAGAGAGAGACATGCTAGGTCTGCTTGAGCTAGCGTGCTAAATACACCTGCCTGAATACATACTCACGTGGCTACCCCAACTTGCCGCCTGTGCTAACCCCAGCTACCTGCTAGCGCGTGGCTCTCTACCCAAGCTGGGAAGCACACTCCCAGCTGCAATGTAAACAGACCCATTGTGTAATGTTAAGCCTGTGTTTAAATCTTTGCACAATAGGGTCACAGCAATTTAACTCGGCCCTTTCTGTTTTTCATAATAATATACATTAAAAGTATGGCTAAGAAGCTCCTACGTCAGATGTGTCATTAGGAAATTATTTTAATATGTGATGTTTACTTCCAATTCATGCAGTATTTCTGTGGCAAAACTCTTAGCTTCGTGGCCATGTCTATTCGCACAGCGCTGCAGTGGTACAGCTGTACCAATACAGATCCGCTGCTGCAGCGCATCTGGTCAAGACACTCTATTTCAGTGGGAGAGAGCTCTCCCGTCAGCATAATAAAACCACCTCCACAAGTGGCAGAAGCTAAGTCGGCAGGAGAAGCTCTCCCGCCAACATACCCCTGTGAACACAAGCGCTTACGTAGGTGGAACTTATGTCGCTCGGGAGGGTGTTTTTTTTCACATACCCCGAGCGACATAAGTTATGCCAATATAGGCTGTAGTGTAGACATAGCCTGAAATAAAATGGGTCGGAGTCGCCAATCGCTTACACTTTGCATGTCTTAATCTAGTGTAAATGAGTGCAATGTAGGTGGTAAACCCTACCAATTCTTCACTTCCTTACACCAGTGATAGCATTTCCCGATTTAACACAGGTGCAAATGGCTATATAAAGGTGTAAGGGGAATCAGGCCCAGTCTCTGAAAAATATGTACATTCCATATGCATTTATGAACACCTAAAAAGCACAGATACATCTTATGAAAATGTTTGGTCATATAGCTTTTACTTTGGTGAAGTTCTGTTTTATGTACTATATGTATTGATATGCAAATATGAGAGATATTGTAAGAATATAGACCCTGGTCCTGCAAAGCCTTATTCATATGCTTAGCTTTACACGGTGTGTATAGTGGGACTACTCACAGAACGTAAAGTTAAGCATGTAAGGATATTTCTCCATTGCAGAGAAAACCCCACTGCACTGAGTCTGAGGCCAGGTCAATTGACTTGGGGCTGCAGGGCTAAAAATGCAGTGTAGACATTCCCACTCAGGCTGGAGCCCAGGCTCTGAAACCTGGTGAGGTGGGTGGTTCTTGGATTCTGCGTTCCAGCCAAAGTGGAATGTCTACACTGCATTTTTAGCCCTGCCACCCAAGCTCTGTAGTCCCAAGTCAATTGACCTGGGCTCTGACACTCGGCACCGGGGGTTTTTCTTTGCAGTGTAGACATACCCTAAGTAAGCAAGCAAGCATGGTTTTGCATGACTAAGGGCATAGTTATTAAGAATGTAGAATTCTTCAGAAATGGTCTAAATAATTTATAAGTATATACATATTATATTTTTAAGTTGACTTAATATTTGCTCTGATTAGAGTTAAAGTTGCCATGTGAATTTTTATTTCATATTTTAATTGACATTTATATTGCATAGCATCTTGAGCCCTCAGCCAGGATACATGATTCCATGAGAGTGTATTCATTCAAATATTAGGTACAAAAGAAGTGTTCAATTTTGTAAAAAGACTCTCAGCTGAGGATCTCCTGTGTTTTTAGTGTATGCACTGAATGGGTCCCAGCTATCTTTACGCACACTTAGCAGATTTTTGTGTTGGAATATCTGTTTTAGGTCCGATCTTTAGGTCTATCTGAGCTGTACTTGGTTGCAGGACCCAGAGGCAAAGATGGTTGTACATCACCAGCTTTGTACTTCCTTGATTACAGGATTTGCTGGGAGCTGATTTATCCCCTGTGCCATTTAGAGCAGCTTTGGGGCTGTTCAAAGTTACACCAGCTCAGGATTAGCCAAAACACAGTGGCCCTCTGCCATGCCCTCTTCTCCATGCCCACGCCTGCACCTCAGGCAGTGCTAGATCTATACCACCCAGAGGTTTTCCCAAGCTAGGGGAATTCTCAACTGCCCTGTTAAGGCAGCTTTACAGCCATTTAGCAGCACTAGAGCAGCACGAAGAGCTATATCAGAGACCCTGTTTTAGGGGACCCAAGGAAAATATGTTCCTAAGCAGAGGCGTAGCGAGCGCCCTCCGTATCCTCCGACCGGAGGGGGCCCCGCAAGGAAGGGGGCCCCTAAAAGTGGCAAAATAAATACCGCATTCCAGTTTCTGCATTGTAATGGGCCCCGCCCGGACATATGTTCGGAGGGGGCCACCATTCGCGTTCTTTGTTGCTACGGCCCTGTTCCTAAGGGAAGTGTGCTGTTTTCAGTGTGCCCTGGTATTGAGTGGGGAAGGCCTAAATTTGAAGAGCTTTGAGAAATCAGTACTGCATTTCCTATCAGGAGATGGTTTTTCATGCAGTAGTCACATGATGAGGTGGGCACATGATCCTTAACCACAATATGGGTACCTCCAAAATACCTATGTTCTTGATGTCACATTGAAGAGCTACAAAGTAACATAATTCTGACTGAATAGCAGTCCCAGAGGTAACACTTTCAGGAATGACAGTGGCTATGTGATTGCATACCTACTAAGCACAAATACTTTGGTGGCAAATATTTATAGAAAGGATTTGGCAGGTACCTTCAATGTTTGGAGTACTTGTATCCACCTGATAGGGATATCTGAAAAGAGTTTTCAACATCCTCAACTTCTGTGAGTATTGCTCAAATAGAAAGAGGCACAAGATAAAGAGAGTGAATAATTTTATTTTCGGGATGATTTTGATTCTGCACTTGTTTAACAATTCATCTGGTTTACAATTCATACTAGCTCCTTTTGTTAGCTGGCAGGAAACATTTTCTTATGAAAATAAAATGAAGTGTTCAGACAAGACAGCCTTCATTTGGTGGCCAATTCTGTAATACTTGTCAAAGTAACTGCTTCATTTTCCACGATGTCTCAACCGACTTACTTACAGAAGGGCATTCTTCACCAAAGATACTGGGGGGGAGGGGAAGAGGGGGAGACGACGATGGAAATCCCCACTTTAGTTTGGTGTTCTGGGGATAATTATCTACTTTGCAAAATCCAAAGCTACATGCATATTTTATACCAGAGGGCGGGAGCAATACAAAACCTTTCAAAAGTTCTTTTCTGAAATCTTGTACTAATGTGCTTTATTTTCATGGAAGGATATTGGAAACACAACATAGTATTGAGCTAATTTATTCTTTGTTTTGCCTGCTGATCACTATCCTTCCCCAACCTTGTCCTGACTTCCCCAAGGTCTGGCAATGGGAATGCTGCAGTTGTAGCTGATGCATTAAAGCCACTGAGGTCATTTTATAAACAATCTGTGTAAACAAACCACTAGGAGAGGGTAGGAAATGCAGTCCCACCAAGGGTTTGCCTAGTGAAAGAAAGCACTCTCTGGTTGTATACAGAGATTCAATCAGACGGGCTGTTGAGTTGAAGGTCAAAATAGAATTCATTTCCCACCCTTTTTCATTTTTCCAAGCCAAACATTTTATTGGCTCTCTTACAAAAAATTATTTAAAAAAACCCTGTTTGGCCCAGTGCTAACTGTTATTTTTCTTTTATATAAAACAAAACGCCTTCTATCAGGTTTAGCTTTTTTATTAAAGAAAAAAATCCCACTGCCAGGCTAATTCACATGATGTAATTATCCCTGAATTTACACCACTTGTGTTGCAGAGGGACTGGCTGATCCTCTGAGAAGAGCAAGACAAATGCTTCACTGACTTCCCCACACCCTGCAATCCCATTGAAGCCAATGCCCATGTACGCGTGCATACAGAGAATGTGGTTCAATGAAGCATAGTCCCTGTGTCCTCCAAACACATGCACATACATATGTGCACATATTATTTTCCCTTCTTCCAAGCTTTCAAAAATTCACAGGTACTGAGAGCTTATCCTATTCCGGTGCATTTACCACCATCACACTCAACCGAAAAATTGCAGGAGTCAATGGCAGAGGCTGATTGAGGATGCATAGGTGTCGGATATGAAAGGTCAGAATTCATGAACAGAATGTTATTACTGATAAATGAAATCTGCTGCTGGCTCCATTTCTCTGTGGAAAGCTGCAAGTCTTCCTGGATTGTGCGTGCAGACTGGCAGAGAGTGACAGGACACCTGCTCGCTGAATGATAAGGAGAAATGAATGAATTTCACACTGACAGCTCGTTAATCCATTACCTGGCAGTCACTGCACTGAAGCCCAATCACAATTTACGAAAACTCACATATGGCCACCTGAAGTCTTATTTAGTAGTATCTGTGCCATCTGTGAATGAATCTGACCCAGAGTCATATGTAATAATCATAATAGGATTTACTGACCAATATTAGCTTTCTCCCTGCTAATGCAAGGAAAAGATTTCTCGTTTTTCCTTCCAGCACCATGACTATTATTGAATGTAACACGTGGCAGAAAAGTAAATACTTTTGCTTGTTTCTATCAATTGAAACATATAATGCAGATGAAACACGTGATCTCTTGGTATTTATGCATTATACTGAATTGCAAATGGCTATTGACACTCTAAATCTTAAATGTGTATTGTGGGTTAAGTTAGATTGTTAGACTTTTTTTTTAATATTGTTAAATTCAGAATAGTCTTATTTTTAAAATACTCATGGTCATTCTTTATACATTTCTCATCAAAACATATATGGTCAAATCCTGGTCCTTATTTAGGGCCTGAATCTTATTCCTATGAGTAAATACTCATAGGACTACTCAATGTGAGTAAGGGTGGCACTATCAGGTCCTTTGTTTTTAATTTAGTCCTTACTCAGGCTAAACTCTCCTTGATTGCAGTGGGCATCTGGCTGAATAAGGATGAATAAAAACCAAGTAAACAGTGGGTACAGCTACACTGCAATGTAAATCCAGGGTTAGTAGAACTTGAGTTAATAGATGCTGGATTTGTTAACTCAAGGTTTGAGCATCTACACTCATTTGTAACCCACAATTAGGAATTATTGAACCCTGGGTCCCAACCTGGGGCTCCAGAGGCTAGATTGCATTATGCAGTCCGGGGTCCAACCACCCATATCCCAGACTTCCTAGTGTGCCCCCAAAATGTGGCCACTCTAGCCCTTTGTTCTTGGTGCAGTGTGGGAGAACTTGACTATCCGCCAAACGTGACTGTTCAGAGGACAAAGAAAGTTAACCCACGGGATTGTGGGATACTTTTTGGTGGACTCCCAGAGCACAAGTCCAGTAGGGCTTTATCTACAATGCAAAGCAAAAGGGCTTGAACCCTGGGCACTGGCTTGACTCAGGCTTAGACCATCCACCCCCCCCCCACCCCCTCCGGGGGTGTATGTGTCCTTGGACCCTGGGTTCAAGCCCTGAGTTAACACAATTTGTGTGTAGATGGAAGGGGGATTAGGCGTGAGCCTGAGTTTGAATCCTGAGCTTATATTGCAATGTAGACATTCCATTCAGGTCTGATTCCCCTGCTGCCCTGCACCTGGTATAACTGTTCACACCAGTGCACAGTGGGTATAAATGCTGCCTTTACAATTTAGAGAATGAGACCCAGAGGGTTCAACTGAGCAGAACTGACAAGAGCACCATGAAGTATATTTACCTCATGCTCTCGGGCAGCCTGCTAGACCCCTTTATGGGGTGCAGCTTACACCCTCATAGCTAGCCAGCTTCAGGGCTGGCTTCTGTCTTCTTTGGGGTATGGTGTGCATCCAATGGAGTAGGGATGGAGCAGTGTCTGTATTCCCCAAGCACAAGAATAGGAGGGAGGGGCCTTCTTCTTGTGCCCTTCCTTCACCACGCCTGAAAGGACCAGGCAGAATCTGATGTGTATTTATATAAGGAACTCAGGGTTTGGCCTGTTAACAACACTACAAAGTTACGTTGATGTAAGTCCACTTGCATTGACAGAGTTATGAATATGACTACATTAAAATTTGTTTCCCGCAGACGTAAGCAGTCCTTTCAGCGAGGCAGTAAAACCACCTCTCCGCCATGCAGAGCCACAGTCAGCCTACTTAGGTCGATGCAGTGCGAGTGTAGACAGCATTAGTTGTGTCATCCCTAACAGTCCTCCAGCTGGTGTTCTACAACACCCATGTCCCCATGACAGTGACTGCTCTGTTTACAATTTTAAATTCTATGGCCCAGGGTCACAGAGACTGGAAGACTCCTCTACCTTTAAAACTGTTGAGTGTTTTTGAAATGCCTTTTCCTGATTACCCACCTTGGTGAGCACACATACCCACTTACCCTTGTTGCGTGTCGCTGGCTGCTCAACAAACCATGCTGGTTCCACGCACACGGAGAGCTACCAGACACACTCCTGCCTAGAGCAGGCAGGAAGTACTGGGTGGCTTGGGGCTGTGGGGAAAAGAGGCTATTCAAGCACAGTAACAGACCAGCTACAGAAAAAGTGACATGTACAAGCAAATTGCATGGGGGATGCTGGCAAAGGAGCATGACAGGGATCAGCAGCAGTGCCGTCTGAAAATGAAGGAACTATGCCAAGCATACCACAAAGCAAGGGGAGGTCAACAAGAAATCTGGTGCTGTCCTGCAGTCTTTCTGCTTTTACAATGAACTGCATGCTTTATATGGCAATGACCCAACCAGGATACCACTGACCACTGCAGATACCTTGGAGGAGACTCAGACCCCTGTCATGAATGGTGTGGAGGGTGGGGGAGACGTGGCAGGGAACTCAAAGCATGACATTTGTCAGTAACTGAGTCTCCATTGGTGTCTAGCCAGCACCACCAGGTGAGCACAGTTGAGCCTATTAATGAAGGGGAAGGGAGATGGATAAGTGTGTACATGCATTACACCTTGCAAATTCTTAAAAACTTTTTTTTAACTTTCCCTCAAAATTCATCTCTGGCCATCACTAACCACCTCCACCTTGGTTCAACCATGTAAAAATGGCTCCCAGCCTCTCCGTAAGTTAAGACAGAGGTGTTTTCATCGCTCTACTGGTATAATGTTAGAAAATAAAAGGATAGGGAATAAATTCCAAAAAGAGTTTGTAGAGGCATGGCCATTTACTGAGTGCCCCCTTGCCTTTGCAGGCACCCCAGCCCTTTTAGCCCCCCTCATGTAGGTCTCTTAAGAACTGCATACAGGCTTTCATCTGGATAACACCACCTCCTTGCATGGGGCTGGTTTAACAACAAAAACAGTTCTTAACAATCCTCAGGGTCCTAAAATAAAGTCCATTGTCCCACAAGAATCCCTGCTTAGCTCTGGTGTCTTCTCTTTCAGCCAGAGCTCTTCTGCTCCTAGTCTGTTCTCACAGCCTGCCCTCCCAGCTCTTCCTGGTACACCACGCATTATAGCATTCATAGCAGCAGACAAAGACCCATCCAATATACAAGCTAGAGTACACAAGACAGGCAGTATTTCATTAAAGCAACAGATAACTCTACTGTGGCTGACTTTGAAAATACTAATTTAAAGCCTTCCTCAGCCTCACAGCTCCACACTTGCCTCTTCTAATAGCCCTTTTGTCTGGGAGTTCAAATTTAGCAGACAGCTGGTCCACCTCACCCCTCCACCCCGGTGCCAGCTTTTCCCCTTTTGCCTCACAGATACGCAGTACACAGCATGGTTAGCAGCACTGGAATGTTTTTCTTGCTGAGATATAATTTGATGAGTAAACAACACCAGCAGCCCTTCAATGTAGAAAAGCACATTCAATTGGCATTCTGCACCTGCTGAGCTGAATCTTTCCTTGGCGCTGTCAAGGTGACCAGTGTTTGGCTTCATGAGCCAGGGTCGGAAGGGGTAGGCTGGGGTCCCACACAATCATTATTGGCATTGCAATATCGCCAGTTGTAATCTGCCAATCTGGAAAGAATGTCCCTGCTTACAGCTTTTTGAAAAGGCCTGTGTTCTTAAAGAGGTGAGCCCCGTGCACCTTCCCAGCCCAGCCCACACTGATATCAGTGAAGCGTGCCCAGTGATCCATTAGACCCTAGTATAACCAGAGAAAAGTGGCTCTTTCTGTTGATGTACTCTGTGGCTAAGTGAGCTAGTGCCATAATAGAGGTATGTGTGGTCTATTGTCCTACCACCAGGGGCGGCTCCAGGCACCAGCACACCAAGCGCATGCCTGGGATGGCAAGCCATAGGGGGCAGCCTGCCACCCGTTGTGAGGGCAGCAGTCAGGCTGCCTTCGGCGGCATGCCTGCGGGAGGTCCGCCGGTCCCGCGGCTTCGGCAGCAATTCGGTGGCGGTTATGCTGAAGGTGCGAGACCGGTGGACCTCCCGCAGGCATGCTGCCGAATCCGCGTGGCCAGTGGACCTCCCGCAGGCACGCCACCAAAGGCTGCCACACTGCTGTGCTTGGGGCGGCAAAATACATAGAGCCGCCCCTGCCTAACACAGTTTGCAAACCCCATTGCTGCAAATCCTTCCACTATTTCCTATATGCTGCTAAGAGTCACAGTCCTGTGCAGCTGAGATGTTTTATGGCCTTACACTCAGCAAAACAGCCCCTACCGTGGATATTCAAATTCCAAAATAATTGCCCACTGACCAGTAGCAATCAGGTATTGCAAGTTTCCAGAGCATGATTGCCATTCATTTCTCCAGTGTCAATGCAGATCTCATTTTGGTGTATTTATGCTGGAGGACTGGGGCAAACTCAGCACACAGATCCAGGAATGTGGCTTTTTGCATCCAATAATTCTGCAGCCATTGCTCATCATCCTAAACCTACATGATGATATGATCCACCAAACATTGCTCTTTTCTTGGGCCCAGAAATGGTGCTCTACCATGTGGAGCTGATCCCCCAATGCCAGCAGCAAACTGAGACTCTTTTTTTTAATTATGTCCACCAGCTTTCAATTACCGTACTCAGTCATCTCCATAACTTCCTCACCACAGTTATGTTTGTATTCCCTCAAGCTCTGCAAATACTGGAAAACTGTCGGGCCTGTATCAGCAATACACATGAAAAGTGGGCTGAGCTCTGCTGGGTCCGTATTTCTGCCAGAGAGATGGAAAAGTAGTGTGCAGGATTGCTGGAGTTTTGTTTTTTTTTTAATCCTAAAAGATTATGGAAAGTTGGAAGTATTATGGGATGGAAAAAGTGGCATGGTGGGAACATGACCCTTAGCTCCCAGAAATCCCTGGGTGAATCTCTGACAACCCACAAATACTGCAAAAATGTCCCAAAAGGCATTGCACTAGATGGTGGTGCAGGGCATACTGGGATATCTACCCATGGTGCACCACACTTTGTATTGATGCAAGCACCCAGGGCGAGTATGTGCAGTGCCAATGCAAGCAGCCAGATATCAGTGGCTGTTCACTGACACAACTTGCATCAATTGAACTTTGTAGTGTAGCCATGGCCTTACTTCCTTATGTGGTCTGAGATGGTAACTCCTTATGTGGGGTCCAACGCCTTACACAACCCTGATCAGCACTAGGTGTAGGCCACCCAAGGCACAGATTTTTGGGGGATAACTCTGGCCCAGCCTCCTCTCTGACTCCTTCATGCTCCCCTCATGCCTCCTCGCCTGGGAGCCTCACTAGCACTGCTCTGTGACGGTTGTCCCTCCAGCCCAGCTTAATGGTTTGGTCTCCTTCTTTAAGGGCATCCAGCCCTAGCAGCCAGGAATTGTCACACCATTGCAGCTTTGGCTGCCTGCTCGTCTCTCCTATCCTCAGAAATTTTCCCAGGGGAAGGAAATGTCTACCATGGTAAAATGCCTAATGCTGGTCTTTATCCTGGGAAAACTCCAACAGAAGCCATGAAAAAAATGGAGGAACACAACAGAATGAACTTGAAACACTTTTGATATGGTATTAAGCCACTAGGCAGAGCTAGTAAGTATCTAGTTCCTAGACAGAGTTTGGATTAAATGGTTACTAAGGCGAGGTGCTGTTGGCAGGGAGAAAAGTGAAGCTATAAACCAGGGATCGACAACCTTTGGCACCTGGCCCACCAGGGTAAGCACCCTGGTGGGCCGGGCTGGTTTGTTTATCTGCCGCGTTCGCAGGTTCAGCCGATCACGGCTCCCACTGGCCGCGGTTCACCACTCCAGGCCCATGGGGATGGTGGGAAGTGGCTTGGGCCGAGGGATGTGCTGGCCACCGCTTCCTGCAGCCCCCATTGGCCTTGAGCGGCGAACCGTGGCCAGTGGGAGCCGCAATCGGTCGAACCTGCGGACTTAGCAGGTAGACAAACCGGCTCAGCCCGCCAGGGTGCTTACCCTGAACTTTGTGCATTGAAACGCCTCCACATTTATTGGCACCTGCCAAAGTTGGGTGCAAATGTGGTGGCTGCTTCTGAAAGTCAGGTAAAGGTTGTTTTGTGTGTGTGTGTGTGTGTGTGCGCGCGACTCTTAAAAATAAGAGACCCTTGTAAGAAAAGCTGATCAGTGTATTCTGTGTCCTTCTCTACCTGATCCTCATAGGATGTGAGTCCATTACAGCTCAGAGTTTGAGAGCCCGGATCTTTAGCTCAAGCTGTAGAGACTCATGCTTTGGAGGTCCCCAGTTCAATGACTATCATGAATGGTGTGAAGAAAGTGACTAAGGAAGTGCCATTTACTCTTTCACCTAACACAAGAACCAGGTCCTCATGAAATTAATAAGCAGCAGGTTTACAATAAGCATAAGGAAGTACTTCTTCAAACAATGCACAGGCAACCTGTGGAACTCATTGCCGGGGGATGTGAAGGCCAAAGCTATAGAGGGGGGTTCAAAAAAAGAACAAGATAAGTTCCTGGAGGACAGACCCATCAGTAGCTATTAGCCAAGATGACTGGGGATGCAACCCCATACTCTAGGTATTCCCTAGTCTCTGATTGCCAGAAGCTAGGAGTGGACAATAGGGGATGGATCAATGACTGACTGTTCTCTTCATTCCCTCTGAAGCTCTGGTATAGGCTATGGTCAGAAGTCAGGATAGTGGGTTAGATTGACCATTGGTCTGACCCAGTATGGCTGTTCTTAGGTTCTTAATTCTCAGTGTCAGCCAAGATGGCAGTCATTGCACATGGATTGGACCTGAATATTTTTCTGCTTTATAAATTAGATCAGAGCATTAATTTAGCACACTGCTATCAAAAAGGTGCATTACCCACTGTACCATGGAATTATAGATTTGACATACATAGTGCACAAAAGCCATAGAAAAGCAGAAATTTCTGTCCTCTACTCCCAGTATGCTAGGTAACACATTATAGTTAATAGCAATAGGTCACGTTGTTCCTTCTCTTAAGTTAAAAAAAAAAAAAGCCCTTTGTTGGCACGTACCTTCTCAATGAGCTCCGGGTTCCCCCAGAGCTTGGAGTGAAACCTCTTTCTTCAGAGCTGGCTAGCAAGTGCTTTCACTACCCTGAAACATTCTCTCTGCCAAACTAGTTGGTCTTTGGCAGGCAAGCCATCCAGCATTCCCTCTTCATTGCACTCCAGGTCTGGGGGACTGCAGACTTCTGTAAAGCCATTTGACCTTTGGCAAACAGGCCAGTCCCCTCCAGACTCAAGGAAGCCAGCCAAGAGATTGTAGTGTTCATATACTCCAATGATGGGGGAGACTCTGAGCACACAATTCACCACCTTGCTTCTCTTAGTTTTCAAAACTATTATTTTCTGAAGCGTTTGAGTGTCTCTCCTCCCCAAGACCTTCAGAAACTTTGTGTAATTTTAAAATGTAAATGTCTTAGAAGGCCTTACTACCTAATACAGCATACTGCTATCTCCATGCATGTCCGTTTTTAAACATGGATATATACAAAAAGAAAAATGGAAAGGAAGCGGATGTGAACTAATGTGACAAAATTCTTTGGCTGGTTGCCAACTCCCAGTAAGTACCAGTATGCTAATGAAATGGACACTTAGCCAGCTGCTTCACCTTGATCCACTGGTTTCATTTCAGAGTGGGCCTTTGTCATCAAAATGATAACAGATATCGGTCCTGAAGAACTCTACCGGAGCACTTTACATTCTAATCGCTATATCACATTCTGTTGCTTCTAAAATCACATACTATGGCAGCCCCCTGGGTATCATAATTTGATGTAACATTTAAGGGATGGCAGCATGATAGGCTGCAAGTACTTGGACCAAAAGGATAAATCAATACCTTTGCTTTTGAGCCCTTATAATGAATATCCCTTTGATGTTGAAAACACAAACACAATTCAGGAGACCAAAACACTGTTTCTTTTCTTATAGTGCAGTATATATTCACTTAAGAAGGGTTTTTTTTTCCACACCTGAACAATCTTACACCGTTCATGCACTTTCATGGCAGAAACTGAGCTTATGGGTCATTCAAGTTTCCTACAGTTCCTACAGTGCCCTCTCTCAGCCCTTCCCAGCTACACCTGTAGCAGGTGTCAAGCCTAAAAGGAGAAGCTAAAAAGGAAGAGTCCAGCTCAGTTGCTGTCTGACTGGGAGGGATAGCAACCTTGAGCTAGTGGAGTGGGAGTCAAGGCTGGCTGGGGCTAGGAACTGAGGGAAGACTGCTGTCATCTGGGCCTCTTGAGGGCACAGAAGAGCAGAATTTATTTGTTTGTGTTTATTTTGGACTTCGCATACCCTGGAAGGGGTGGAACTTTTATGTGATGTTCCTGGAGGGCCAAGTCACCTCAAGCCAGAAGGTATTGGAGTCTGGGTGGATCAGCTGAAGGCCTGGAGGGAAACGGAAGCAGAGCCTCTGCAGCAGTGATCCATGCCATAAAGAGGTGTGCAGGGAAGATGTCGAATCACAATATTTACATGTAAAATATCTTTTTTTAAAACCTGCTTCTCATCTCTGAAAATATTAAAAAACATCTAACTTTTTCACAAATTATGGAAATATGGGCTCAACTCATCCCTGGGTGCAGGGCTGGCCTTACCGCTGGGCGACAGCCCAGGGTGCCGTTGTCAGGGGAGGCGTCATGACCAAGAGGCAAGGAGTGGGGTGGGCCTGGGATGCGAGGCTGCAGAAGGGAACTTGGGGCAAGGAGTGGGGGAGACAGCAGGGCCCAAGGGAAATGGGAGATTGGGGAGCCTGTGGGGCCAGGGGAATAGGTGGAGAGCTGGGGGGGAGGGGAAGGGTGGAAGCAGTGAGGCCCAGGGGTGATGGTGGTGGTGGGGAACCTGAGAAGGCAATGGGGGCCGGGGCGATGGATGGGGAGCCAGCAGGGGTCAAAGACACCAAAATACAAGTTCACCCAGGGTGCCATTTTCCCTAAGGCTGGCCCTGCCAGGGTAGCACTGAATACAACAGGGCTACATATGGCTGACAGTTGCTAGGAGGGGAAGTACGGGTGCACAAGTAGTTGCAACTCCCCTTTGCCTGGGGGCCATCAGGTAGTTAGCACCACCCTACAGTGTATGGGGCTGGCTGGTGAGGGGATATGGCCAGAAAAGTAGGGACTTTGCATGGCTGCATCCAATGAGTGCTGATAGTACCATACTACTACAAATAAAAAGTCTTCACCAAATCAGTTCTATCTTTGACAGCTTTTCCTAATTGCCATCTCTTTCACCCTTAGCCTATGAACTAAGAATTGCACATACCTCTACTTGGAGGAGTCTGGACCATACACTGATTTGCAAAAAACATACAGAAAATGGGAACAGAGGCAGACAGACAGCTAGATGGGATCCCTGACAGAAATCACTCCCACCTTGTTGAAACCTCTCAGAGCAGTATACGTTCACAGGCTTGTCTCAGGCTCAGTCACCCTAGGCACGGCCTCATTCCCCTCAAGTGTTCTAAGCTCCCCTAGTGTCTAGGGGGAGAGGAACATGAGATTTGTAATGAGGATTATTAATAGCAAACTGCAGTCAGCCACAGTGCACCTTAGAATAACGGCAATAGGTAGTAGAAAAGAAAAGTACACACATGTAACTCTCAAAAAGAAGAACAGGAGTACTTGTGGCACCTTAGAGACTAACAAATTTATTAGAGCATAAGCTTTTGTGGACTACAGCCCACTTCTTCGGATGCATATAGAATGGAACATATATTGAGGAGATATATATACACACATACAGAGAGCATAAACAGGTGGGAGTTGTCTTACCAACTCTGAGAGGCCAATTAATTAAGAGAAAAAAAAAAAAACCTTTTGAAGTGATAATCAAGCTAGCCCAGTACATGTAACTCGGGGGCCATAGTTCTAATGCAGTCTTGTGTTTATAGAACTGCTAGCCCCATCCCTTTGGACAGAATTCAGGGAAAGAATCTAATCCCTGTAGTATAAGGAAAAAGGAGATAGCATAATATAAAATAGTCTGTTAGATTACTATCTTCAAATATCACCATTTAATTGGTAAACTATTGCATGAAAAAAGAACAGGAGTACTTATGGCACCTTAGAGACTAACAAATTTATTAGAACATAAGCTTTCGTGGGCTACAGCCCACTTCTTCGGATGCATATGCATATGCCCACGAAAGCTTATGCTCTAATAAATTTGTTAGTCTCTAAGGTGCCACAAGTACTCCTGTTCTTTTTGCGGATACAGACTAACACGGCTGCTACTCTGAAACCTGTCATAATGTATGAAAATAATTCATTCCCAACAGAATTTTTGCATTTTCCCCTTCAAATAATTTTTCTCAAATACGTTTTTCCACTATGTGTTCAGCTGTACTTATATATGATCTCTGATTTGGATGCATGTTGATCAATCTACTTGGGCAGACAAGTGAAATAAATTCTCCACCTCTGGCAGGATTTCAGATGAGCCCCAACATCAGATTGCCCTTTACTGATTTGAGGGTGATTGTCCCCTTTTTCCTGGCCTTCAATTTCACTATACAAATAGAAAATACCCTTCCCTTTTCATTTAATAATTACAGTAAATTATAACAGCAGCTGATAGCTAACATTGGTTAATATGCAGTAGATGTTCCACCCTTCTCCTTACCTTCTTCTGATGTGATAGTAAGGTAGTGCAAGAGGTAGTTATTAAATAGCTGAGACACAGCTAACAGTGCTAGAAGGCACGGACATATTGTTCATTTTAAAATATTGCCTAAGATGAAAAAAATACTGAAGAGTTACAATGGAAGACCGATTGACATATTTTTAATATTATTCCCATCATAATTAGTTTTTAGTGGGGTTTTTTGTTTGTTTCATTTCCAGTTCCACATATTCTGATTTTGCAATTATTTTTTTAAACCAAAAAAACTCAGTTCAGAACCAAGAACTTTCCACTAATTATCCAAACCATATTAATAATACCCAAAGTATTGGTTCACCAGTGTCTTTTATACATTGTTGCTATATATATATATTTCAAATCCACCAATCTATATTAGCTCTTGTATTACTCATGGGACAGCTTGGTGCACTAGGAAATGCTGTTTAATTGGTTTACATTCCTCTGCTGTCTATCTGTCTGCAATATCTATCTAGCTAACTTGACCATGCTGGGTTGAATATCTCAGTGTTAACAGAATTTTCTCCTAATATTATTCAGCTGATGGAGCCCAAAGCCATGTGACTCAGGATTTCCACACAGCTGGAATGGAGTTTTAACAATGCAACCCACTGGAACAGTTATAGCTGATAAAAATAATATCAGCATAAATAGCACCACTTATAATTAATTCCACTGACATTATTTCAACTAATAAAACAGAGCTCAAAAATGCCAAAGGCATAATTTTTGCTGATGTATGTTCTTTCCAGTTCCCCACCACATTCCCCTTCTCACTCCTGTCCCTTATACCTTCTTTCCTGTTGAAGCTCTAACACTGTGAGGCATACCTCAGAGGGTTGAAACAGCCTTCTGCTTGTTAATTACTTCTGATGTTCTGGCCTTTTGTTTCTTTCGTCATTTGCAGAAAGAATGATGGTAACAGGGCAAAGGCCAAGAAAAGGAAGTATTGCTTGGAAGGAAGATGTTACAATGGCCTATATGTATGGAAATAAAGGAGGAGATCAGCTATAACAGAGTCTCTGTGTGGGTTAAGCCTACAGAGCTATTCTTGCAGCTCCATGCTACCATATGCACCTGGGAATCTGACAATGTATACAGTATATATATTTTCTAACCTCATTTACATTCTGTATTTGGCACTGTCTGGTAGCAAATCATGTGATAATGCCCTGTGTGGAAAGTGCTGTAGAAGTTATACTGGCACCCAGTTTATGGTCTTGATTCGTGGCTGTCCTTGTGGTAACTCTATGGAAACAACAGAAAGAATTGTGGATGAGGTAGAAAAGATGATGCTAGCATGGTCTCCTGCAGCTCGTAGTATATGTGCCAGGGAAGCTTTGAGCACTGATGTTTTAATCCCAAATAGTTCTCCTTCTGGCTGTCTACATGATGTATATTCTCTCTATATTGTATGTACACTCACAAAAACATTTCCCATACACCAGTTGGAAGATCGACAATAGTCTTCTGTATACATGTAAATCAAAAACTCAAAGGCACTACAAAATCAGCATCACATATTTGAGATGGACAGTAGTACAGCCGTTAGGGCAGAGGACTGGGAGTGTAGACTGACTCTACTTTTATTGCTGACTCTGACACCAACTCAATTGATGATCCTCATTCGCTAGGAAGGATTGGTGTTTTATTGGTAAGTGTTGGTACGCTGATTTCACCGGACACTCACAGACTGACTAAAAATATTTCCATTGATAATAACTGAGATTTTACAGATAGGCACAGTGAGAAAGAGGCTGCTTGAGAACATATGAGAGTTTAAGTTAAGGATAATTACTTTGTACATTCTGACATGTCATACTGATCATTTGTGTTTTAACAGTTATAAAGCTTTAACTTTTTATATCTCAATGTCTACTGTCATTACATATTCTTGTCTGTTCACCCCATTGTCTGACACCTCCCCATAATTTCCCACATGTAGCAGGAGGGGCTGCAACCCATGCGCCCCCTTGTCAGCAGGGGTGCCTCTGCGGCACCCTGTTAATAATTTCTCCCTCAAAGGGCTCCTTACCCCCCTTACACACTCCACACTCTTTTCAGAAGTCAAAATGCCCCTCCTTGGGGGTCTGGATTTATTCAGAGAAAACAACTCTTTAAGTCCCAAATAAACATTTCTCTTCCTACTCCCAGCCTCCTTGACTGGAGAACTTTAGCACGCTTGCCCAGGGTATTGCCTGCCTTAGCAGGCTACTCACAGCACTTCCTGGCTGGTACACCTACACTACACTAAAAGATCAGCGGCAATGAGTCTCAGAGCCCAGCTCAATTGACTCGAGCTCACGGGGCTCATGCTACAAGACTAAAAATAGCAGTGCAAGAGTTTGGGCTCCAGCCTCTAAAACCTGGTGAGGGGGTGAGCCTCAGAGCCCAGTTTCCAGCCCAAGGTGGAACATCTACCCTGCTATTTTTAGACCCATAGCGCGAGCCCCACCAGTCTGAGTCAGTTGGCTCTGAGGCCCCAATCCCCACAGGACTCTGCCGGAGCCAGCTCACTCCTTGCAGTCTCTGTTCTCCCTATGCATCTCCCCCTCACTGCAGCCACCTGCTGTCCTTTATAGGGAATTACCCCACTTATTCAGAGTTGGCTTAGCCCCAGGCTGTCCAGCCCATGGGGCAAGCCACCCTATTACTCCACTGCTGTGAAAATTTAAATTGATAAAGGCATAAAAATGCTTAACCCCCATATTTTTGCAGAACTGTGAAGCTTTAAACTGATAAACATTGTAACATATGCTTAAAAATAAACACTGATAGTAGCTGTGGAAATAATAAAAAAATAAAAATCAAATTCTGCCAAGCCTAATCATAGGCAAGTTATCTAGGGCTAGATTTTTAGAACTGTGCACACAAAATCAGATGTGCAAAAATATATTCCATAGTGTTAGTACACACATCATCATCATAACTATGTGCAAATAATGTGCTGGATGCATAAATGGCCATCTACACATGAAATTATATGCACAAGCATGGAAGATGCATTTGTAAATTAGGCTTAAAAATGCTTGTGTGCATATCTAAAAACCTGGGGTAAAATCTTGGCCCCGCTGAAGTAAATGACAAAAGGCAGAGAGGCCAACCCAAAGAGAAGTGGTGGGATGTCATAAAGAAAGACACATTAGCATATGCTTTGATACAGGATATAGCTTCCTGGAGGGAGAGAACTCGTAAACTGGACCCCATTTTAAGGGATTAATGCACTGCCACTGACTTCAGTGGAGCTAGGATTTCACTCCTGACCTTCAACCTGTCACTGCCTCAGGTAGTAAAGTGCTTTGAGACGTTATGAGTGCAAAGGGCTTCCTTTAGCAGTTAGTACATTTTCAAACATAATATTAATAGGTTTGTACACCTGAACTGCAGCCCTGGTGTAAAAAGGACATTTCTGTTAAATGTAAAACAAATAGCTAAAGCCGCTGAAAGCCACTGAATGTCACTAGAAAATGTCCTGTGAGGAGACAGTAATGCTTTTCATT
This sequence comes from Trachemys scripta elegans, assembly GCF_013100865.1. NCBI lineage: Eukaryota > Metazoa > Chordata > Testudines > Emydidae > Trachemys > Trachemys scripta. The sequence continues at coordinate 179,115,954 of NC_048299.1, forward strand.
GTTGGGCTGATAACTGCAGCTGGCCAAAGTTACTCCATAACAATTAACAAGACTGAACAGACAGCATCCTTTACACAACCCTTTAAAGATTTAAAAGGTTCATTGGGACTCACAGTTGATGTTGTTTCTTCCAACCTTTAACCCAGATTTCTGTATCCATAAACATTGCCCTTGCACTTCTATTTTAATCTAGTTGGTGGAGGCCTTTTATTTGTCAAGTTCTCTAATGAAAAAGAAAGTGCCAAGGAGCTAACAATGTCAGAAGTACTTAGTGCATGATGGTGCTGTATTAAATTTACCTGGCAGAGCCCATTAAAATTGTGAACAATTGACTGAATATGCTGTCTATCTTTGAAACAAGATTATTTCTGTTCAGAATAGCTACACTGCATGCCAGTTTTGAGGCATTTGCAGCCTCGAAAAATCCATGCCAAACCAGGAAATCAACTAGTTCAGATTTGGGTCTTGTGATATTTCCAAGGGACATTTTGACACACAGAATGTGGGGCACGTGTGTGACATCATGTCACGTACCTGACATCGTGACATTTGACCACACTTCAAAGTGAAAGCTCTGTTAGAATACTGATAAATCATGTCAGTTTGCTAAAGATCAGAATATACAACTGACTTTGAGGGTACACTCGCACTGGAGACAATGTTATAATATGCTGTCAAATTTAAACAGGAATCAATGTAACGTACTTTTCATATATTTCCTTGCCATTCCGGCTCATTATCAATGTAAAGCTAAACCTCAAAACCCTAAATAATTCTGCATGTCTCATTTTATAAAAACAACGAGGAGTCCGGTGGCACCTTAAAGACTAACAGATATATTTGGGCATAAACTTTCATGGGTAAAAACCCACTTCTTCAGATGCATGGAGTGAAAATTACAGAAACAGGCATAAATATCCTGATACATGAAGAGAAGGGAGTTACCTTACAAGTGGAGAACCAGTGTTGACAGGGCCAATTCAATCAGGGTGGATGTGGTTCACTCCCAATAATTGATGAGGAGGTAGGGTGACTAGATGTTCCTATTTTATAGGGAAAGTCCCAATTTTTGGATCTTTTTCTTACATAGGCTCCTATTATCCCTCCACCCCCATCCCAATTTTTCACACTTGCTGTCTGGTCACCCTATGAGGAGGTGTCAATACGAAGAGAGGGAAAATTGCTTTTGTAGTGAGCCAGCCACTCTCAGTCCCTATTCAAACCATTTTATAAGGCCTTCTCTCTTTCTCTTTCTTCTTCCCTACATCCCAACATTCTCTCTTCAGTCTCTGTATCTAACTAGATTCTTCTCCTGTCCTTGAAACCTGATCTCCGACCAAGTTTCCCTCATTCATGCAGAATGGTTCCCTGGGATGATTCTTACTTACATCTTCCTCTGCTTCTCTTTTCTGTCCCTTCTTCTGGGACAGGCCTCAACACGCACGCACACACGCATGCACACACTTTTCATATCACCATATTAAATTCATCAGCTGGACTGGCAGCTTTGGTGAAATTGTACATTATCAGACCTTCAGAGACTCTCTCCATATGAAGATCTGCAATTAATTTGATGGCCTTTAGAAGAAACACAGACTTGGGATCAGGTACACATGTGAAAAAGTAATTACCCAAAAAAGATCTGAACCTTCTGATAAATTCAGCTTGATGCTAAGGCTGGTTCTCATATTTCCCAAAGTGCATGCCAAATTATGACCCCGACTAATTATTAAACACAGTCACATGTAAACAAGGTCCCTTTCTTTCATTAGAGTGCCCCTGTACATCTCTTCCTCCAGCTTTCTCAAATGTTATGGTGATATATACCACAGAAATGATGACAAATATAAACAAACAAATCCTTCAGTGAAGTCATAAGGTAGCTATTTCTAAAGCAAAAAGATTTGATGGAAAGAAAGAATTATAACTTTGCTGCAAAATTACATAGATCTAGATTTGTGAGGCAGGAAGATGTTATTTAAAATGAAATCTCTTCATAGAATCATAGAATATCAGGGTTGGAAGAGACCTCAGGAGGTCATCTAGTCCAACCCCCTGCTCAAAGCAGGACCAATTCCCAACTAAAGCATCCCAGCCAGGGCTTTGTCAAGCCTGACCTTAAAAACCTCTAAGGAAGGAGATTCCACCACCTCCCTAGGTAATCCATTCCAGTGCTTCACCACCCTCCTAGTGAAAAAGTTTTTTCTAATATCCAACCTAAACCTCCCTCACTGCAACTTGAGGCCATTACTCCTTGTTCTGTCATCAGGTATCACTGAGAACAGTCTAGCTCCATCCTCTTTGGAAACCCCTTTCAGGTAGTTGAAAGCAGCTATCAAATCCCTGCCCCCATTCTTCTCTTCTGCAGACTAAACAATCCCAGTTCCCTCAGCCTCTCCTCATAAGTCATGTGTTCCAGCCCCCTAATCATTTTTGTTGCCCTCCGTTGGACTCTTTCCAATTTTTCCACGTCCTTCTTGTAGTGTGGGGCTCAAAACTGGACACAGTACTCCAGATGAAGCCTCACCAATGTCGAATAGAGGAGAATGATCACGTCCCTCGATCTGCTGGCAATGCCCTTACTTATACAGCCCAAAATGCCGTTAGCCTTTTTGGCAACAAGGGCACACTGTTGACTCATATCCAGCTTCTCGTCCACTGTAACCCCGAGGTCCTTTTCTGCAGAACTGCTTCCTAGCCATTTGGTCCCTAGTCTGTAACAGTGAATGGGATTCTTCCGTCCTAAGTGCAGGACTCTGCACTTGTCCTTGTTGAACCTCATCAGGTTTCTTTTGGCCCAATCCTCTAATATGTCTAGGTCCCTCTGTATCCTATCCCTACCCTCCAGTGTATCTACCACTCCTCCCAGTTTAGTGTCCTCTGCAAACTTGCTGAGAGTGCAGTCCATGCCATCCTCCAGATCATTAATGAAGATATTGAACAAAACCGGCCCCAGGACCGATCCTTGGGGCACTCCACTTGAAACCGGCTGCCAACTAGACATGAGGCCGTTGATCACTACCTGTTGAGCCCGACGATCTAGCCAGCTTTCTATCCACCTTATAGTCCATTCATCCAGCCCATACTTCTTTAACTTGCTGGCAAGAATACTGTAGGAGACCATATCAAAAGCTTTGCTAAAGTCAAGGAATAACACATCCACTGCTTTCACCTCATCCACAGAGCCAGTTATTTCCTCATAGAAGGCAATTAGGTTAGTCAGGCATGACTTGCCCTTGGTGAATCCATGCTGACTGTTCCTGATCACTTTCCTCTCCTCTAAGTGCTTCAGAATTGATTCCTTGAGGACCTGCTCCATGATTTTTCCAGGGACTGGCTGACTGGCCTGTAGTTCCCCGGATCCTCCTTCTTCCCTTTTTTAAAGATGGGCACTACATTAGCCTTTTTCCAGTCATCCAGGACCTCCCCCGATCGCCATGAGTTTTCAAAGATAATGGCCAATGGCTCTGCAATCACATCTGCCAACTCCTTTAACACCCTCGGATGCAGCAAATCCGGTCCCATAGACTTGTGCTTGTCCAGTTTTATCAGTTAATATCCAATAGTCCAGTTAATATCAAAAGGATATAAATGATAGTAAAGTATAGAAAAAGCACATTTTCACTTCACACATATATATTTCCTTTCTACAGCTATGTCCTTGTAGAAATCCCCTCCTCTGAGTTTAGTGTCTCAAGTGTGAGTTTCATTTAAAACGAAACCAGAAATGACAGGATCTTTTTTTGTCAATCTGCAGACGAACAGTAGTTTATCCTGAAAAGAAAGCATTTCCCTTAGCACCTGAATATCCTTAGGACAATATAGTTGTGGTATTTTCATATTCTGAGATTTCTTGACCCTGCATGGTGCAGGTGTGGGTGTTATGTACATTAGTGCAAGGTAAAAAGTGGAAAGTGGGACAAGGAGGCAAGTGAACCTGCATTAGTGAGAGTATTGCTATCTAGTTTCTAAGTTACTTCTGCTTGGTAGTAGGGACAAGGCCTAAGAATAGAGCACACAGCTAAACCCCTCATTTGCATGAGGAGGATGTTTAAGACCATGGGCCAAATTTTTTAAAGGTATTTAGGTGCCAAAACCCCTCTCATTTCAATGGGAATTAGGTGTCTCAATATCTTTAAAAATCTGGCCCCAGGTCTCTTAACATACCCATTCTTGGCTTGCCTCAATCCACTCCCCACTTCTAACCAATTTACTCTTGAGAGTAAAGAAGGAGGTATTTGCTCAATTTACTTCTGCTCAGTGTGGTGGACTATGCGTATTGCTTAACTTTACTTGAGCTCATTGATAGCTCATCACCATCCCACAATAGGACCAGTGGCCTAAAGGTGACATCTATTTATTAGTTCATTACAAGGATGCAGTGCACCAGCAAAAAGGAACTGGAAGCCAATGCTTTGGCTACTTCCTTACTGTCCTCTGGTACCAAACATTTTTTCTAAAACATTCCCTCTTCATTTGCTTTTAAGAACCATCTGGAAAAATGCCCTTAATATGCATTATATATCTGCATCACTGAACCGCAATATAATTCTCCTTCATAAAATGAACAACATACAGTAGAATGAAGCTGCCTCCAGGAAAACCATCTTGAACTTCCAATGGAATGGAGGATGGATAAAGGCCACAGCAGATATTAAATCATCTATATAAATTAGGCAATGTGATAAATAACTTGTGTGCGATGGAGCAATAAGTAAAATTATTCAGTGCTTACCTAGCAAGTGTTATTCCTGTTTTCATATGTTATTTGTTTTGCTTGTTTCCCTTCTTTCTTCTCCTACATATATTTCATGGAAGACAGTGTTTACAAAATAAAATATATTTAAAAAGTGAATTGAAATGCATTTTTAATACCCAAGATGTTAATTCAGGAGTCTGTGTTTTCTCTGCAACAGCTGATGACATGGTTAAACCCTGGGATAGAGACGAGGCGTGTTATATTAACTAAGATGGGCCCAAAGAGTTAAAGATGTCAACATGACTCTGAAACTGCCCAACATTAAACAGTTTTAAACAAAGTGCAGGGAGGTATACAGAGATCTCAGCCTGCTTAGTGCCATGGCAAATACACAATTAAAAATGCTTTTAACTTTTTATTAAATATACAGAAAAACAGTTAAAGCCTTTTGAAATATAAAGCTTTAAGTAAGGCTATTGTTTTAACAACATTTCTTGTTCCCTTTCCTTTTAGCTGAAGGGAGTTTGTAGAAAGAAAAGCCCCTTTGTTTAAATCTTTTAGATGGTATTAAAGATGGAAATAACTGACCTTTTAGGGGAAGAGAGAAGTTTGTTGATATGGGCTGGAGATGTTGCTGCTGCTGTTGTCACTAAAGTCCATTTCCATTTCCTAGAATACTAAACAAGACAAACACACAAAAAAGGGGAGAGAAATGAATGGCAAAGATAGAAAATGCAGTTTCTGTCTCTGGTATTGACTTTCACTTGCAAACTCACAGCGGTAAAACAAAGGCCCAGCACACAGTCTCATCAGCCACTCCAAGACCTGGCAAACTTGTACCAGCATTGGGCTGTTTCGGGCACTACTTTTAGCTACCTCTTTCCGGTCACAGGCTTACACCAATGTTGCAAAATATATAGTCTTGGCCATCTATGCCAGATTTTTATTTGACAGAAAGCAAAAGGAGAAAGACAGAAAAGAAATAAAAAAGAGGAAGCAAAAGAACACACTGGAGGGAATGGGGAGCATGTGACAAAGTCTCACATCCCAGATGGTTTTAGCCAGATCTGGTAGAGATGCAACGTCATCAAAATCCCTCTCTCTGGCCTGGTCTTGTCAGGACATCTTTCAGGATTAGGCTGAAGGAGATCTTGGGTCCCAGGAGATAGTGGTCATAGCAACTATGCTGGTGAAGCTGGTCCAGTAGCCAATTTTTCTCCTAAAGTCTTTCGTTAAGGTCCCCAAAAAGGAGTGATGGTTGAAATAGCCCATCCCTTTATTATTTTGTCCACCACCAAGCCTAATTTCTGACACATCAATGTTGGTTCATTGATTTCTATTTCTCTACTTCTCTTGTTTGCAAGTTATAATCTTAAGTAAAATGCATAGATGAGATGATGGTGTTTGGAAGAGGAATTTATATTTATTAGGAACAGGGGAATCTTTTGGGAGAGAAGGAGCCTATACAGGAAGGATGGGCTCCACCTAAACCAAAACAGAACCAGATTGCTGGTGTGTAAAATTAGAAAGGTTGTAGAGGAGTTTTTAAACTAAGGGCTGGGGGAAAGCTGACAGGCTTGGGGAGGATTTATTGAAAGGGATTGTCTACATATCCTAGTAAAGAGGAGAGGATAGACCAGGGATCAGCAACCTTTGGTACACGGCCCATCAGGGAAATCTACTGGCGAGCCAGGGTGGTGTGTTTACCTGCAGCGCCTGCAGGTTTGGCCGATCTCAGCTCCCACTGACCGCAGTTCACCATTCCAGGCCAATAGGGGCTTCAGGAAGTGGCGTGGGCTGAGGGATGTGCTGCCCCCATCGGCCTGCAACGGCGAACCGCAGCCAGTGGGAATTGCGATTGGCCGAACCTGCGGATGCTGCAGGTAAACAAACCTTCCCAACCCTCCAGCGAATTTCCCTGAAGGGCCATGTGGGATAGACATTGATAAAGTACAGGTAGGAACTGAAGAGAAACAGTCAAATAAAAAAAAGAATCCCATTCAATTACATCAGGTGAAGGCAGACAACTAAATATTGACAAATTTGATAGGTGCTTGTAACTACTAAGATGGGTTATCTTGAGTGTCTGGTATTAAATGAGGATATTGATAAAATAGGCATCACAGAAACTTGGTGGAACATTGATTATCAATCGGGTGCAATAATATCAGGGTACAAAATATATAGGAATGATAGAGCCAGTTGTGCTGGTGGGGGTGTGGCATTATATGTGAAAGAAAGCATAGAGTCAAACATAGTACAAATCTTAAATTAATCCAACTGTTTCACAGACTCTCTTTGGATAGAGATTACATGCTTGAATATTAAGATTACAGTAACTCCTCACTTAACATTGTAGTTATGTTCCTGAAAAATGCGACTTTAAGCGAAACGATGTTAAGCAAATCCAATTTCCACATAAGAATTAATGTAAATGGGGGGGGGGGTTAGGTTCCAGGGAATTTTTTTTCACCAGACAAAAAAACTATTTTTATATACACACACAGTATAAGTTTTAAACAAACAATTTAATACTGTTCACAGCTATGGTGATTGTGAAGCTTGGTTGAGGTCTCGGTGAAGTTAGAGGGTGGAAGAGGGTGGGATATTTCCCAGGGAATACCTTGCTGTTAAATGATGAATTAGCATTTGGCTGAGCCCTCAAGGGTTAACACACTGTTGTTAATGTAGCCTCACACTCTACAAGGCAGCACGAATGGAGGGAGGGGAGACAGCATGGCAGCCAGAGACAGAGACACATACCCTGTGTGTGGGAGAGAGAAAGAGAGATGCACATTGCCCCTTTAAGTACGCTGACCCCACTCTAAGTACATTGCCTTTAAAAAGATCAGGAAGTTGAGACAGCAGCTGCTGCCAGCAAGCTCTCTCTATCCTGAGCCCGGTTATGTCACCACCCTGCTCTATATGGAGAAGGGATAAGCGGGGGCCAGGAGTAGGGGGGAGGGGTAACCCTGACATTAGCCCACCTCTTCCACCCCACCCCACCCCACCCCAGCAAGCAGGAGGCTCCCAGGAGCAGCTCCAAGGCAGAGGGCAGGAGCAGCACATGGCACTGGGGGGAGGGACAGCTGAACTGCCAGCAATTGGTAGCCTGCTGGTCGGCTGCTGCACAGGGAACTTAGGGGAGTGGGGAGCTAATGGGATGGGGGGAGGGCTGCTGGTCCACCCTGGTTCCAAGCCCCCACCAGCTAGCTGCAATGGGCTGCTCTTCCTGCAAGCAGTGGACAAAGCAGGTGACAGCCAAATATATATATGGGAGCATTGTGCAACTTTAAACAAGCACGTTCCCTCATTGATCAGCAACGTAACAACGAAACAACGTTAACCGGGATGACTTTAAGTGAGGATTTACTGTATAGCAGTAGGAATTCGCTACTGATCACCTAATCAGGATGACGTTGTTGATTGTGAAATGCTGAGGGAGACTAGAGAGGTTATGAAAACAGAAACCTCAATAATAATGGGGGTTTTCAGCTACCCTCATATTGATTGGGTACATATCCTTCAGCGGGGATGCAGAGATAAAACTTCCAGACACCATTAATGACTGCTCCTTGGAGCAGCTAGTCCTGGAATCCACAAGGGAAGAGGCAATTCTTGATTTAGTCCTAAATGGAGCATAGGATCTGGCTCAGGAGATGAATATAACTTAACAGCTTGGTAATAGCGACAATAATGTTATTAAATTTAATATCCTTCTCTGGGGGAAAATACCAAAGAAACCCACCACAGTAGCTTCAAAAAGGGGAACTGCACAAAAATGAGGAAGCTAGTTAAATGGAAATTAAAAGGACAATCACAAGAGTGAAATACCTGCAAGCTACATGGAAACTTCTTGAAAAACAACATAATAGAGGCTCAAACTAAATGTATGCCCAAATAATAATAATAAAAAAAAAACCAGTAAGAGGACCAAAAAATGCCACTATGGCTAAACAAAAGAGTAAAAGAGGCAGTCAGAGACAAAATTACATCCTTTAAAAATTGGAAGTCAAATTCTACTGAGGAAAATAGAAAGGAGCATAAACTCTGGCAAGGCAAGTGTTAAAGTATAATTAGGCAGGCTTACAAGAATTTTAAAAATAACTAGAAAAAGATACAAAAACTAACAGCAAAAAAATGTTTAAGTACATCAGAAGCAGGAAGCCTGCCAACAATCAGTGGAGCCACTGGACGATCAAGGTGCTAAAGAAACACTCAAGGAAGACAAGGCCATTGAGGAGAAGCTAAATGAATTTGTTGCATTTGTCTTCACTGCAGAGGATGTGAGGGAGGGTCCCACATGTGAGTCATTCTTTTTAGATGACAAATCCGAGGAACTGTCCCAGACTGAGGTATCAATAGAGGAGGTTTTGGAACAAATAGATAAAGAGTAATAAGGCACCGGGACCAGATAACATTCATCCAAGAATTCGGAAGGAACTCAAATATGAAATTGCAGAACTACTAACTCTGGTATATAACCCATCACTTAAATTAGCCTCTGTACCAGATGACTGGAGAATAGCTATTGTAAAACTGATTTTTAAAAAAGGCTTCAGAGGTGATCCTGACAATTCCAAGCCAGTAAGCCTAACTTCAGTATAAGGCAAACTGGTTTAAACTATAGTAAAGAACAGAATTATCAGACATACAGATGAACACAATATGTTGGGAAAGACGCAACATGGCTTTTGTAAAGGAAAATCATGCCTCACCAATCTATTAGAATTCTCTGAGGATGTCAAAAAGCATAAGGACAAGAGTGATCTAATGGGTATAGTGTATTTGGACTTTCAAAAAGCCTTTGACAAGGTCCCTCACCAAAGGCCCTTAAGGAAAGTAAGGTGTCATGGGATAAGAGGGAGGGTCCTCTCATGAATGAGTAACTAGTTAAAAGATAGAAAAGAAACGGTAGGAATAAATGGTCCGTTTTCACAGTGGAGAGAGGTAAACTGTAAGGTGGCAAAATTTGCAGATGATACAAAACTACTTATATAGTTAAGTCCAAGGCTGCCTGTGAAGAGTTACAAACTGGGTGACTGGGCAACAAAATGGCCAATTAATTCAATGTTGATAAAGGCAAAGTAATGCACATTGGAAAACAGAATATACAAAACGATGGAGTCTAAAATAGCTGTTACAACTCAAGAAAGAGATCTTGGAGTCATTGTGGATAGTTCTTTGAAAACATTTCTTCAATGTACAGTGGCAGTCAAAAAAGCTAACAGAATGTGAGGAACCATTATAAATGGATAGATAATAAGACAAAGGTATAAGGAGAAATTAAAAAGATTGGGACTATTTGTCTTAGAAAAGAGATGACCAAGGGGGATATGATAGAGCAGTGGTTCTCAACCAGGGGTATGCATACCCCTGGGGTATGCAGAGATCTTCCAGGGGGTACTCAACTCATCTAGATCAGTGTTTCTCAACTTGGGGGTTGCAGCCCCCAGAGTTCTCATGGAACAGGATTAGGAGGATCGCAAGTGCAAGGCTGGCAATAAGGGGAGGCAAGCAGGGCAATGCCCAGGGCCCCACGCCAGAAGGGGCCCCGCAAAGCTAAGTTATATCCTTCAGCCCCACCACCTGGGGCTCAGGCTTCAGACAAGGCTCACAAGTGAAAAACAGGCTCAAGTATCACACTGAAATGTAAGTACAATATTTATATTCCAATCAATTTATTTTATGATTATATGGTCAGAATGAGAAAGTCAGCAATTTTTCAGTAACAGTGTGCTGTCACACTTTTGTAAGTGAGTAGTTTTTAAGTGAATGAAACTTGGGGTATGCAAGACAAAGCAGACTCTTGAAAGGGGTACAATAGTCTGGAAACATTGAGAACCACTGTGATTTATAAAACCATAAATGGCTGTGGAGAAAGTAAATAAGGAAGTGTTATTTACCCCTTCATCTAACACAAGAACCAGGGGTCACCCAATGAAATTAATAGGCAGCAGGTTTAAAACAAACACATGGAAGTACTTCTTCATACAATGCACAATCTACCCGTGGAACTCATTGCCAGGGGATGATGTGAAGGCCAAAAGTATAACTGGGTTCAAAAAAGAATTTAGGTAAGTTCATGGAGGATAGATCTATCAATGGCTATTAGCCAAGGTAGTCAGAGATGCAACCCCATGCTCTGCACGTCCCTAAGTCTCTATCAGAAGCCAAGACTGGTAGATGACGGATCACTTGATAATTGCCTGTTCTGTTAATTCCCTCTGAAGCATCTGGGTCCAGCCACTGTCAGCAGACAAGATAGTTGGCTAGATAGACGATTGGTCTGACCCAGTATGGCGATTCTTATGTTCTTATGCTGAGTGATATTAGTGAAATACTTTCTGTTTCAATTAATGTAGTCTGTCTTTTTTTTACATTTTTAACACAGTTTTATAGAACTAGTCATAGTAATAATTTATGAACGTGCACTCACTTCTTACAATTAAGCTTGCAATTAGGCCCAATTATTACAGCAGGATTCAGATCTTAACAGGGCAGTAAGGGAGGAAATGGTTTTCTTTTTTTTAAAGGTGTATTTAATTGTAATATTAACAGTATATGAAGTAGATTCATTTTCACAGAGAACTGGCTAATTCTTTGAGCTTGAACAATGTGGCTTGGTATAAGAATATTCTGAAAAGTCAAAAGTCATGTTGCAACATAATCTGTTTCCTGATAAGAATAAAGGTCAACAGGGGGTTCTTCCTGTTTCTCTTTGATGTCATAACTATTCTAAGTGATGGTTATCATTTTTAGAGAAGCTGACATCTTTTGTTTTCTAAATCAGATCACAGATCATTAGCCACTTCTCTATATGAAACAAAGATCTATTACAGTAGCCAAGTCCATAAATGCTTAAGGAAAACATGACTTAAAAATCACATATGTAAAATGATTTACATAAGTTTATTACAAAAGTTTATTTTATTACAACATTTGTTTTTTGTTTGATTTTCCCATTATTTCTTTTACAGAGTGAAGATATTACTCTGTTCTCTTTAAAAAAGACTTCTGTGAGGAATAAGCTTAATTCAGATTTATATGTAACAGGTTTGAATTACCCAAAGAAAATGTTCATTGAAAAAAAGTAAAATGGAGTCTCCTGTTGATCACAGAAAAGCCTGCTTTTATACAGCTTCCATGTATGCGATTCCATTGTAAACTAATTTAATTATCTGAAGGAAAGAATAGGTATCTTACAGTTGGACATCAAGAAAAAGAGCTTGTCAAATTAGTTTTTGAACATTTTACTCTATGCTTTGCATTCACTGATGGCAAGTAGTGCAAAGTGTCCATTAGGGACAGAACTGTATGAATAAGTCACAATTGTATGTTACTCAAGAAATTTTGTAAGATGTTTGAAAGGTGATTGCAATTTCATCTAATTGGTTCATTATTCAGAATTATTCTCCGAGTACTTAGTAATAATTCTTAGTTTGTAGATTCTGAGTGATTCATTGAAAGTCTCTGACATTTGAAATTCAAGTGCTGTTGGTCACTTTGGACTGGACACATAAATCACATGGTGTGTCTCTGTTCCCTTGTTGGATGAATGTAACTGTCAGGATCTGGTTTCTAGTACAAATAGTCTTTTTATTCAATCAAAATCAGCTGGTTTGGTACATCAAAATCAGCTGGTTTTGGTACATCAAAATCACTGGAAAATGTGCATTGTGACTTGTATGTATGAAACGTTAACAAAAGAAAAAGAAGAAATACCTTCCATTTAGCTTTGCGTAGTGGTTGAATTTTAGTGTCCTGCATTCTGCAAGGAAGTCATTTTACTTGGTGGGGGAGAAAAAAAAAATCAGTAACTTACATCATAATTTCTGCAATGGAAATGGGATCCCTTCAAACCAGGCTCCATATTATTTCCTTGAGAATAGCTCTAATGTTCACAAAAGATTTTTAACTGTGTCTCAGCTCATTAATTTTGCAAAGAGAAAAAAGAGAGAGCACTATTAATCCATTCTTTCCCTTTGTACCTACCCTTGTAACACCCCTAATAATAAGGAATATAGGTAATATGGTATGATTCATAGATATGCCTTTGAAATGAAAGAACAGGGAGCATTTGTGAGGTAAATACTAATGATGTCCTCTATTTTCTCTTTTCCAAAGTAAATTCCCAACCGGGATTGGTCCAAAGCAACAGAGCAAATTAAATACATAGAGAAAGAGACTGCTGAATTATTACACACACAGGCACTTATGCACACACTCACAGTGCTCCAATTGCCCTTTTCTTCCATACATCTATAAGCGTAGTACAAATGTAGTTGTGCACATTACAGTCCCCATTTTACAAATGGGGAAAGTGAATCACAGCCAGGCTTAATGACTTGCCTATGGTCATTCAGCAAGTCAACAATGGAACCAGCAATCGAACCCAGGTCTGACTTTCACTTGGTTTCACTGATCCACATTGCTTCCCTTTGTGCCACTTCCTGTTTCGAAAGACGATGTCAAACATGGACAACTTTTTACGTTAAAAACGTGACTAGCCAAGCCTCTCCATTTTTGGGAACTTTTGTGCTTTTCTGACATGACAAATACATTACTTTGAGCGCCCATTATAAAACATGATGGGTCTGCTCTGGTTATGCCACAAGGAGGGACAGAACGTAATTTGTTTTGGATTATAGAGCATACAGGGCCTTCTCCAGCCAAGTCCCAGATATATTTCAGCAGTGTGAATTATCAAGATTCAGAAGAGTCCATGTAGAACATGGCACTAGCACAGAATTGTCAGATATTGACTGCTATTTTATTTTTGGAAAGCAGCCTACAGCTATTATGACTGGCTTTCTGACAGACATCATGTATTGCTATTTCAACAGACAATGTTAACTATAAAAATCAAGTCGCCTGAGGGTTTGGAATCATACTTAAATTTTTAATAAGTTTTCAGAAGAACACTTTACAGTATTCATTTAAAACTGGACTGAACAGGCTTACTGTCACTTAATATGCACTTGCCCACTGTCACACCAAGAAGGGGTTTTAATGCAGACATCATCTGTGAAAAGAATGATTTATACTTTCTGTTTCTGACTCTCATATGAACCTGGTGCATTCATACAAAGTGCACTGCTGCATTCAGTTTATTCACAGCATTCTTGCACTGCCAGGCAAAATAGTACCTCAGATATATACAGTCCAAAGTTTTTTCCCTCCCACCTCCCTTCTTCATGCATTTTTTAAAATAATGCAGCGAAAACTTATAGTCCTTTCTTTGTGCTATGGATCCAATTGGAGCACTTCTTTGGAAAGGGTAGCCTATGTGCCAAACAGGACCAAGGCTTTCTTTGATGCAGTCTCGTCCCCCAAACAAGTTCCAATACAAAGCTGAGCCCGATGGAGCTTACAGACTCCCCATGCAATGTTCCATTTTGTTCTGCTCATCCAGTCACTGGATTTTAGGAATTGCAGCATGTGCGGGCTGCACCCCTGTAGTAAAAGGGAAAGTGACTGCAACCTGCTTTGTTCTAAGACTGCTCTATATTTGTATATATGTTAGCTAGCAGATATTGTGCCAGTAGGCAGGACGCAAGAATATATAGGCTTTACTGACGTGTTTTTAGGACTAATAAAGTTCATTGTTGTTGTGCACTGCCAATTGCTTTCTTTGTACAGCTCTTTACATCAGCTCTTAAAATAGTTCATTTTATTCAAATTTGGTGTGGTCCTTAAACGCTTTGGAAGCTACCAATGCAGGTCTCTGTTGGGCAAAGTTTTGGCTCTTACTCTCACACCCCTGTGTCCCAGTGCAGTCTAGGTCACAGTAGTGAATTTTTATGAAGATAACACACTATTCAGTTGTCTATTTACAGAGTGCAGATGAGAGGGGAAAAGAGCCAGCAACAGCTGAAGAAATAAAAGAGGTTACAATGATGTGCTACATTTCCATAAAAATGTTTATGGGAGCTGAGCCATTTTGCAAACTATACTAAAGTGCGCCTTGTAAAAACAGAGTGGGAGATGGGGTGAAAGGAGGATGAGCCAGGTAGCCAATTGCTTTAGCAGTAGTATTGTATCCTTGGTGAGAAGAGTAAAGATTATGGATTTTCAGGGATTTCTGGCTGCAGCCACTTCACCTTCCTGCCTCTTTGCTTTTTGCACAGGATGCAAAGCCAGAGGAGCTGTTTTGATTGTAATGACATCTTGTTAAGTCTCTACACAAACAGTGAACAATCTCCTTAAGGAATAATAGAATGAAGGCACTGAAAACTACACACAGGTACCAATGCCTCCGTCTCCTGTGTAAATACATCTGAAATACACACTTCTCACCAGCATGACATACCTGCCAGAATTTGATGTTTTCCAAAGAAATAGGCTACTTTCAGAAATGAGTTCTCAGCACCAGCCAATCATTGTTTCTAATTCTGCACTCAAGTGACACCAAAACATCACAACGCTTCTGACCTAGCTCAGAAGTGGGGTGGGAAGCAAAAGACTATCCGCTGCCTACACTCCTCCTGTTATGAAAGACATTCCAGTACCTTAAAAAACTTTCATCTCCCCTCTAGTCTGTTCACGTGAGTAGTGAATTATTACATGCTTTCTTGAAAATTCCCAGTCTCCAGGATACTATAGTACACCAAAAGTTATAATAAAGCATTACCTTGAAATAATAAAGTCATGTGCACTCTGTACTGAGACAATAGGCTATCAATATAATTGTGGATACAAATGGTAACATTTCAAGAAGAAACATTCCAAGCTATTATTATTAACCCTTCTCCTCCATATATGATAGTATCATGTGATATTTTTCCCTTCTGCACTCTCAGAAGTCCACAAGAAGGATCTCATCTCTGCAAGTGTTAGGATCTGAGAGTATTTTAATATGCAAATTGCACAAAGCGTCAGGATCTCCTGAAGAGCTCTTACCTTGTTTGTGGTACATTAACTTCCTCCTTGCACAAGTACATTAGCTATGCGTGCACAGTGGCATTCCATCATTGTTCACATTTAAAGATTAGTGATGTCATTACTAAACAATTACTGTGCATAGAGAGTGCAATTTTCAAAACACTCTCCACCCATTATAAGCAAACCCATATTTCCAACAGGCCACTCAAAGGCACTTGTCTGCCACATGGATTATTTCCATGGCAAATTTCTAATTTCTACAATTGGCACTAGAGTGGTTAAAATTAAAGCTGATTTTTTTTAAATGATATGCAAAGTGTATTTTTTCACACATACTAAAAAATGGATGAACATTTTTTGCTCCAATTTAAAAAAAAAGTCTCCTGCAGGCAGAGACCAAGGCTGGAAAATTTCATTCTAAAAAAGGTAAAAGACTTTCAGAAAATTAAGAGCTAGTGAAGGGAGAGGTTATAATAGGAACAGCTTTCAAAGGGGTAGCTGTGTTAGTCTGTATCAGTAAAAACAAGGAGGAGTCCTTATGGCACTTAGAGACTAACAAATTTATTTGGGCATAAGCTTTTGTGGGATATAACCTACTTCATCAGATGCATGGAGTTGAAAATACAGTAAGCAGGTATAAATATACAGTACATGAAAAGCTGGCAGTTGCCTTACCAAGTGGGGGGGTCAGTGCTAATGAGGCCAATTCAATGCAGCATACCATTAAGGGGTCACTGTAGCTTCCACTGGAATGAGGAAGGAAAACTTGTTTGCAAGATGCTAACTTCAGCGCTCATAGGATTTTTTGTCACCAGATTTTCTGGATGGAATAGCATGATCTTTTTTGTTACTTCTTTAAAGCACTCACTTTTCTTTTTATATTTTGGCACAGTGTGCTGTTAAAAATCAAGAAACAGAATGGCACAAGCCTAAGGAGGTTCAAAAAATGTGGGAGCATTTGCTAACATGCAAGATAGTTGTCTTATGACTCCTAAAAGTTCTTTGAAGCACTGATCTATCTTGAACAGTTTGAGGTCATCTCTACAGCCCCGGACAAAACTAAGGGAAAGAAAGAGGAAAAGGAAAAGGTGGGATGGAGACTGTTATCCCAATGCACTAATCACAGATAGTTCAACATCCTGTTTTTATCATGTGGGTGTGAAGCAGTGAGAACAAAGCCCCTGCAGCGAATTGGCACCCATTCTTTTCAAATTTCACACGAAGTATTGAAATTCTCCAGACAAACAATCAGACTGGAATTGCCACCTGATAGCTGTAAACCCAGTGATGTGCTAAAGGGGACTTCTAAAGGCCTCTTAGTAATATTCTTCTACCAAACTGAAGTGCAGGTTTGGAATTAATTCCCTGCCTCTGATGTACATCCTCCTCCTCCCTGAATAAAGTAAAATCTTCCCTCCCAGAGATGATTTATGTCTGGAGCTCATAAAAGCACTTTTGAAGAACATGTATTTATTTATTGCTTTTTGACTGTACCAGCTTTCAACAAATGCCAGAAAATCCCCGGTGCATCCTCCCCTGCAGGGACTTCATTTTCCTTACCATACCTTTCTCATACCTACTCTCCCACCACAGAAGTTGAACAGTGCATTATGTTATCAATAGATTCACTTTTAAAAGCCAAACTAGCATTAGAGGGCAAAGAACATGCAGTCCAAATTAAGTGTACTGGCTGCATCACATTCACCCTCTGCAGAATGCAAGGAAAAAGCAGTGTACACTGGGGAGGAACTGGAGCAACCAGGTACAATTTCCAATATGAGGGGGAAAAATGTACTGAAAAAATGAAGAGGTTATCTATCCACACATGATAATGGACAGACCATGATTACATTTGAGAGGCAAGAGCAGGTCATCCCATACTGGAGAATAATGACATGCATCACGTCAAAGGAATCAGAGTCTACAGAGCAGTGGAGCAAGAAGAGGAGGTAAAGAACAGTGAGATGGGCTCTCTGACTCCACTGAGGCTAATGTATCCTTTGGTGATTGATACAGAGGATCTGTTGGACTCCCTTGCTTGCTGTTTCAACCAGATCAGATTGCTACCGTTGCCTTTATACCACACCCCTTTTTTATTTATTTTCCATCACGAGTCAGGCCAGCACAGCTTTACAACGGTACTAGTGAAAGGCCTCCCTATATCAACCCAGAACACAAGCTAGAGGGCCATGATTATATCGTTCAGCTAGAGCACTGTAACTTGCATCTAGTGCTGTGGCCATGGGGCTGAGCTATGCTATACTCACTGGCCCAGATTCCCAGCCAGTGTAAATCAGCGGAAGTTCTGGCCCACTTTAAATGCATATATCGGATAGGGGAACATAAGGGGCACTTCTAAGTGCTAGGTCAGTGCCTCCATTTACAGAATCCCCTCCCTTTTTCAGAGATTCCCGCAGGATATGCAGCCTTTTATCATAACATGTGGTGCATGCAGGAGAGTTCTGGTAAGTTACTTACATTAGCTCCATCAAGGGCATGATGGTGAAGAACCTCCTGCCTTCCCTAAGGGAAAAATAAATCAACCCTCCAATTGATCCCTTCCACCTCACCAAATGGATTGGCTTATTGATTGGAAAATAACTTTTTTTTTTGAGTCACTGCATTGTGTTACATCCGTTTTGCTGTTTCCCATTGTTTTTCACTGCATGACATCATGACCCAATGTGATACAATATGCACTTGACCCAAATATTAATCAATGGGACAATGTCAGACATGTAAGGAGTCATTGATCATGCCCAACAACGTGTTTGCATTTTAGAGCAAAGTGAGTGCTTTGAATTACTCATGGTCTACGCCAAGGAATGAGTCAATATCTGCAACCTTAATTAGGAGTAATGCCTTCAAAGCAAAGTCAGGAATATGACTGCAATTTCCCCTGTAAGTTGTCTCGGCCTAACAGACACTATAAGGACAACACTATTGAGTCAGAGTGCCTATTGTTAAACATTGTGTGGTCCTTCTTACCAAATACATAGACTCCTGTTCTATACCATATTCATTCCAGATAATCATGGATAAAAGAAAAATGCAGCAAACACCTCCTGCTAGATATATAGTCTTGTTGGGCAGATGGATGCTTTTTTTTGAAAACGTATTTTATTCCTGAACATTGTTTTAAAATCTATCTTTGAATTCAAGTGATCATGAAAGTGAAGGCCTAACAAAAGCCCTATCCTCGGAGCCAGGCATAACGCAGGCAAGTATTGGGCAAGCTATCCGCAGGCACAGCAGCTTTACCTTAAGCATTTCAGTCCTGACTTGTGACATTCACCTTCTCTTCCGGCACTAGAATTTTCTTGAGCAGAGAATGCGTCGTGTCAAATGCTGTGAGTATTTGTACCCACTAACAGGGACTTACAATTATGCACTATTTATACTAGAGGAACATCTAAGGGCCTTAGTGACTGTCACCCTGTTATGCTAGGCACTGTACAAAATGATGTAAGACAGTCCCGGAAGTGAATAGCTTATGGTGTAGATTACACATAAGATAAGTACCACACAAAACAAATGAGTGCGGGGTCTGGGGCCAGGTTCAGACATTTCCCAAATGCTGATGCAAAACTTGTCTAAACGTTTTGTTTTTGCCCTTCTTTTGGGTCATCTGCTTCTGCCATCCTTCAATTTTCCATCTCCTTATCACTGCCTGCCACTCCCTCCCTTTCTCCAAGCCACAGCTCAAAGTTAGAAAAAAAGGACTTCAGCTCAAGAGCAGAGCACAGTGTAGGAGTGAGTCTGTCAGAAATCTGAATGCGCTGTTCTCTGAAGCTTTTATTCCCCTTTAAACTTTCATTTCATTAAGTAACCTTAGAATCATAGTTCCTTAAGCAGAAGCAACAGCAAGAACAAATATAGATTTACTTCAAGGACAAGGTTGCTGGGGAAAAGGTTCAAGAACTCAGTTTCTCTATACTCTTGCTTTGCTTCAACACTCAGCAGCACTTCCTGTTCCAACCCCAACACATGACTACCCTTGCGCTTAACTCCTTCTCTTTCACACCTTCCCCGTCAAAGATCTTTTGCAATATCACAACAGAAGGCTCCATCTCATTTCCAGAACTCTACAGTCATCCTTTGGTCAGCCATTCGATATAAACCTTGCAGACTCCAGGGCTTTACTAAATCATAAGTACCACTGTGAGCATGGACCCCTTTCTATCACATGGAGCCCCGGAACTTGTGAGACTGCTAAAGACACTGGTCCAGTGGTGCTGAGAACTACCTTATTTCCAAAGATGCTGAGAGGGATTTCAGCAAAGAGATCTCCTGGGAATCAGTGAGAGACAGGCCTGGGTAGTGCTTATGTTTGTGTTTTGTAGAGACCTGAGATCTGATGGCTGTCAGGACAGTAAGTTGCTGTTTAATTTCATTTTTTGTTCTTGTAATTCATGTAGGGGTACCTGGAGCCTTGAATTCTTCTCCCCCCCTTTATTCTTCCATGCATCCAAAGAACTAAAATTAAAACTTCTCCAAATTGTTTCTAACTCAAATCATGATGTGGATTTGCCTGGGATGATGACTTGGGCTGGCTCTGATATTTAACATCTGGTTTATTTAACAAATGAATAAAGCTTACTCTCCTTCCCCCAATCTCTTCAATCTTCTTCTTTCACTCATTCTCCTTAATAATGGAATTGTTTTCTAAGTAGATTTGATAGGTCGCCAGTATCCTGAGATTTTCTTGTTTCCCATTTTCACTATTGGGGAAGAATTCTTGTAATGAACTGGCCCGAGGCATCTCCCATCATTTGGAACCCAGCCATCGCCTCTATTTCTCAATTAACCAAATCTCTCTTCTCAGCCTGCTGCCACATCTAAATTAAGTGACTCTAAATACATGTGATTAGGTCTCTAAAGAAAAAAAAAGAATGTCACAAACTGTGAGGGCCCAAATTAGGGTGCCCGGTGTAACATTGTTAAATGTCCATGTGAGAGGCAGGGTTGTCACCACTTGTATCACTAATTTAAGCATCCATGTAAGGTCTCCATATCTGAAAATTGTGCTTCCCATCTTCCAGACTTAGCTTTTTAGTCAATAAGCCAGAAGGGGAACACCCACCTAAGTGCGGTTGCTCAAATGCTTATGGCCCAAATAGACTGATACTTGAAGCCATGCATTAAATGTGGCAGCAAGGTTTTTCTTTGTTAGGTATTAGCGAGACAGATACACAGCTGTGAGACTACACAGGAGCAGTGTCAAGAAAACCATTTTACCCATGGGATCTGGCAGCTGAACACACCAAAAGCATTTTTTTAAACAATTGAAAGCCAATTTTAAACAAGCCTGTGGATCATTGGTTCAATACACGATGCAGGTGTAGACCTGAACATTCTCCAGACAAGCTAATTGATTAAGAAAAGTCATTGCTTAAATCCCCGGAGTTTGCTAACTGGAGACCTGAGGAGTTTAAAAGCATATCAGGTTTCTAAGAGATTGACTCTGGCCTGCATTTCAAAGTACATCGAATGCAGCTGTACCTAGACTGGATATGCGATACATACAGCCAACAGGCAGGTCTGGATTAAGGCAATCAGGGGCTGCATGCACATCCTCTCACAGGCAGGGCCAGCTCCAGGCACCAGTGTAGGAAGCAGGTGCTTGGGGTGGCCAATTCAAAGCGGCGGCACTCCTTGCGGTATCGGGGTGGCACATCCGGGTCTTCAGAGGCAATTTGGCGGCAGGTCCTTCATTCCCTCTCTTCCTCTTTGAGCTGCTCCTGAATTGCCGCCAAAGAGGAAGAGAGGGAGGACCCGCCGCCGAACTGCTGCTGAAGAAGCGGCGCAATTTAGCTGCCGCCAAAGTGCCAGCGTTCGTCTTCTTGTTTTTTGCCGCTTAAGGTCGCAGAAAAGCTGGAGCTGGCCCTGCTCACAGGGGGTCCCTCTTAGCCCTTCCCCACCTTGGGATGGTAGTGGCAGTGACATCCAATACAAGAGCTATCTTGTTGTTTATCTGTATATTGCTGGTGCGGTGGGGGGCATCATTGCTCCTCTTTGGCTAAATTAGGGTCTCCCCACTCCACCCCAGACGAAGGAAGGCCCAGCCCCCCACCTAACTGAATAGAGATGTGGGTCCCCTCCAAAACCACCCTAACACAACCATGATAGGGTGGTCTTCCCACAACAGAGCTTTCAGCTAGGGTGGTATTGATAGGGAAGCTGCAGAACAGTGGGGGTCAGTGTTAAAACTGGAGGTTTTGCAGTAGAGGAATGTACTGTAGGATACAATCCTGCACTGCCTACCTGGGAAATGGATTCAATGACCTAATAGGTATTTTCCATTTCTAATCTTTATTACACCCAGCAACACTGAATAAGGATAATGCTGGATGTTTCTGCTGAAATGATCAACCACCGTCTGGTTAATAATATTGATATTTAAATTACCATCATCAGACTTCAGAGCCAATGCTTCTCTGAGACAAATGAAGATGTTCTCTCTTCCCCAGAAGTTATTGTTTCTGGCTGTCTGCAGGATTTATAACAAAACACGCCTCAATTCTGATTCAAAAGGTTCTCTTTGCAGTCATACCATCTAAAAACTCAACTTCTGAAAAATGAAAGCTTAAATTTTACAGGAACTAATGAAAATATGAAAGATGCTGAACTGTTGTTTGGATTGATAGTATCTTGACTTACTTCAAATCCTGATCAGACAGGCTTTTGGCTGATGCTGAGGTGAAGCTTAAATGTCTGTTTGGCATGTCTGAGTGTATGCACAGTAGAGATTTTATAGAGGTACTGTACTTTCAATTACTCTGTAACAAGTACGGTACACTTCTACAGTCTTACACAATAACTTTGCTATCCATAAGCTTTTTCCTTAAAAAATTGGTACCATCCATCTTCGAATTACAAGACAAATTGACAACCCATGCTATAGTTTTCAGAAATGAAGGACTGTGTTTTCACCTCAATACATTAATCCTCAGGCAGCAAGGTGAGATTATATCCCTTACTTTCTTCAGCACTCAACAAAGTATCAGAATATGGTATTATTGTCCCTTTTCCATAGTAGTTAAGAGAAGTTAGGATCAAGAAAAGTAATGCTCAGATATCAAAAGATTTGGTTTCATGTTGCTTCCTTCTCAAGATTCTACTGGGGTGAGTGAAAAATGTGACTAACTACTTGAGGTGGCATCATGTATGGAAAGAGAGTGGCATAACAGGACACATGTAGTGTTACTAAGGATTTCAGTATTCCATGTGAGAACAGGAATTGCAATAGTGAATCAGACCTGTGGTCTAAATCAGTGGTTGTCAATCTTTATTTTGCTCAGGACCCATTTGTAAACCTTGATGGACTGTCACACCCAGAGATGTGCCCAGATCCTATGTCCCTCCTATGTCAGGCATGGGGGGAGGGGCAGGGGGGTACTCAGAGCTAAGATTCCAGATACTCTGGCCAGATGTGAGCAATTTGGGAACTCCCCTCCTCTGGCAACTGTGGGTAGGGACAGTGAGCTGAGATCCCCCCAAGAAACAAACAGCCCCCATAGAAGATAGAGGGTAAGGGGTGGGGCGATCTGGGGGCCTGGAGGTGAAGTGGTGAAATAGGGGGTGTAGTTAGGAAGGAACTGGTGGTTCTGGAAGGACTGGGGGAAGGAATTGGGAGCAGAGGGGTGTGGGGGAGGGGTGGCATGATGATAGCTTTCCCAGAAACACACAGCCCCCCCTTGGCCAACGGGGGCAGAGGCTGAAGGGATCAGGGAATTTGGGGTGCCAGAGATAAAGTTGGAGGCCTTGGGGCAGTAGGGGCTGGAGGTGCAACAGAAGAAGACCTGGAGGGCTGAGGGCCAGGATGGGTGGTATGACAGAGAGGGAATCTCATGGCTGAGGCGGGCCCATTCTAGGGGGGTATGGGGTAGGACAAGGAGTATGGAAGTTGGGGTGTTGCCCAGCTTCAGGGTGGGGTGGTATATGGGGGGGCTGGTACTTATTGAAGAATGTGACACCAACTGTCCTCTCTTGGCTCCTGCCCCTTGGCGCTGGCTGGGCTTGGCTCCTCACCCCAGGCATTGCTCCAGGCACTGCAAGGTCCAGGGATGCAGCTTGTCTCAGGTTTCAGGACACCCTCCTGATGGGAGACGTTTTCTGGGCCAAATCAGTGGTGTTATGACCTGTTGCATGGTGTCACAGTGCCACTCACTCAAATTTGGCCCAGCTGGCCCTACCATCATCACCAAACCTGAACAGTGCTGCAACCCCATGCACCAGGTCAGAGCCAACCCTATGACCCTTTCACGCATTCTGGAGACGCAGTATCGGGTCACGGCCGACAGGTTGAAAAGCCCTGGTCTAACAGTTCAGTAGCTTGTCCCCAAAAATGGCCAGCACCAGGTGCAGAAAACCCCACAGTAGACAAATGTGAGATACTCTGCCTTTCATGAAGGTCTCATTTTAATCCCTTCTAGTAAGAGATTGATTTACAACCTGAAGCTTGAGGTTTTAAATCCCTTTCAATACTCTATTTTTAGAATTAGCCATCATAACTCAGGGTATTCTTGTTATCCATATAAATGTTCAATCTCTCTTTGACTCCTGCGACGTTACTGGCTACAGTGATATCTCGTGGCAATGAGTTCTATGGTCTAATTATGTGCTGTGTGGAAAGAGTATATAATTTTATCAGTTTGCCATCTTTCAAATTCATTGAATGTCTCCTTCTTCTTGTGAAACACAGGGCACCAAAGCTCATGATCTATCTACATCATTCATTATTTTATGTACTTATTTGTCTCCTTCCTAAGGTAAGCCTAGAAATCCAGACCTTTCAATGTCTCTTCATATGAGATTTTTTCCATGCCCCTAACCATTGTGGTCACCTTTTCTTAACCCCTTCTAATTCTGCAATATATTTTTTAAGATGGGGTTACCTAGAATACCTATTGATTCAATATATTTTTTCTGTAGTATTGTCCATCACATTTGTGAATCCTATTACCTTCTTGAGAAAACAATCTTGGAATGTTACAACAGTGTTATCCATTGTTATGGGCAGGCTCCATAAAGGAGAGATGTCTATACATTTAAATAATGAACAGAGTGCCGGTATATTTTGCTTGAGAATATGCAGCAGTGTTCTTAGGATTTGTATAAGACCAATAAAGCTTGCTATTGTTAAGCACTGCAAATGGCTTTTTGTAGGTAGCTCCTTAAATGGAGATTTTAACACCCTTCCATTACTACCACAACATTATCTACACACACATGCATGCACACACATTTGATCAGTATCTTGAGTTAGATTCAGAACATTTCCTTAAACCTTTAGAAGAAAAGAGTAAATTAACTTAATACATTAAAATTATATGAAAGTTAAAAGGAAAAAAATCAATTTTTATAACTGAGGAAATATGAAGTTATATAGAAGGGTTGGATTTTTTTAAAAATGTCATTCAATTTAGTGTGACTGTAGCAAGCCAATTAGATAACATTAAATTTCAAGCCTGATTAATTTTTTAAATATTCAGTATAAGCACCACATTTGGTGTTTATTGCATTGCACAAGAAATATCTTGGAACGGCTGTTGAATCAAGGAATTAAATGAAACCTACACTGTCAATAATCAAGCAGGGCTTTTGATAGAGTATTATAGCATTTTTATATTATTCAACACCATAAAATGCTAAACATACACAGAACACAGGACTATAAGTTTAAAAAAGCACACATAGGCTGCTGGAGTGTTTTGGCATTTATAGCCAGATAGCACTGGAAGATAATGAGTAGTTTGATACTTTGGAAATCATAACTATGAAATATATAACAATAGTACCCCATCAAGATGGAATATATATCATGAAATATTGGAGGATAATTCAAGTCTGAAATACAATCTGCTTTTCATTTCAAGTGTCGAGCCTATGTAAGCTATAACTTATGTAGATGTTACTCATGTGGGAAATAATGACAAATTTAGAACAACCCATGGGAAAAAAATTCTACACAGGAAGAACATGAAAGATGTTATGTCCTTTTCCTCCCTACCCCCACTGTCTGTAAGATGGAAAACTACTTCTTTTAGTAAAATACGTTCACAGCATATAGGAGAAAGCATATTGCAGTTGTTAAGGGCAATGTCTGCTAGAGAAACTAACAATGATAGGAGGAAAGAAAGCCATCTTTTTTCACTAGCACAAACAAAAATGATTAGCCCATGATTACTTGGAAAAAGCTACCAGTCCTAGTCATTGAACACTAGTCTGAATAGAGGCAGAAAATGATGTTACACAAAGTGCTTCATTGTGGTCCATGTCAACCTTGACTTCTTTCCTCGGGGGTAAAGGTGTCATTACTGCCTTTTATGTAGTATTTGAGGCTGTGGGAAATGGGTTTCAGAACACAGGGAGCTGGGAGGAAAGGCAAACGGTCTCTGGACTGAAAAGTCGAAACCACATGTCATATGAATATTGTTTTTCATGCTCTTTATGACAATCCTACTCTGGGTCAAAGGTCAGAGTCTCCCATCATCCTGTTTCACCGTTATCATAACTGTGGTAAGAAAATATCTGAATGAAAAGCTACCAGTATGTTTTTTCCTACTGATAAAACACAAAAGCTCCAGGAAAAAAAAAAAGCAATTTTCTCCATTCTTTCATTTTCCTGCTACAGCAAACTTCATACTCACTTCCTTCCTCATCTCCTGAGGCAATCTATTTCCTTGTGAAATGTACAGGGATATAAATGTTAAAACTAGAATGGCCAGAGCACCTCCAAAAACCAAGCTCTGAGTGCTTCAGATTGGGCACCCAAAAATAGAGGCACCCAAACGTAGAGAACACTTTAAAAAGGTAGGCAGTATGTGTTGACGTGCCAGCTCAGAGAGGCAAGAAGCATTGCTCTCAGTTACATGGTGCAGCTCCCATCAACATCATAGGTTCTATACATACAAGTGAGAGCGGATGGTGGGCCAGGATTTTTAAGCTATGTTGAAAATGGCTTTTTTTATTTCTTCCTTCCACTGTAAACAACATCACAGACTTTCCACTAGGCTGTTTCTTTTTGGCAGTATCTAAAGAATTTTTTTCTTTCATCCCATTGGTAAAATATACACAGTCCCAATAATGGATGCAAAAACAAATGAAGAGCACTAAGTTTCAAAATGGTTTTGTAGAAAATAAATTCTTTCATTCAAGGTAGTTACTGCTAGAGCACAGATGAAAGAGCTCACTCTACACACAGGCCAAACCATCACAGCCAAGCATTTGCTTTTTTCCCAGATCTCAGGCCCAAATAATCCAAAAAGCATTCGGGATAATGGCATACAAATGAGCATATCAAGCAGCCAACTTTGCTCTGGCAAGTATCTTATTAAATTGGACCATGATTTACTCAGGCTAGGTTCCAAATTCTACTGAAAACACATGTGCAACTAGTATATGCTGCAAAAAGTACTAACATTCACCTGTATGTGGGCCAGCAGTAAACCCATGTACATCCCACTCCACTCACATTTTTTCGTCTAGAAGCACAGATAATCTGTATGGAGAGAGAGAGAGAGAGAGAGACAGAGAGTATTGCTGGGGCAAGGAACATTTGTGTAAAATAATGCTGACTGTGCCCCCCAATATCTAGGCCTGGTGCTAGGAAGATGCGTCCATAACTTCTTTCACAGAAGGCCATCAGAGTGACCTCTCCATGGTATCTGAAGAACACAGCACTGGAGCAGAGAACATCTGTCCTGTGAAACCCCCGTGGAGCACAGATTTTCTCTGTTTTCCAATTCTGCAGCATCTTCTGCCTAGCGTACATGTTTATAAGGCAGCTACCGCATTGCATTTAAATGGTAGGATTCTCTATTCAAGGTTATCAAAGAACTTTACAAACATTACGTAAGCCTCACAATATTCCCAGCATATGCACAACGTGCCTCAGGTGGCATGTGACCAGGATTCATCACCAAATTTGGTCCACTGGTTGGATCATTGGCTTCCCTGGCTTGGGCCGGGTACTGATGGGAGTGGGACATGAATGCTGATCCATGTCCCCCAAGCCTCATCATACCTTGTAATATCATTCCCATTCTATGTCTGGGGACACTAAAGCACCCAGATGCTTTCCACACTCTGATTCTGATGAAAACCAGTTCAGTTCCACTGCTGGCAGCCATGGTGGGGCATTAGTATAGACAGGGCACTGTTGACCACTGGCTGGCATTTTTACCATCTTGTCTTCCAGGTCTTTTCTGAGCTGGGTTAGGTTACACAGCAGTTCAAATGCCATTGGCCAGCCTACACTAGTAGTCCCACATTGCTCACTCCAGTGGAGCTGCACTAATACTAGATCAATGGTTCTTACTGCTAGGTTCTCAGCTGCAGAGGCTTCCCTGCACTGAACACATATTTAATACAGAAGGAAGCGCTGGAGGAAAGGACTTCTTTCCAGAGCCACGTTTTGAAATAGTGAATAAAAGTCACTTCTCTCTCCACTTCCAGGTACACACTCCCATTTCCATCCACCACCCTTTGGCATGTCATATACTCATAGGGTTGGAAAGTTTAAACAAAAATTACTTTGGTTCTGCAGAATTAGCCCATGTCTCAGACTCACTTATAATTGTGCACAGATGTAGCATAAGCCAAGACACCTCAGACCTGTGTGAATCTTTTTTGTGCAGCATCAGCAAGGGGCAGTGAGTCCAAAATTAGCAATTTTCCTTTTAGGCCTAAACTGGCACTTTGCCACTGAGACATGCTTTTTGCCTTTGTTTCCCCTCCCCCCTGTAATGCTCAGCCACAACGATTGCAGGGATTTTGTTTTTTTTTTTTTCAAAGTTCTACTGGATTCTTTAGTACCTGAGGTATTTTTTTAAATTTAATTTTATTTACTTAGAAGCCTTTAAAGGCTGGTATCTACTCTCAGCGAACAGAGAGATTCTCTTTGAGAGATGAGCTGTGTACACCATGGCAGCAAACTTTGAATGCAAACACAAGATCTGTCTGCTGTTGTGTCTGCCGTGTGGCTGAGACGGTGACATGAGCAAACTTTTGAGTGCTGGTTGGAGGAAGCAAGAGTGTGTGATCCATTCCTAGTAGAAACCCTCCCATTTTGAAGCTCTAATATTCTCACCAGATTTTAAGTGTATGATGGGAGGTCAGGACCAGGAGCCTTCTTTGAGTAATAGATCTGCTTCGCTCTTTCTCAAGTTACACGAGTTGCTTGGAAGAGTGAAGGCATGCAGGCTCTGTCAAACATTTACCCTGCCTCAAAGTATCTGAACTCAAGGCTTTGCCTGGGAAGGGATAACAGAGAGAAGGCCACAGGAGTCGACTTTTGGAAGAAATTTGCATTTCCCTTTTCTTTCCTATTTGGGGATGGAACCTTGGTTGGGTCACAGACAATGGAGCATCTATTTTGCAATTGAATATGTTCGCTGTGGATTGCATCCAAATGGGAAAAGAAACACAGCTCACAGAAACCAATTGTAAGCTCTTCAGAACAGGGATGGTCTCTAAATAGGTCTATGTACTGTGTTCAGAAAAATGGGGGTCTGATCTTGGTTGGGACCATTAAGTGTTACTGCACTATTACTAATAAATAATAACATTCTGTGTATTACAGGGATTTGTTTGGACAACTCCCATTTTAATCATTATACCTGAATCATCTGTACATCCAGATCCATAAAATGATAAAATGCGCAAATCAGAATGTCTACATGCCCAGGGGGAAGAGCTCCATCTTGCAAGGAAAGCATGAGTTTTACTAGCTATTTTAATGCTAAGGCAGCTCAGTCAGGCTGTAACTGGCTCTAGCTGGCCCTCCCAGAAGCTGTAACATTCCTTGCCTGTTTATAAGCAACGGTAAGTATAGGGGAGTTGCACACTGACTCAGTTTTGTTTTACTGGCTTTCAGTAAAAGTGGGAAAATTGCAACCAAAAGAGAAAACCCAAAACTTTGTATTTGCATAAGGGTAACTAAACATGCACTGCAAGACTTATGGTCTCATAGACTTTAAGGCCAGAAGGGACCATCCTGATCAACTAGTCTGACCTCCTGCACATCACAGACCACAGAATCTCACCCACCCATTCACTCACTCCAGTAATAGGCCCACAACCTCTGGCTGAACTACTGAAGTCCTCAAATCTGGATTTAAAGACTTCAAGTTACAGAGAATCCACCATTTACACTAGTTCAAACCAGCAAGTGACCTGTGCCCCATGCTGCAGAGGAAGATGAAAAAACTCCAGGGTCTCTGCCAATCTGACCTGAGGGAAAATTCCTTCCGACCCCAACTATGGCAATCAGTTAGACTCTCGGCATATGGGCAAGGCCCACCAGCCAGACACCTGGGAAAGAATTAGCCCTCCTCATCTAATGTCGCATCCCTGGCCATTGGAGATATTTGCTAATAGCAGTCATGGTTTGGCCATATGCCATTGTAGGTAATTTCATCACACCATCCACTCCATAAACTTATCAAGCTCAGTCTTGAAACAAAATAGTTTTTTTTGTCCCAACTACTCTCCTTCGAAGGCTGTTCCAGAACTTCACTCTTCTGATCGTTAGAAACTTTAATTTAATTTCAAGCCTAAACTTATTGATGGTCGGTTCATATCCATTTGTTCTTGTGCCAACATTGATCCTTAACTTAAATAACTCCTCTCCCTCCCTCCCTGATGTTTATCCCTCTTATGTATTCATAGAGAGCAATCATATATCCCCTCATCCTTCATTTGTTTAGACTAAAGAAGCCAAATTCATCAAGTCTTTTCTTGTAAGGTAGGTTCTGCTTTCGTCTGAGCCTAGTAGCCCTTCTCTGTACCTGTTCCAGTTTGAATTAATCTTTTGTAAACATAGGAGACCAGAACTGCACATGGTATTCCAAATGAGGTCTCACCAATGCCTTAGAACATAAGAACATAAGAAAGGCCGTACTGGGTCAGCCCAAAGGTCCATTTAGCCCAGTATCCTGTCTACCAATGCCAATGCCAGGTGCCCCAGAGGGATTGAACCTAACAGGCAATGATCAAGTAATCTCTTTCCTGCCATCCATCTCCACCCTCTGACAGACAGAGGCTAGGGACACCATTCCTTACCCGTCCTGGCTAATAGCCATTAATGGACTTAACCACCAGGAACGTATCCTGTTCTCTTTTAAACTCTGTTATAGTCCTAGCCTTCACAACCTCCTCAGGTAAGGAGTTCCACAAGTTGACTGTGCGCTGCGTGAAGAAGAACTTCCTTTTATTTGTATTAAACCTGCTGCCTATTAAATGATAGAGATATCACTTCCCTATCTCTACTGGAAATACCTTGCCTGATTCATACTAGGATTGCAATAGTCTCTTTCATGGCCAGTTCACACTAGCAACTAATAGTCATGCTGTGATTGACCTGTACTCCCACGTCTTTCTCCTCCTCTGTTGCTCCAATTGGATAAATTCCCAGCTTATAGCAAAAATTCTTGTTGTTAGTCCCTAAGAATATGACCTTGCACTTTGCACTATTAAATTTCATCCCATTTCTATTATTTCAGTTTTCAAGATTGTCCAGATCTTCTTGTATGATATTCCAGTCCTCCTCTGTATTGACAATACTTCCAAACTTTGTGTCCTCCGCACATTTTATTAGCACTCTCCCACTTTTTGTGCCAAGGTCATTAAAGAAAATGCTAGATAGGATTCGTCCCAAGAGGAGTGAGGAACTCCACTAGTAACCTCCCTCCAGCCTGACAGTCTCCCCTTTTAACCAGTTCCTTACCCACCTTTCAATTCTCATTTTAATCCCCATCTTCTCCAATTTAACTAATAATTTCCCATGTGGAACTGTATCAAATGCCTTACTGAAATCCAGGTAATCAGACATGATGCATTTCCTTTGCCTAGAAAATCAGTTATTTTCTCAAAGAATGAGATCAGGTTGGTCTGACACGATCTCACTTTTGAAAAACCATGTTGTATATTATTCCAATAACCATTCACCTCTATATCCTTAACTACTTTCTCTTTCAAAATTTGTTCCAAGACCTTGCCTACAACTGAGGTCAAATTAACAGGCCTGTAGTTTCCTGGGTCAATTTTTTCCTCTTTCTTAAAGGTACTATATTAGCAATTCTCCAGTCATAGGGTATGGCACCCAAGTTTACGGATTCTTTAAAAATCCTTGCTATTAGTCTTGCAATTTCATGTGCCAGTTCCTTTAATATTCTCAGATGGAGATTGTCCAGACTCCCAAATTTGGTCTCATTAAGCTGTTTGAGTTTGGCTTCCACCTCAGATGTGATAATTTCTATTTCCATATCCTCATTTCCATTAGCCACCCTGCCACTGCCCCCAAGCTCCTCATTACCCTTATTAAGAACTGACGCAAAATATTTGTTTAGGTGTTGGACCATACCTAATCTCCACCCCAGACTCAGTTCTTAGCAGTTCCACTTCTTTCCTTGTTTTCTTTTTATTTATATGGGTAAAGAACCTTTTACTGTTGCTTTTAATTCCCTTTGCAAGGTCCAATGCCGCTTGGCTTTTGGCAGTTCTCACTTTTTCCCTGCACTTTCTGACCCCCAAGAGGATACTTTTGTTGCTGATCCCTCCCATCTTCCATTCCTTCTTGGCTTTCTGCTTTCTCTTAATCACCTGTCTGAGATGCTTACTCATCCAGCTTGGTCTGCAACCCTTCCCTATAATTTTTTCCCCTTGCTTGGGATGCAGGCTTCAGATAGTTCCTGCAACTTTCATTTAAAGTAATTCCAAGTCACCGCCACATTCAGATCCTGGAGTTCTTCAGTCCAGTCAACTTTGCTAACTAATTCTCTTAATTCTTTAAAGATAGCTCCTTTTGAAATCAAGGACCCTAGCTGCAGACCTATTTTTATTTATCCTTCCATTTAGTTTAAGCTGAATTAACTCATGGTCACTTGAACCGAGCTTGTCCCCTACAACTAGTTCTTCTATAAGTCCTCGCTACTCACCAATACTAAATCTAAAATGTCATCACCTGTTGTTGGTTCAGTGATTCTTTGGTGAAGAAATCAGTCAATCAGCCATCACATCCAGCAATATCTGGGCCCTACCATTATTAGTAGCACTTGTCATCCAATCTATACCTGGGAAATTAATATCTCATAATCACACCAAGCAGAGCAATAAGCAGCTCTTATACGATATTGCAGAATGACTTGAGAACCAGGTCACAGGGTGCCTCTGTCACTACCCAGGATACTGTCCTGCCTGGACAGTCCATGTGGCCTCTCAGTCACAAACACACACCAGGTTGGTACCCTTTCACCATATGAGTATTTATTCTTTCCTTACACAGTAGAACAGTGTACTGCAGGCTTACAGCAAAAGGAGGCTTCTGCACAGCCATCACTCCTCAGCCCAGGCTTATCCTCTGAGCTCTCTGTGACGCTGGCAGACCAAGTGCCAGCTCATGCTGAGGGCCTCTCTGATCACTGCTAAATGCATAGCTGGAGCCCAAGCTGGCTCACTTGTGGGTTAGTATAGTTAGAATAGATATTAGCATTATAAGAATGCTTTTTACTGTTTAGACTTTATGGAATGCTTTTAGGATGCTGCATGTAGTAATCCTACTTATAATATCTGCACTCCATGTTATAAGGCGATACTTAAGTGTTTGCTCTATAACTGTGAAAGGTTTGTTCTGAAACTCTGTAACTCACCAAACAGAGTTTGGGGGGGTGGGATAGCTCAGTGGTTTGAGCATTGGCCTGCTAAACCCAGGGGTGTGAGTTCAATCCTTGAGGGGGCCACTTAGTGCTCTGGGGCAAAATCACTACTTGATCCTGATAGTGAAGGCAGGGGGCTGGACTCAATGACCTTTCAAGGTCCCTTCCAGTTCTAGGAGATGATAATAATGGAGATATACCTATTAAAAACAGGAAAAAAAACTTTACTCATGCAAAATTCTGGCTTCCTAGGGAAGTTATCTCCTGCCCATCAGGAAGGGCTACTGAATCCAAATGGACCATGGTGGAACAAAGACTTTGTCAATTGCTCCCCCTCCCAGAAGCACTTGTCCTATCATCTTAGACTATGCGGCATGGGGGAGGGGGTTGGATAAAAATCCATGACCAGAAGGTATTGGGTTTTTTTTTTATGCTGTTCGGACTCTAGGCAGCAAAGATTCCTAAAGATAAGCAAGAGATCCCCAGGACTAACCTGGGTTAGCCCCAATGGATGTATACAGCTGGCATATTTCAACAGCTCTATCAACCATCTGAAACGTAAAACTGAAACTCATTTTAATGTGTATGTTTATCTGTTTTAACCTTGTAAACAACTCTTATTTCTTTCCTAGTTAAGAAACCTTAGTTGGTTTGTTACAGGATTGACTACAAACGTTGTCTTGGGTGTGAGATTTAAGGTCCAAATTGACCTGGGGTAAGTGACTGGCCCTCTGGGACCGGGAGTAACCTGAATATTTTGTGATCTTTGATGTAAAATGATTATCTATTAGAGAGGCAAGCTTGTCTATGTAGCAAGATAGATCAGAATGCCCAGGAGGACTGTCTGACTCCATCTTAAGGCTGTATAGTGCCTGAGGAATTTACACTTATTACTTGGTTGGTAAAATCTAAGTATAGAACTCACAATCATTTTGGGGTTTGTGCCAACAGTCTGCCCTGAGGTTGGTATTCTTGCTTATGAGCCACTCCAGACAGCATGACACTTTTGTCTGAGCTTTCCCCTGCTTCCTGTTCCTCCCACTTATAGCCTCCCAATTATTGAGCCAATTGCCCCATTAGCCCAGCAATCATCACCCAAGTGTCAGTAATCCCCAATAGCAATTGATTAAATGGCTTCAATTAAGCCTGCACTCTTCCCAGTGCTGCAGCAACCTCAGTGACCAGGGTGCTACTAATGTCACAAACCATTAATACACTTTGCACGGATGCAAAACTTGGAACTAAATTTCCCCAATGGGACATGCTGATGGCAGAGTTACAAAGCAGAAATAATGAGTTAGCAGCATCCAGAAGACCCAGACGAACTATCATACACCTATGGAATTTATGAACTAGTTTTCTTTCTCCTGACATAACAATGGTAATGCTACTAAGTAGGGGTGCAACTGAGTCAGAGATGAATTCCTTGTCGACAAGACTGGTTCTAATGAGTTACTGCAATACAAAAACCTGACATCAGTGTTATGTTGGTAGAATGAACAAACCAGACCGGTTTGAATACAATGATGGAATGGTGCAGTGGTGTTTTCTGCTTTTTTTAATGTACCTATCTTCCCTCTTCTCCTGAATTCAAGTCCATGCTGTAAATTCGAATGTCTGATCTTCAGTTTCCAAGTGCTGAGGCTTTTTCTCTATAATGACACAGTGTCTAATTGTTCTTAGGGAGAATGCAGCTTGAGAAAACTTTCCTTGTTTATCCATGAATATAGTGCTGACTCAAAAATATAAGCAATGTAATGGCTCTAAAATGATATCATAGCACATATGATCGCTCACAACAGATCATGGCATGAGAAAGCACTGGAAGGTAGCACATAGCCCAAATACAAAGAAAAAAATACTTAGCATGCCAATGTCACTTTGCACCTCTCATTCTCAGCAGCTACTGTGGCGACCACAAGCCTAGTGCATCAAATTCAGCCTTGTGTAATGCCATTGGCTTCAGTGAAGCAGAGATTATTTTCCCCCTCACTTGCTATTATTTATTTTAGAACTGTTTTCCTGATTGAATTCTGGTGCTATTATTTAACTTGGGCTATACAGTGCCCCAAACGGATGCTGCCAAGTCATATTTGGCCCATACATCAGATTTTGTAAAAATAATCTTCTACTGAAGCTAAGAACCATTTAAGTCTTTCCATGCATCTTTTTAGTCTAATAGAAACATGTGTTTTTAAACATCCCCTGCAGCATTTGGATCCCAAGTTGTGGCAGAATTAGAAGGTCAACAAGCACTATATACATTGGAAAATAAATTAGACTTAATTTGGTTTTGTTTTTTTCAGTTTGAATAGCCTAAGTCTAATTAGTAATATAGGTACAATTCCATTTCAGAGCTATTACTGGACTGAGAATCATGATCCTGAGAAGCAGCATAGTTTAGTGGATAGGTCACCGAACTGGGAATCAGGAGACATAGGGTGAAATTCTTGTTCTACTGAATACAGTGGCAAAACTACTATTGAGTTCAGTGGAGCCAAAATGTCACTCCTGGAGTCTAGTGTAATCCCAGCTTTGACACTGACCTGACATGTGACCTTGGGCAAGTCATTCTACCCCTCTATGCCTCTGTTTACCTTCTTCCATCCATCATCCATCTTGTCTATTCAGAATGTAAGCTGTTTGGGGCAGGAACTGTCTCTTAGTATAGTTCAGTCAAGGCCCTTTGTTTTCAGTTTTTATGTTGTTTAAAATGTGGGAATTTCTCTGTGCTTATTACAAAAATTAAAAAACGGGTGAAAAGTTGGATAATATTGGTTTAATACTGGGGGATGGGAGGACAGAAAAAAAGCAACAAATAGAGAAAATAAGAGGACTGAAAGTAAAAGCGGTTTAATATGGTGATTCATTTCAGGAACTGTACATTGACTGTATATACACACATTCATGTATGTGTGTCTTTTGCTATAGTACCTTACTTAACAGTCTTGCATTTACATTGAGACTAATTTAGTATGAACATAAACACATCTACTTAATGTAATATATTGGATTTTCTTTACATAATGAATATTTTCATGGACTTGAATGATCCAAAATTTGGGCGTAAATCGGTAAATACCAAATAATAGCTTTTGTAAAACTCAGGAAAATTTCAGTAAACTGAAAATGAAAGGCCTTAAGTACAATGAAAGTAAGATTGGAGCTGCCATAACATCAGGGCTATCTAGATATTACTGTAATAAAATAAAATAAAATAAAATAATCATTGTAATTAATAAATTTCAGTGGCAATCTCTCTCAAGCCAGTAAATCTTTCTAAGTGGAAGACCCTTTTAAAATGTGAAGACTGTAAGAAAATTTGATTTTTAAAAATATGAATTTTAAATTGACAGTGCCCTTTTAAACTCTGTAATCCATGTACTATCATAAAAATAATAGATGAGCAACCATTTAATACAGGCTATAACTCCATCACAAGGTTTTGTTGGAACCATAAACCACGAAAGCAGCATGAGAACAGAATTCGCAGAGCTTGTGTCCAGAAACCCAATATGGAATTTCCTCATTTGGAAATTTTTTATTATATGTGGATACATATTGTCTGTTGCTGTATGGGAATGATCAGAAAATCTGTTTAACACCTCAGGAAATATGCCCTTAAAATCAACGGCTCTTCAATAACAACACACAGTAAAAGTCCTGTTACGTCTGTCAAATACATATTTGGAAACAACTTATAGAGGAAACCTTTTCACCCTGATTGTGGAATGGATGGAAAACCTCAACTGTTAAAAATATTTTCGTTAGCTTTAAGTCTCCATAAAACTTTCAATGTTCAATAACTTTCATCAGACCTGGAGTGATTTAAACACCAAAAGTTTAAAAGTACACGTTGGGCAGCCTGATTTTGCGAACTATACAAAGCCTTGCTCTGTTTAAACATGACAAAGCAGATGTTTGTTTGTGAGCTTTATTTGCTGTTGCTTCTAGGTCTGGCTCCTTTCCTGCTTGTTTTACCCTGTCCTCCCATTCCAGTCGTCTGGGTTGTTGAGAGGCAGTGAGCAGTGAAAATAGGTCCAAGGCTCATTTCCTCTCAGGTTTTATTCCTTCTCTCCCTCACTGTAGATTTTGCTACTATTGGTGGTATTTACTTTGCTGGCAATTTAAGAATCTGCAGAAAGCTTGGGGAAAGAGACAGTGAAAAGAAGTCTGGCTCACCAGGAAATATATAGGGTTACACAGCTGTCAGGAGAATTAAAATTGCTTTGGGTAGCAGCCAGTGACACACAGAAAAAAAGCGCAGGCTTCTCTAGCTTGAAACCCACCCTAGAGAGAAGTGGGCAGCAGGAGCCAGGCCTACATTCTTGCTCTGAAAGTCGATTAAGGATTTGATTGTTGCTATTACCTGCACAATTAGAAAGCTACCCATCTTGATTAAGGCATCAAGTCCTCCCGACGCAGCATCTTCTTTCAGTTTGCGGGGGGAAACCTTGCTTCTGGAACAGCAGAGTCGGTGGGGTATGATGGCTGGACAAGAGGACAGCTGTGTAGGAAGACTAAGTCTGGAAAATATTTGGTTATTAAAGGTTGGGAGAGGCCAAAAAGGGGAGAATGAGACAGAGAAGGGGAAAAGGACAAAGACGATTGGTAGGTACTCACTGCAAACAGAACCTCTCAGTAGAAGATTGTCCCCAGTCAGAGTTCACAATGGCCGCTCAGCAAAGACGTTGGCTCAGTCCAAGGTAGCCGGCTGGTAAGTAGTTCGCAGTGGCCTTACAGTAATGTGGATAGTGAGGGTGGAAGCACTCCCTACAGCTGTGAAATGATGTAGTGTTTTCCCCCAAATCAAGGGACCTACAACTCTGTTTATTTAGAACCCAAAGCCCAGCTGTCAAGAGACTGTGAATAACTTGGATTTTTAATGATGAGCTTTCCATCCTAATAATCAATTAGGATTAGTTTCCATTTTCAAGGCTATATTTTCAAGGAAAAGGGCTGTAACTGTCCTTTTTATATATATGAAAGCTGAGATTGTCCTTTACATTTCTACATCCCCCCAAAAGGGAGAGGCTCATTGTCATGAGGTCTGCAGCCCCACAAAGACTGGCTCTGCTAATATTCTGCAGCACCCTTCACTTGCCCATGGTTTTTTAATTGAGTTTTAGCAAGCATGCAAATTGGAGCATTTCTGATGCTGGCAATGAAAAGAAAGGGAAATCTGGGTCCAGATTTAACAAAACATTTAAGCATTTGCTTAACTATAAGCACATGGGGATGGGCTCAGGAGACCTGGGTTCTATTCCTAGTTTTGCCACTGATCTCTTGGGCAAATCACATCACTCTCTGTGCCTCAGTCTCCCCATCTGTGAAATGGGAACAATGATACTTACCTCCTTGGTAAAGTCCTTTGAGATGTCTGGATGAAAAGTGCTATATAAGAATCAGGTATTATTATTCATGTGCCTAACGTTAATTCTGGTTTTGCAAACAGGGCATTTTTTGGTCAGATAATCTTTCTGGCTAACAAATTCCATCTGTCTCCAATAAAGAGTCTCTACTGTAATGGGGACTTGAGGCCACTGTTAGTTCAAGCTGGTTTCTTACTGCACAGTATACACACACGTTCATGAGCTTTGCAGGCCACAAATGCAAGAGCTCAGAGTAATCCTCCCCCTCACCTCCCCACCCCCAGGGCAGTAACCTGTTCAGGTGACCGTGACAGCAGATAGATCAGCTTGGTCAAATTGAGATGGGGGGAATGGAGAATGTGTAACTTGATATAGTTGTTTTGGAAGTAACCAAATGAAGAAGTGCTATAAGCTAGGTTATCTGCAGAGTAATGGAAAGATTTGTCTTGTTAAAATCTGAGTTTTCTGGCAACTGGCTCAAATAATTTCTAGCTACATGATGTCACCACACAGATTCAGGGGTGAAATCAAAGAAATAAGAATAGATGATTATGAACTCACCAGATGCTATTGCTCAGCAGGTAGTTGCAAATCTTAAAAGCCATTTTTTCTGATCAACCAAACTCATTTCTGATTGGTGGCCTTTAGGATTTTCCCATGTTTCTGCCTAATGGTGGCCAGAGAGACAACAATATTTTTTGGGTCTGTGACATTTGACCAAAAAACCAAGCTGGACTTCGACCCAGATTCTCTCCTTCCTCAGCTTCTCCTCAGAGTCTGAAACAGCATTTCTGTCATCTTTAGATGGCTCTCAGCAATCAGGCCAATGCACTCAATAATTCTCCTCTAGCTTGCATTAAGCCAAGCTTATTCAGAGAAGAAAAACAGAGACTCAATGAAAATAAAAGTACATTGCAAAGCTTCATAACCACAAACTAAGGTTACCTCCAACCTCACTGGTGAAACAAAAGAAGACTAGAGTTGTTTACAAGGTTAAAACAGATAAACATACACATTAAAATGAGTTTCAGTTTTACGTTTCAGATGGTTGATAGAGCTGTTGAAATATGCCAGCTGTATACATCCATTGGGGCTAACCCAGGTTAGTCCTGGGGATCTCTTGCTTATCTTTAGGAATCTTTGCTGCCTAGAGTCCGAACAGCATAAAAAAAAAAACCAATACCTTCTGGTCATGGATTTCATAGAATCGAAGAGACAGATCCAGCTCTGTAGGTAAAGGGGAAGAAAACCTGGTAGAGCCAGGATGGGGCAAGAAAGAGGGGAGTGCTGCCTTCAAGGCATCATGCCTCCTTCCCTGGTACTTGCTAAACTTCTCTGCTGCAGCTGGACAGGCAGGTTTCAGGACTGGGCTCCACAGGGTGGGTCAGGCAGAATGTGGCTATAGCAATGGCTGCTTACATCAGCATTTTCCCCACCATCAATCCTACAGGATAGCCGCTGACAGCATTTACTTCTTGGTAGGGTGACTGACCCTATGTCCCGTTTTGTCCCCTTTTTAAGTCCCAACGTTTTTGGTAGAACTGGGCATTTGTCCCATTTGCTCTTGCCAACTGATGATTGGTTGGCAAAACCAGACAGGACAAATGCCCAAGCAGGCTGTGGAGGAAGGTTCAGGGGGTGAGCAGTGATGCCAGCTCCGCATGGCGAGGCTCAGGCGAGCAGCAATACCAAACAGCTCAGGCCAGAACCATGTGGGGGAGTGGAGGGTGGGGAAGGGCTGGGGTGAGTGGCTCAGGCCAGCCCCATACAGGGGGGAAGGAGTGGGCTTGGTGACACCAGCCCTGTGCAGGGGCAGGAACCTTTGGCGAGACCCGTGCGGGGGAGGGGCTCAGGCTAGCCCACCACAGTGTCCCATTCTGAGAAATATGGTCACCCTACTTCTTGGCTTTCTCTTTTCAGTGCTCTAAAAAGGGTGGGACAGGGGCAGTGAGAGGGGAATCCATGAGAGCTCTCTTGCTGCAGCCATCTGGTCATTAGGATCCTGGGAGAGGTACACAGGAGGGGCGGTGGGCTTTGTGGAGATACAGAGCAGCCTGGCTGCTCATCCTGTGGCCAGAACCTTACCATTTCTGCAAGACAGGAAGAGCCAAACGCCATCCCACCGAGGCACAGAAAACATTAAATGAAAAATGCAGAATGGAAACTGTCTGAGTTTCCTCTTCCCCTACATGGAAAAACTCTGTATAGGGAATGATCTGGCCCATAGAAATTAGAGACTGAAAAGAACGATTAAGTCATTCAGTCCATATCCCTGGGGCCAATTTAAGATTGTTCCCTCCACTACATTCTCTATTGTTTTTTCCAGTGTAATTTCAAAAGTCCCAAGCAATGGTGCTTTCATTATTTCCCCAGAGAGGCTATTCCACAATCTAATACATTTCACTGTCAAGAAGTTTTTCTTCCGATTCATCTTAAATTTCCCTCTTAATTTCATTCCAGTTACTCATAGTTATATCCATTATGCTATACTGAATTAGAGTTATTAGTTATACTATATTAAAAAGAATCTTCTCCACCCTTCAAATATTTGTGGGTTTTCATCCTGTTCTCCCTTCGCTTAGCCAAGCTACACATTTTTATTGTAGCTTGTTTTTAGGTCAGCCTCCTGAAGATTTTTGTTGATTTTCTCTAACCTCCCCTTTGATAACGTATCTGCTCTAGTGGTGTCCACAAATGGATGCAATATTCCAGGGGAGACCAAACTATGGCTCTTAGACAGGTATTATTGCCTCCCTGCTATATAAAATGATGCCTCTACCTATGCAGCCCAAAATTGCACTGGTGTTTTCTTTGCTTGCTGCCATATCATACTCAAATCTCATGCCCAATTTGCTACCTGCTCTCAACTGTAAGTTTCATTATAATGGATTCCCTGTTTCTTCCTTTCACTGAGTAATTGTGTTTGGGATTAATTTCCCCTGGATGTTCTCACCATGTGTTTTGCAAAATTCAGTCTCGTTTTGTTACATACTGCCCACTTTTCCAAAATCTCTAGGTCCAATGGTACTATTTCTCTGCACTGGGCAGTGTTAATAGCGCATCCTTATTTAGGGTCCTCTGCAAATTTCATTAACACACTGCCTAATCTTCCAGATCATAAAACAGGATGTAACACTGTTTCCTGTCGTATTCTACTAGAGACCTCCTAACAACGCAGTACCTTGCCATTCATCATTATCCTCTGTTTAGTCTTTTAGACAATTTTCCATCAACATTACGTTGTTTCTATCCAAAACCATATGAATTATACTTTCAAAAAAGATATCATGAAACACAAGATAAAATGCATTACTAACGTCCAACAAACTATGTGTCATCCACTGCATTCTATCAAAATAAAGCAACTGTGCAATTGCTTGGCATAATTTATTTTTTATACACTCATGCTGTTGATAGTTACAGACCTGTATTCTAG
This sequence comes from Trachemys scripta elegans, assembly GCF_013100865.1. Classification (NCBI taxonomy): domain Eukaryota; kingdom Metazoa; phylum Chordata; order Testudines; family Emydidae; genus Trachemys; species Trachemys scripta. The sequence goes on from NC_048299.1 coordinate 179,158,002, forward strand.
ATGTTTAGCTTTTATTCAGTAAATATATTTACATAATCTTGCCTCATATTATTTGGTGCAGAACATATGGAACACTAATGGTCAGGGTCTCTTCTTTTCATTTTGGAAAAATCAGTGTTGCGTTTGCTTATTTTCCCCATGAGCACTTTTAGGTACCTCCTCCGATTGCTGATGACTTTTTAGTTATGCACTGACATCATTCGCTAATTCTCTTAAAATCCTAAGACACGTTGTTTTCTGGACTGACTGAGTTCTGTACAAAAAAAATCTTAGATTTTCCTTACATTCTGTTTCCCTTTTTTGACCTGAACAGCTAGTTAAAGTTTGGGGAGCTAGGATATTCCAGTTGGAAGTAGAAACTGCGGGAGTCTGGCACTATATTTGATGCAATCTTGTTCATTTACAAGGAATATACAAAGTCCTGCTTCATAGGAGGAACCAAGAACAAAAGGAGCAGTTTCTTAGCTGACCGTCCCAAACCTCTTTTGCCAACAGACCCAAAAGCTCTCACTTTTTTCCAGAGTCATACACTGTGTTCCCAAGCTACTGCTTGCCTTTCTTGCTTTTTGCATCTGCCTTCTCTCCATGTTCTGCCTTCCCACACCTCCGACCCCAAACACAAACAATGCCCAGCAAAACCATCCATCCATTCAGTCCAAACTCTTGGGTGGGTTCACAACCTCCTTTTACCTTGGGGGATAGGGAGGAGGCTTCTAACTAACTCATCCTGACAGTTATATTAATTGAAGGGTGCATTCACAATTCACACCCAATCAGAGAGGTTTGTGATTCGTGCAATCACCAGCATCTCACAGCATTACAATACTCCATATCCAAATGAATTTCAAAACACTTTTCTGGCTTTGTTAGTTGAACAAAATTCTGTTCTGTATTTGCCCATACTTTGGCCACCCAAGGCCTTGATCCTGCAAACACTGTAACATTAATCATGTGAGTAATGCTAATGGATGTTGGCACATCTATAGAATCAAGATTTAAGATTATGCGCACAAAATGAGGAATCTGTATGTTGCAGACTTGGTTACAGTACAGGCAGGTCCTAAATGAAATATTTTGGTAAAAGAACTACTCAGATTTGTCAACCTGTCATATTTTAATGAAATTCTTCTATGGCAAAACCTCTGTCTGGCGAGTGAATTCATAGTCCCTGCTAGCAGTCACTAGAGACAGATTGGGTTAATGTGAGTTTCTTTACCTTTTGTAAATGTCACCTGTGTTATCAACATTGATTTGAAGGTGATGTAGTCTTTGTGTAAAATCTGTTAGTTTTGTACATGCTTGGCAAGCAATTCTGCTTTGTTGATTAGAGACAGTAACTGTGTCTGTTTAAACAGGAGGCTTAAAATGCTTGGTTCTCTGTGGGTCTGTCTATGCTGCAATGTAAGTCTGGGTTCAGACTCAGGCTTGATCCCAAGCCCCCCTTCTGCCTACACACAATTCAGTCTGACTTGGATCAGCAAGTCCTTTGTGCATCTGGAGGGATGGAGTAAGGGGTTTGAGCCTCAGTCTTGCATGGATTCGGGTCCAAACTCCATTGTTCTTCAGTGTGGATGCAGCTCAGCCCTGAGGCCCCCAGATTCAATTCCCGAGAGTCTGCCAACACTATCCCCCAATCCCATGCTTTGTCCTTTCTGTCTCGACTGGCCAATCTCCTCCCAGGAAATGAAAGTAGTCTCCCTGTTTCAAGTACAGCTACTTGGCATTTAACCCTCCATTTGAGTCTGACCAGTGAGCTGCAAGCAGAGTGAACCTTCTCCTGCATTTCCAAGGGCCACCGACAAGAAGTCGTCCTTTGCCACGTGCACTGCTACCTGGTCATGGGAGCACAGCCAGATCCTGGTTAATCTCTGGTGCGAGATGAGCAAACTTCAGCAAGAATTCCAGGAATGACCCTGCCTACCAGGAAATAACACAGAAACTGGCAGCACTGGAGACTCACCTCACCGGTGACCAGCACAGAGAGTGGATGAAGCGGCTGGAGAATGACTCCCGGAAAGCCGGGGATGAGAACTGCCCTTCTGGGAACTCGCTGTCATCCTGCCTCTTTGACAAGGAGTTTGACCAGGTGCTGCAATGAGCAATGAGCCTGGTCAGCCGGAATGGCAACCTTCTGAGCCCAGTATCCAGTCTAGGCCTGGTGGGGAGCCAGCAAGCACTGGGTCAGGCTGTCAAAGTGACTCTTGTGCAGGGGTCTATGAGGTGGCTTTGCCGCTGGAGCAGCTGCACCACATCCTGGGTCCCTACTTGAAGAAGCCTTTTGCTGAAGAGCAGCCCACACTGAACTGGCAGCAGAAATACCAGAGGCAGAAGTAGCCCTTTAGCCTGGTAAGTTTCTGGCTCTGTGTTTGCTGTTATTAATATAAGGATAGGAGGGATTTCCAGCTAATAACTCAGTGAAAAATGTATTAAGAGCCACGGGCAGCAGCGTGTATCCACTAATGGCGGATTGCACTCCAGCACCTTGGGCCACTAGCCCTGGGCTCACAATGCAGCATAGACATACCTATATTGGCTGGATAACAAAATATGCAGTGGGTACTTTAATTTAAGATTGTGCTAAGTAGCGATTTAACACTTCTCTCTGTTTAGCCATTAATAATCATCAGCACTAGAATTATGGATAGTTAACCACCAATATCTACAAAAGACATTGTAGGTGATGCTATCAAATAGAATATACATGCTCCACCCTCTTTAGAAGGCTTTTAGCATAGCATGCTCCCTTTGATAGAAGGCTATTGGCTCTGGGTTCTGAATCATTATTTGTGTTACCAACATCCCTTATTAAAACACCATCTCCACGGCATTCAGAATATTTGGCTCTCAAAGAAGTTTGCAGGTCACCTGTACATTTTCTGGACATCAGATATTTCTGTCAAGTTCTATATTATTTGTTCTACAGTAGCATCTTCAGGACCCATCCAAGAACAGGGCTCCATTACCCCAAAGAGCTTACAGAGTAAATAGACAAGACAGAGGAAGGAAGTATAATTTTCCTTTTATAGATGAGAAAATTAGGTACAGAGAGATTAAGTGAGTTGCTCAAGATAACACAAGTAATTTGCCACAGTCAGGATTGTCCTGTTTGGTTATGTTTCATCTCCAAAATCTTCTGTCTCTAGTGCCTTAGCCACAAGACCATTCTTCCTCATTTCTAACAAGCATGACAAATCATTAACATAGCCAGACCAGACATTTTGAGACAATCACTTGGATCATTTCCCATCCTCATTATTCATTTTCAAACAAAATTATTAGCTCATACTCTAATCACCCTTACCTTACCCGCTCCCTGAGCCTTTTGTCTAAAGGTCTCTTTGGTGATCTGAGATAAGTGTTTAAAATGGTCATAATACTAAGCCACTGATAGAGTTGACCCCAAGCGTTTCTTTTTTCTTTTAAAAAGGAACCAACATTTGCAAATGCTTACAAACAAGTTGGAAAAGCTAATTAACCCAGGCCTACCTGGCTTCCTAAGTCAAATAATATTCCTCTCAGTTACTCTCATACTAGAGCTTTTTTCTTTCTTTTTCCTGTAATGAATTGAAAATCTATAGAGGTATCATTTTTCTCGTTGCTTGTTAAGGAAATGCTATACAAACATTTTTGCCAGAGACAAATCCGAGCAGGGGTTCTTTATGTTTAAAACACGAATTCTATTGCAGCCTTATGCAGTAATTATGCTATAGCTATGACATGATTTCACAGAGAAGTACTATAAAATGCATGCTTTTTAATAAAAAAAAATTATAATAATAATAAAAAAAACCCAACCCAACCCCACTACATTTTCTGCTGTTTCTCCTCCAGTTGGGTTTACAGGCTGACACTTGCTTGTAAGATATAACAGGTGACAGTGGGCCTGATCCTGAGCCTACTGTAGTCAATGGCAGTTTTGCCATCGACTTATCCAGGAACAGATTGGGTCCTATGTTGGAAGTATGAAACAGCACATATGGATTCTATGGTGATGGGCACATTAGAAATGCATGACTTAAGAGACACTTTGGGAAGTTGAACCTTACAACAAAATATTCCTTTAGCAAGATAAAACAAAGACACCATCTTTTTCATGTACCTCCCTTTACAATCACAATTTGTAAAAACTGAAGTCTAACCAGAAGTGTCCTGAAAGATCCTATTTAACTGGAAATTGGGTAACCCTGCAAACATGGCTCCATTCCTCATTACTGCTTTCATCTCATCCACTGGAATCAGAAACTTTTCAAACTGAAAGCAAGTATCTGATCCCGAAGAGTGAATTTGCCATTAAATGCCATGAAGCCTGATGCAACTACACTGGGTACAATCGGGCAGCAGAAATGAAAAGGAAAAGGCCAATCGTCAGATCAGGTGCTACCCATTTAGTAAGAATAGTTCAAGGTCTGGATTGTTAGGGGGAGAAAAGGCAATCAATTGCTATCACTGCAAGCACTTGACAAACCTAAATACTTTCCAGCCTTTTCATCATTATGAATTAAAGATCAGAACAGAATCAGGTCTTACTAGAATTGCTATTTTAATATAGATTGATACATGTTTGGGCAGGAAACTGTTTTGATTTTTTTGGTTTTATTTGTAAGCACCAGGGTGCCCTGTACTATGAAACGGACACTGATTTCACTTGCATTGGTGTAAGTCAGGAGTAACTATGCTGAAGTCAGAGTTACGCCTGTGTAAAACAGGTGTAAACAAGAGCTGAATCAGGCCCTGTGTGTGCAATGTAGGCCACCACAAATTCTGCTGCTTCACGTGCATACTACAAGATTGACATGGTCTAATTTGCTTATGGTAAAACACCATCATTCATGATGAACACCTTGGTTACTTTAAGCATTCAGGACCAATTTTTTTTAAAAAGCCGGATATTCTTTTATTGAATTCCAATTCAAACAGCAGCAACCCTCACCATTCCTAGGAATAGAATCAGCTGTTTCAAAATTGAATTACTCTATTATTCAGCAAACTTCTTTGTTTATTGATAAGTCTGCATTCTATATTGAACTGCAATTTGATAGCCAAGACTGTTGTGCCACATGCCCTTTTTTAAATGCTTGGAATACCCCATTTCCCCCATTAAATATCCCCGTGCCCTTTGTTAAGTTTGTTTCCTATTAAATTGCATGTCTAGCTTTGGAGCTTATGTTGCCGCCCCCCTGCTGCTTTAGCTCCTTATCTCCATAGGATTTACTGTAGCACACAGAGAGCCAGTGGATGAATTTGCACATATTTGCAATGTGGAACCTTGACTTTTACTGCTTCTATGTAAATGGAAAGAAAAAAAAAGTAATTCCCTTTTCATGATCAGCAATTCATCATCGCTAAAGCACTGGGGGGAAAATAGTTATCAAGTTTCCATGTTACGTTATAACTTCAAAGAAAATCTTTGATTTGAATGCAAAGTCTGAGGGCTGGGAGCAGATGACTCACCTCATGGTGGTGGCAACCACCATTTCTCATGGAGAAAAACAGCTCGTTAAAATACTATAACAGCAGCTGGTATCCCACTAGCCTTGTTTATGCTCTTTCAGGGACTGAGGGAGACAGTATATGAGCCTGCCCCCACAGCTATCCCTAACCTCAAAACTACTCTGGCTGTTGTTGAAATGGTTTGCCTTTAGGGTAACTCTTTCCTAATAAGTAGATTTAAAATATATATAAAATATAGAATCTATATAAAATATATAAATGTATAAAAATATAAAATCTACGCTATTGTATGGTAGCGTAGATTTTTAGAAATCACATTCAATTTTGCCTTGTTTTATGCCCTTTATAGAAGAAGCACTAAAGTTACAGCATCAATCAATCCACTTAGGTCTGAATTAAACTATAGTCCATCAGAGCCATAAACAGCCCATTTTATTGCTACATGTTATTATAGAAGGCTACAAAACTTCCTTTTATTTAAAAGTCTTTAAGGGCCTACATCAGCCCACATCTCTCTTTTAGGAATCTATTTTTCTGCTTGTAGTAGAACAGTCCCACTTGATCTCTTTTTATACCATTATTCCTGCTCTGCTGCTAGGATACTTAAGTCTGTTTATAAAACTGATACCGCCCCACATTATTGTAACCCTGATATAGTTTGAAATAATCACAGGAAGCAACTCACCCTCCCACCCCACCCCCCGTCCTTTATGCAGCATAAGCAAATTCTATCAAGCTGAAGGAAAAGCGGATGTACTGTATACAAGTTATTTCCAGGCCTTGTAAATGTTCTATAAAGGTGCCTTTGAGGACTTTACAGCTCTTAGGCCTATTTTTGTGTCAGACTAATAAAACTATCATATCAAAAACCATGTTATTGCTTCCCTTCAGACAGGACACTGCAGGAAAAGTTGCTTAATCCATTTCTTCTCACAAGGGGCTTGATAGTCACTTGTATAAATTATTCCTGTTTATCATACTGTTAAATAAAAATACCGATTCATATACATGAATTTGAAACTCATCAGCAGAACTGTGCAAGGTTGTCCTCATGGAAGGCCTGATCCTGACCTACTGAATTCAATTATTATTTTGCCATTGACTATAGTGGGAGTGCAACTGGACCCTACATTACTGCTACATACACATTTATGTATGCTGCAAGTAAACATTATTTAGGGGTATATTGCATAGCTTACACTTTAAAATGCAGGCTGTCTAAATCCTTAAAAATCCCATTTAGATCCCCTACATAGTTGTCATATGATGCTATGATTAATTTAACAAAAACTAATTCCTTCCCTTGTCAGCACAATATTATCTCCAGCCCTAAATGCTGAGGGATAATTAAAGGAGTCTGGCCCAGATTCTGCTACCCTCTCAGGCTGAGCAGTATCTTAATCTGTGACTGCTCCCAATGAAACCAGCATAAGTAAGGCTGGCTCTGTATGTCTTTAGAAGAAGATGAATGGGTTCTAGGACAACATTCACCTACTTTCTGGTGCTGATCTATCACATTGGCTTCCACTATCATACAGAACAAGATAAGAGCTCCCCCTATGTTTAAAAGTGTAGACTTTCCCCCTGGAGAGTGCCTCTGGGATGCACCTCTCCCATTGTGCCTGAAATCCATTTTTAATTTTCAATTGATAACTATAAACATTTAAGGGTGATGACAGGACATAATTGGTTTAAATGGAGCCCATAAGCATCAGTCGTCCATATACAAAAAGTTACTGTTTTGTCAGAGCTATTTAAAAATTAGTGAGGTCATCCAAAGCTTTTATTCAAATAAATCAATTCAGAACATTCAATAGTGCAGGGTGCCTAATCAATAGTAAACCATTTTCAGAATTGTCATCTATTATACAAGCTATGAATGGCAAGAGGTAAATCATGGCAAGCCCTGCACACACAGACAGATCCATTATATCACAGCAGGGGTCATGTTGGAATCACTTCATCTGTTTCAAAGGTTTGAAAGCTCAGGATGCAGCGGATTTTCAAGCAGGCCCATCTGTGTGATATTTCTGGCCACAGCTCTCTGGTTTCCACACTGACCGTGGTAACTAAACCTCTGATGTGCTCCATTCCCTGGGATGGATTATTTGCATTAGTCATAATCTTCTGGTGGCTCTGCAGGTGTCTGTAAGCACAGAGAAAGAACTAGGAGGTGATGCTCATGCAAGTTTGCTTGAAACATGATTTAAACATAAAAATAATACAGAAAGGTAGGTGAATGTTTGGAGCTGTAATCCTTATCCTGGGGCACATTCATGGGTTGACTTTTTGCTCAACAACATGCGCAAAGGTGGCATAGACCACTGATTCTTCCATTTTTCACTAAGCCTTTTGAATAATAATAAAATAATAATAAAATAAATAATAATAAACAAAGAGCCCACCTTGTTTCTGCTTTGCCTTCCCTAATAGTCACCTGAACGGAATTTTCAAACAATCTATTCCAACTCATTTAAAGTTATGTTTTTAATTCTATTCATAGACGATTGTGAGAAATTCACTTTTATGGGTTGGAGGTGTTCCACCTGGAAAAAATTAATGCTGGAAAATAGTATTCCCATCTGTACAAAAAAAAGGGAGGCGAGAGAAAGAGCAGGGAATAGATGTTGCCCTGTGTGGTTTAAGGTAGTGTAAAGCACTACGGACATTTTCAAAAACAGGAGCCTAACATTAGCCTCATAGGTCCATATTTAGACACCTAAATAGATGGATTTTCAAAAGTCCACAGCACCCAGTATCTCCCATTTTCTTTAGTTTGCCCTCAAAGTGAATGCACATCACATTTGGAAATCAGGGTATGTCCCACTGTAGTCCAAGTTGTGATTGCAACAGGCATAGGCATACCCAATCTAGCTTTAACTTCTCTAGCATGGATAAAAATAGCAGTGTAGATGCAGTGGTGCAGGCTACAGTGTTGGCCGTACAAGCCTGCCTTGGACCCTGGATATGTATTCGTATTGTTGAAGTCTGTGCTGCCATCTCTATGCTGCTATTTTTAAGCCACGCGAGAGTGGGTAAAGCTAGCATGCGTCAACCTGAGCTGCAATCACACCTCTGATTACAGTGTAGACATACCCTCAAGATACGTAATGAGGATATAGTCAGGCCAGGGTCCATGTGTCTCTCTGTATTTGTGCATCACTGAGCACAATGGTAGGGTTCTACTAGAAAAAATAAATAATAATATGCCAGCATATGGAAATGTTTAGTTCATTTGTGGGCAGATTTCTTCAAGTTTTTCAGCAGCAAAGTTACATATCCAGAAAAGAAATTTCTGCTCAAGATTTTAATTGTGTAAATGAGAACGTACAGCATGTAGCTGGAGCAGGAGCAGGGTTTGCAATCAGGATACATAATAGATAGTGAAACAACTAAAGTAACAGCAGGCATAACTAACGCAGGGGCACTTAACACAGGAAGAGTGTTCTGCTGATATTAAGTGATCGGCTTCACAGTTTTCAAGGGACACAGCCATACTTTAAATTAAATCTCCTCATGTAAAAAGGGGATTTAAAGTGTTATTTTACTGCAGCTTTTCTTCAAGCCCCGCTCCTTTTTCTAAAGCTCACAGCACAATTGCTGCCTTAGTTTTCACTGCTTATGCTTTTCCTCTTCTGAACAAATGCACTAATTATGTGCTATACAATTTCTTTCCACTATTGTTTTCCGTCTATTATAACATACTCTATCCACCTCTCAGATTTTTCAACTCTAAAGTATTCTGGATACAGCTGTAATTAAAGGAGCTATACAAAATTACACCTTGATCCCTCCAGCATTGAAGCCATGTCTAACTTTACTCACATGAATAGCCCTTAGTGTCCAATGAGGTTACTCACACGAGTAAAGTTACACACATGCTTAAGTGTTTAGCAAATCAGGGCATAAAGCTGTATGGTAAAATTTGAAAGGATAGATTCTTGTCCTGGACTTTTTCTTCAGGCAAAATTCCTATTAAAGCCAATAGGAGATTTACCTGAGAAAGCATCAGACTTTAAGGAGTATAAAAATGTATGTTAATCAGACTACACTGATACAGTGACATCCTCTGTGGATCTAAATGCATGCTATAAACATTAACCAGATCAGCCAAATAATACCCAAGTTTACAGGTAAAATATTATCCCTATGTAATTCCTGCTTCATAGTTTCCAGAAGGGACCATTGTGATCATCTAGTCTGACTTTTGTATAACACAAGCCATAGACTCCCCCCACAAAAAAATTCCTAGAGCAGATCTTTTAGAAAAACATCCAATCTGAAAAGCATCCCTATAGAGGAAAGTCATTTAAATACATCTTTAAAGATAAGCATGTGATTAAACACTTTCCTGAATCAGGGCCACACAGAGGAGAAAAACTGTATTATAGGTGCAAATCCTGCCCTATCATCCACAGAGGGTCCTGCCTGCAAGGCCATTAATACCGTTCAGCCTGTGAGTTTTAGAGCCCTTACAGCAGGCTCATGTTCCTTCTGGGCTCTGTCTGCACTAGCATGCAGGGAAGTTTTGGTGATGAAGCGCCCCACTCTTCTTTGCTCTCAGCTGTGCCTCACTGCCCTGATCTAATCCTTTATGACCAATATACTTCCACTCCACATTGGTTTCCCAAATGTTTTCCAAGGAGACCCCACAAGGGCACTCCCTACCCAACCAGGCGTTGAGACTTAATTTTCAGCAATTTCACCTCTTTGTTCTCAGTTTTCCAATTCCTTTCAGCCATTTCCGATCTTTCACTGCAATTCAACTAAAATACTAGCATCAATCTCCAGCTTCTTCCCAGGGCTTTCACGCAGATTATCACAGCAATCCTCCAACCCCTGTACTCCTGAGCATCCATGTAAAATGGACTCCTGTGTTTTTAGAATGACCAGTGTGCCACTACTCGTACAGTAGAACTGAGATCCAATACACTTTCCTGTGAAAACTGTCACTCAGCACAGTCCTCCTCCAACTCAGCTGCTTCAGCTTTCCCTGGATTCGCCCAACCCTACCTGAGCTTAAAAATAACCTCCAGCAGCATGTCTCCCTCTGCCACTGGTAACACTCCTGACTGAGACTAAATTTAAGTCCAGTGTATTGTTGTTACCAGAAACTTCTGGACCAATATGGAACGTTCCACTGGTTTAGGCCCCGATTCAGTCGTGTATTATGCATGTGCCTAACTTAGCACATAAGGAGTCGCATTTAACTCAAGAGGATCACTCGATTAAAATTAGGCATGTGTTCAAGTAGTTAGTTAAATCAGGACCTTAGGACTGTGTCTTACAGAAATAGTGACCATAGAAGCAGCTAAATATGAGAAGAAGTAATTTGAACAAATGGGTAGTAAAGGAGTGTGAGAAGGAAAGGGAGGACAGAGAGAACTAAAGAGAGAGACAAAGAGGTCTGGAACTGGAAGGCACATATAGAAACAATTGGGTTGTGAGGTAGGACTTAAGATTGTCGGAGTAGCATAACATGTATGGTAGCCCCTCCATTGAAGAGCACAAAAAAGTTGCTTTTTTTAGTTAGCTCAATATTTAATATTGCATGCTCTGGTGAAGAACCAGCACCAGGTAAGTTTTTTTTAAAACCATATTTTTAGTATTTAATTCCTTTCTATTGTAATGCTAATGTAAATTTATGTTGTTCTATTTGTTCCTTGCAAAGTGATCTCCACAGGAGTGTCACAAAGTGGTTCTAGAATTAATTTTTCACATCATAAGAGCATCATTAGCAGATATTCATAGTCTTACATAGAAATAGATTTTTTTTGCCCCCACATGGTACTTTGCTTCAGCCTTGTTGTAGAAGCCTATTTGGCTTTACACATACTGAATGTGTAAAATAGTTTCACCACCAAAACTTCACATTGCAATTGAAGTATAAGGGGAATGGGTTCAAATAATATTATGCTGATGAGTCTGGTGTCAAAAATTAGACACAGTAGACAGATCAGATCAATAGAATGAACCAGTTCTGACAGTTGCTTTTATTTCCATGATGGCTGTGCTAAGAATGTGGACATTAACATTCACACAACTTTTAGGAAAATTTGGATTGCAATGCAAACTTTGTAGCTCAAACTGATCTCTAATTATAAAGACTGCAATTGCTATGAGACCATCATGATGGTAAATATATGGCCAGGTCTGCTATATGAGCTGAACAAGCATTTGCCTACAAAAGCAGCATATCAGGGGCATTGATATATTTAGTCACTGTTTTGTTATGCGACTTGTTGCAAGGCTTTGAGTGGGAAAGCATTTTCCAGTTGAAAAGTGGGAATGAATTCAGTCTAGAGCTGATATTTGTTACTGACTAGATTAACCAATTCAAATAATTTCAAAATAGACTATTGATGCCCTAACCAAGTTTTAGCCTGAAAGGCTTTAAGACAATTGTAATGCCATGTGTCATGGAACCACAGGATTTGGTCTGTGCCCCAGCCTGCAACCAGTCCTGTGGGAGTGATCCTTTAATGTGCTGGACTCCAAGGATCCACACAATTCTACAGTAACAGGCCCCTGGTCTTCAAGGCTCTAGAACCAGGCCTTCAGCACTAGTGATCCCTATCTCCCTCCAGCAGCAAGTTCAGAAGAACCAGACAAGGAGGCTTGTACTTTACTCCTTCAGGGCTCAATGCCCCCAGTAAGTACTTGCAGTCACAGCAGGCAGCCTTTTCAGAACAGCAATGCAAAGCACAAAGGGAAACTGAGGCACACACAGGCATCATAAAAATATTACCAAAATTCCCACATTCATCACATCATGTTGGAAATGGGAGGACATTTTAATGAAAATGATGGCAGACTAGCAAGTGTAGTGGAGCAGCCAGCACATGGCTATAACATACAGCACTAAGATACCCATGTGGTTCACTGGTTCCTGAAATGATTGTTGAGCATTTCAGTGCACTTGTAATTGGGTCAAGATCATGAAAACACTTCTTCATGTGAGGGGTCATTATGGCTGGCATACAATCAAATATTTAGTTACCTGTCTTCCTTATTATACTGAAACATATGATATTTATGACGTAATGAAATATTCAAACTGAATACTGAGACACTTATATCGCGGCCTCAGAATTCAGAGATCTCCTAAAAATGTACTTTACATGCAGAAAATGTATATTTCATAAAAAAGAAGAGAGCCTCTGAAATATTCATATAATCTTACTGAACTCTCTACATTGTATTATGCAGGATGTGACATGCAAATTGTACTTGTTATATAGTGAGTTTTGTAAGTCCCTCTGACGTGCCTTGTATCGCTCAGTGATCTGACTCATCCAACCCTGTGTCTCTCATTTAGGGTTGCCAGGTGCCTCATTTTCGACCAGAAAGTCCAGTTGAAAAGAGGACCTGGTAATGTCCAGTCAGATGTACTGACTGGACACCAAAAGTTCAGTTATCATGGGCGGGGGGAGGGCACCAGGTTATCAACCCATGCTAGCCCCAGCTCAGCCAGGGTCACCTCCTACCTGCATCTCGTGGGCAGGCAGGCAGCAGTCTCCACGTCAGACTGCAGCTTCTGTCCCAGCCCCGCAGCAGAAGGAGCCCAGCTGGGGGGGAAGGGAAGTGGAAAAGATCAAGCAACAAGGAGGGCGAGGGGGGAGAGCAGCGAATGATGGGGGATGGGGGAAGAGGAGTGAGTGGGGGCGGGGTCTCAGGGGAAAAGGTGGGGCAGTGAACAGGGCATGGGAGGGGAGAGGTGGGGCAGAGGAGTTCAGTTTTCAGCAATTAGGAAGTTGGCAATCCTAATCTTATTCTAACTTCATCCCACAGTGTACTCTGGGACTCCCAGGTTATTCAGGAATGGTGGTGGTAGAGATCTGATCAATCGTTGAGTTATAGGCATTGCTGGTTGGATAGAGAGACAAGGAGGCTGAGATAATACCTTTCATTGTCACCAACAGAAGTGGGTCCAGAGATGAGCTTTCAAGTTTTCACAGCTCTTCTTCAGGAAGATGTAATCCTTCTGCCAAGTGGAATCAGCAGCAATAAGGGTCGGGTTCAGTAGCTAGAGGTTCCTCTTAATCCAAAAGAGAAGTGGCTCAAACTCCCACCCAATAATCTGGGAAAACTAAACACCATTCCTGGAGACCTCTAGGAGGCAATATTTTCCCACTCACAAGCACTGAGTGTGTGTATAACAAAAGAAAACTTTCATTGAAAGGGAACCCCGCATTAATAGATCTTCTGAAGAGCTCTATTTAAACTCAAAAGCTTGTCTCTCTCACCCACAGAAGGTAGTCCAATGGAAGATATTACCTCATCCACCTTGTCTCTCTAATTGTTGAGTTATCAGATAGTACTTGGTTGAGTTTTATCAGATAAAGGGCCAGATTCTGGCAAGCCCTGAACGCATGCACAAGGGGAGAGAGGGAGCAAGGAACTTTCCAGACCTTCCCACTCCTCCCTTTTGCATCTCTGAGCAGGGTCTGGACAGATCCCATTGGCTAGAGAAGGCTTTTCTCACACTTAAGCCACAGTGGACATTATAGGTATGTCTACATGGGAATAAAAAAACAGCAGCTGGCCTGGGTCAGTTGACTCAGGCTCTGGGGCTGAAAAATTGCTGCGTAGACATTTGGGCTCAGGCTGGAGCCCAAGCTCTGGGACCCTACAAGTCTGGAGGTGGAACGGGGCTTTTATCCCCATGTAGATGTACCCTGGGAGTGAAATCCTGGACCCACTGAAGTCCATAGGAGTTTTGCTGTGGAATCATAGAATCATAGACTTTAAGGTCAGAAGGGACCATTATGTTCGTCTAGTCTGACCTCCTGCACAATGCAGGCCACAGAATCTCACCCACCGACTCCTGTATCAACCCCCTAACCAATGTCTGAGCTACTGAAGTCCTCAAATCGTGGTTTAAAGACTTCAATGTGCAGAGAATCCTCCAGCAAGTGACCCGTTCCCCACGCTGCAGAGGAAGGCAAAAAACCCCCAGGGCCTCTGCCAATCTCCACTGGAGGAAAATTCCTTCCCAACCCCAAATATGGTGATCAGTTAAACCCTGAGCATGTGGGCAAGACTCACAAGCCAGACATCCAGGAAAGAATTCTCTGTAGTAACTCAGATCCCACCGCATCTAACATCCCATCTCAGGCCATTGGGCATATTTACTGCTAATAGTCAAAGACCAATTAATTGCCAAAATTAGGCTATCCCATCATACCATCCCCTCCATACATTTATCAAGCTTAGTCTTGAAGCCAGATATGTCTTTTGCCCCCACTACTCCCCTTGGAAGGCTGTTCCAGAAGTTCACTCCTCTGATGGTTAGAAACCTTTGTCTAATTTCAAATCTAAACTTCCTGATAGCCAGTTTATATCCATTTGTTCTTGTGTCCACATTGGTACTGAGCTTAAATAATTCCTCTCCCTCCCTGGTATTTATCCCTCTGATATATTTATAGAGAGCAATCATATCTCCCTTCAGCCTTCTTTAGCTTAGACTAAACAAGCCAAGCTCTTTGAGTCTCCTTTCATAAGACGGGTTGGTGGGGTACATCTCCACTGGAATAAAAAACCCTTGGCACAGAGTTTCAGAGTCCTGGTCAAATGGTCATGGGCTCACAGGGGCCAAATATAGCTGTGTAGATAGCAGCAGCAGCAGGAGCAGCAAGCGTCGAGTTCAATATCTAGAGCTTGGGCTGGAGTCTGAGACCCACCTGCTGCTCGTGGGGTTTCAGAGTCTGAATATCTACACAGGAATGTTTAGCCCCGCTGCAGCCCTGCTATGCATCTTTTACTGCAGTTTAGACATACCCTTGGAGCCGAGATTTCACTCTCCGTGTCTGAAAGGGTAATATGAGAGTCAGGCAACACAGCACTCTTACCCCATCTCTGCATAAACTGTCTGGCCACAAACCAGGAGGCACAATTCAACTCTTACTTGTCCACCTTTTGATTCCCCAAGTGGAGTTCTAGCTGGCTCAGAATTCCCAGGGACTCTTGCTCCAGCACAGTCTCTGGGAGACCCCTTCCCCAGTCTTCAGGGCTAAATCCTGAGTGTCGAGCACCCACCCTCTCAACATTAGGATCTTTTCATGGTGTCTCAGGTTGGGCACCCAAAAATTGAGATGTCCCAAATTGCTAGTCATTTTTCAGACCCTTGGCCCTTTTTATTATTAACAGCAGCAATAGTCTGCTTGGTTCTCTAGATAATACAACTTAAAAGCACCATCTCTGCCCTGAATGCCTTATAATCCAATGAGTTTTTTAGACATAAAGGGAGTTTTGCAGTACAAAGTCTGAGCAGCTTTACCTCTAATTTGTTTTCATTTATCGTCATTTTGTATTATCATATGGTCTGAGATGAAAACCAACTTTATTCTGAAAAACTCTGCCAGATAATCTGCAGCATTGTTCATCTGTGCAGCTGACTAACCTAGAAGAAGCAAAGTATGAAGACAGGGTTAGAATGACAATTGACCAGTGAAGAATCCCACTCCATCATATGTGAGGTTCATTACACGCTAAAAGAGACTGGCTATGTTACACCTGTATTTGTCTCCATATTACATGCATATTAAGCTATTTGACAAGGACATTTCATAATTGGATACACCGTAGATTGCAGAATACAAAACACCAATGCGTGGAGGAAGTATAAGTATTTCAGTATGTTCTGTAGCGTTTTATGTGAAGTATAAATTTTCATTATGTAAGGTACATTTTTTTCCGGTGTACAGCATATCAAAGTTCTATCTTATGACTGTCTATGCAGTTTCCAAGTTTTATTATCTCATACATATGTTTCAGTACATAATGGAAGAGCTTACTAAGCATTCATATTTGTATGGAAACCAGATGTATTTCTTGATGGCCGTGTGTAGCTTTGTATAGAATCATGGACTTATACAACGGCTGGCCTATGAGAGTTGTTAAGACAAAGCATCATGGTCACGCATGATACTAGTTATATGCCCAGGAGGTACACAGCACTAAATGGGATGAGCTAAATGCCCTTTACTCATTCCGCAAGACTTCTAACATTCTTACGCATCTAACTTTTTCAAGAGATCAAGTGCACTGATGACATCCACCAAAACACCCAGATTTACTTGGTCATCTTGTAAAGAAATTCCACTCAGATGTACACCAGTCAATGCTGTAAAAACAAAGATATCCTAACTTCTGCTGTATTTTTTTAATCAACTTATGTCTAATTAGTTCCAGAAGCAATGGGTTTAAACTGCAGCAAGGGAGGTCTAGGTTGGACATTAGGAAAAAGTTCCTAACTGTCAGGGTGGTTAAACACTGGAATAAATTGCCTAGGGAGGTTGTGGAATCTCCATCTCTAGAGATATTTAAGAGTAGGTTAGATAAATGTCTATCAGGGATTGTCTAGACGGTATTTGGTCCTGCCATGCGGGCAGGGGACTGGACTCGATGACCTCTCGAGGTCCCTTCCAGTCCTAGAATCTATGAATCTGTGAATAATGAATGACTTCTACCCTTCAGGCATTTTCAGATCTTCATATCTTCTGTAGTCTTAAAGCATATACTCTTGAAACAAAAATTACTTCTGTATCTGCATTCAATAAAAATATTGCATCTCCAGATTTCCCATGAGGAATCTTGTTTTCCATTTTCCCCTTCTCCAATGAACAGCTACCACTGATCACACGTAAAAACTCAGATTAGTTAACTATGGTAAGTAATGTTTGCAGTGTTGTTGTAGCCCTGTTGGGCTTAGGACATGAGAGACAAGGTGGATGAGGTAATATTTTTAATTGGACCAACTTCTGTTGGTGGAAGAGACACACAAAGCGCCTCTTCAGATGTGGAAAAAGTACTCAGAGTGTCACAGCTAAATACAAACCGGGACAGATTATTAAGGGATTAATACATATAGCAGGAGACCAGTTAAAATAAAGTTGGAAATTAGCACCTCTGCAGTCATAGAATAAAGGAGGGTAGTAGGTTACAAATTGTTGTGATAAGCTGTAAAGCCAGTGTTTTTGATGAGCCCATGATTTGGTGTCTAGCAGAATTAAGTATTTAAGTTCCCAGGCTTGTCTTTTGAAGGTGGCGTGCAGGTTTCCTTTCAGAACAAGGATTAAGAGCTCCGATAAGTAGTGACTGCTTTGTGAAAAGTATTCACCCAGAGGTGATAGGGTGTTTTTGTCTTTTATCATTTTGTGAGAGTTCATTTAAGAGTGTCTGATTTCACCCACATAGTTGTTGTTGAGGCATTTAGTGCACTGGATGAAGTACACCACATATTGTGATAGGCATGTGTAGGACCCATGGATCATGGGCAGCCCAGTGACTTAGCCGTTGGAGGAGGCTAGCCCCTGGCCCCGCCCCTTGTGCCTGATGCCCCGCCCCTCAACCTCCCCTGCTGCCCTACCACCCCCCCGCAGGAGCCCAGAGCACACACACAGCTCAGCCCCGCACTAGGCGGCATGGCTACAGTGCCCCAGCCCCGGTGCACCAGGCAGCTGGGCAGCACAGGCCAAGCGTCAGCTGACCTGAGTCCCTGCGAGAAGCAGGCTGGCCAGCCCCAGGCAGCCTGGGCCAGAGCAGAGCGCCAGGAACTGCAGGAGGAGACCTGTGGGCAAAGCACGGGCAGGACCACACCAAGCAGTTTGGGCAAGCACAGCCTTCCCCCAGCCTACGATACCCGCCACCCATGCCATGGATCTTGAAAGGTGTGTTGCGGGGGGTGAGGGGGGTATTGATCATCATAACAGTGGTGATACTTCTGTAGGTTTTGCATCTGTAGTTATGGCAGGGTCTGGTGCCACTTTGAATTGGTGTGTCCTGGTCTGTGGGAACCTTGCTTCTGATGATGAGCTTGACAAAGTTGTTGGAAGGCCAGAAGAGGGGGTTCAGTAAAGATTTCTTTCAAGGTGTGGTCCCTATCGAATCGGGGTTGTAATTGTTCGATGATACTCAGTATGGGTTCCAGTGTGGGATGGTAAGTAATGTTCTCTCAAGATTTTAGTTATCCCCATTACTAACAACACAACAGGGAGTGTTAGGTAATGCTGTAAGTCCTGAATTAGCATCTATTTAAGTAAGGCAAAATGAGCATGTTTATGAGGCTGAATATTGTACTGTTGATTTTTATTCCATTTGAGAGCCACATGTGAATTACTATTATAAAAGCTAGTTAGGTATACATTAAACAAGTCACCCTCCACTACTTACTTCCTTGATCACTTCATTAAAAATGCACTGAAGCTTGACTGAGGGTAGGCACATTTCAAAAAGACTGGCCTTTTAATAGGAACCTAAAATGTCACATCTGAACCCTCAGATTGGAATATGGGAACACACATTGCCATTTTATGGAGCTGCATGCCAGTTTCTCCATCCAAAAAAAAGACTTGCACATTCACTTCCGACCTTCTTTTGGAAATTGTGCCAAGAGGGTAAGAAACAAGTTGTGCGGCACTCATGGAACGGAGGAAGAAAGGTGACTGTAAATCAGATTTTCATTCCCCTGATCCTGGGTTTAAGTTGGAACAGCTTTGGAGTGGCTAACTGATGCTGGTTAGAGCAGTTCTGAGAGGACAGCTTCATCAGCCAGTGATCTGCTCCCTCTCACTACTGGCCTGCACAGGAATACCCCTACACCTGGTGCAGACATAGCTATGTCAGCTTTACATCACCTGGCCAGTCCCCCTATGTTAGAAGAATCCCCACCTGCCATGTTAGGACAGGTCTCTCCATTCCCTTTGTGTGATCAGAATATAAAAAAAGGACAGCACTGGGGGTCACAATTAGGCTCACAATCTTTATTCCTCTCTTCCTGAGGAAATCAGTTGCGATTTAGAGAAGGGCAAAGCCACAAAGTTCAAATCCAGATTCGGGTACGAGGATCCTAGGTTTGGTTTGCATTTCACTGCAGTCTGTGGTGGTGGAGGGTTGAGAGGTGAGGTTTTGGTTCAGGCCCTCCCTAGATTCATTGTCCAGAGTTCAGTCTCTACAAAACAGGGACATTATCTATTGGTGATATGCTGCATATGTATGCTGCATATTGTGCTGTATAACTCTCAATCTCAACTGGCCTAAATCATCAAAGAGCACTTGAGTTTTAAAATGAATTACATTATTTTAAAAAAAAAGGATTCCTGAGTAACATTATGCCAATGTAAACAACTGAATACAGAAATGTAGAGCACAGTCACCCCTTTGAGGATTCAACTCCTTGCCCGTTTTGCTTTGGTGAAAATCTGTGCACTTGTATGAACTTTTCCAACTGAAGGTTACATTAACATTACACAGAGAGAGTAAATTAATTTAGCAAATTATCAATTTGTGGAGTTTCTCGAAAATGCAGTAACATGCACACAAAGCAGCTCTTTGTGAGCCAGCAGCTGTCCCATTCTCAGTTCACAGCTTCATTAATCATGGGCTCTGCATGTTATTGTCTAAATTGCAGTGCCATTTGAGAAAGGGAAAACATTGGGAAAGAAATGTTGCTTATTCTTTGTAAACTGGTACAGATTACAGTTGACAGTAGGGCTAGAAATAGTTTATTGAATCAGTACAGCTAAGGTTTTATTGTATTTTTTTAATGGCTTTATAATTCCCCAACTGAAAAATCCTTTTTTGGGTTGCTTTACAGATTTCAGTACCAGATGAATTATAGTGAATACAAGTATACACAATATTGTTCACCAAAGAAAAACAGAAATCTGACATAGTCGCATTCTGAAGTAGCTTGTATGACCAAGGTCTGGAGAGGAGAATGTCTGACCTATGTCAGTGGAGAAACACACACACACACACACACACACACACACACCAAAAATATACATTAAAATGTAAATGACAATAAAAGTGCTACTGCAATTACTATGATTATATTAAGGTTGTTATGACATAACACACACTATTGCACTAAACTAAACCGGTGCTATATGTGACTCTACTTGCAGGCTCCATGTGATGTTTGGTGTGTGTGTTGCCTTCCTGCTCCCGGTTCCTGTTTTGTTTCTGGTTCCTGCTCCCTGACCTCAATGTTCTGTTCCTGTATAACGCCGTGACTGTGTGTGGATAGCATGGGTGTGTACAGCTACACAGGGACTGCTACTACATGTCTGCTGTTCAGACTGTTCTGTTTTGTTCAAACTGTTGCTGATCTAACCAGTTTGTGATTCTTATGCTTTGATTGACAGCCTACTTGCTATCTTGCTGTGTGTATGTGCATGTGTGTGTATTGCTATGCTTGGGGGCATCAGAGCATAACACTCCACTACCAGTACAATGCAATGTGGCAGGGGCATAGCAGGTATTGTTCCTGAGCTCTAAAATTCTACCTCTCCTAATTAAGTGAACATTAATACACACATAAAAACAAATACAACCAAATAGGCATGTATACTTAACTTGGCCCCAGACCCATTGTGGTCGGCTCAGTACAAACATCTAACAAGTAGATGGTCCCTGCCCCAAATCGCTTACAAAGTATAAACAAAGACACAATAGGTAGATATAGAGAGACGGGGAGCACAAGATTACAATGAGACAATGCTGAGCAGCATGTTGTAGCTCACCAGCTGCCTAACCATTGCTGAGTGTTTTGTAGGCATCACTGCAGAGGAGAGTTTTAAGTCAGGAAAGATTTGGAGGAGGGCAATGTGGTGGCTTTGTGGATTATCACAATTATCAGCATTTAAACCAGTCTACCTCGGAGTAAGGGTTCATCTACGTGGAAACTAAGTGCATGGCAAGCTAGCATGTGACTCTATAATGGAGTAGCCTGCTACACACTAAGTCTCTATGTGGACCACAATAAAAGTTCCATCAGCACTTGTCAAAGAGCTCTACAGAACTTTTAATATGTGGTAGTAGGTTCCTCATGGCGATTTAGCGTGTGACAGGCTAGTGCACTGTAGAGTTACACCTTGGCCTGCCATGCACAAAATCTCCACGTAAAAGTGCCCTCGGAGTAAGGGCTTGATCCTACTTCCAATGAAGTGGGCTTTGGTGGCCATCTTTGCATCAAGGACTCCTGGACCAAGTGATGCTCAGCTAGGCAAAAGCATTAGTTCATGCTGACTTTCACCATATCTGTGTACCAATGATCGTTGGCGCCAGCTTTGTTCTCCATTTCCGTACACTGGATAGATTATAAATAACCAACTTTGGAAATGTGTTGTTTCTACTTCAAGAGATTCCTAACGATTTTACATGAACCGTGAGGTATTTGAAAACCCTATATCTTCTTAATGCTAGCTATCAGCTTAATTCTAGGACAAAAGTGGCTTGAGACAGGAACCTCCTGTACAGTGCCAAGCATATAGTCAGCACTTAATAAAACAGAGAGAATGTGGTTTCTTCCCAGCCACATCTCCAGCACTCAGTCACATAACTTGCAAGCATAAATATATGTAAATTTGGAGTGACATTACTCTCAGATTCAGGTCCCTGACTGTATATTTGGTGAAGTTCAAAAATAATCAGTTTGAAAAAATTTTGATCTGAAATCCCATTTCTCTCTCACATTGGATGTTTAATGATGGAGGTGTACAAACTGGATATACAGTAAACTCCACCAAGGCAGAGTGTTCTTTCTCCCCACTACTCCTTTCTGTGTTTTTTAAACAGGAGCTCAGCTATTCTTTTTCATTTCATCTTGCAAGACAGGTGGAATTTTAAGACCTCAAGAATATATTGATTTTTTTTCCTGGCTAGAGTAAATAGTCTCATAAAAATCACTTACTTGACTTCTTATAAGATAACATAAGTAAATGTCAAGACACCCATCTGTCTCGTGTTCCTCTCCCAGGGCACCCTCTGGGGTGACATGGGGCCTTTGCACTCACCCAGTGTCTGGTCTATGATGTCCGGGCGGTCTGCTGTACAGGTTCGGTCATGGGAGACTCAGCTCTTCCGGGTTGTCAGTGAAGGAAAGGAAACCAACACCAACATCCGGTAGAGCTGGATGAATTTTTTTGCAAGAGAAAATTTTTATGAAAACTTTCCATTAAAATTTTTAAGCCTTTTTACAAGCTCTAATTTTTTGTGGGTTTCTAGTCCACTTTTTGCAACTATATTAGTCACAATTTATCTACTGCACAATACAATGTCCATCTATGGTGCTAGATAAATAATAAAATCCATGTGCTAATGATAAGCAAATTATTCTGAATAAAACCTTGTATGATAGAGGGCTATAAAATCATGACTGTTGTGCAGGTCTATAAAATCATGACTGTTGTGCAGAAAGTAAATAAGAAAGTGTTATTTACTCCTTCTCATAACACAAGAAGTCGGGGTCACCAAATGAAATTAACAGGCAGCAAGTTTAAAACAAAAAAAGGAAGTATTTTTTCACACAATGCACAATCAACCTGAGGAATGCCTTGCCAGAGGATGTTGTGAAGGCCAAGACTATAACAGGGTTCAAAAAAGAACTAGATAAGTTCATGGAGAATAGGTCCATCAATGGCTATTAGCCAGGATGGGCAGGGATAGTGTCCCTAGCCTCTGTTTGCCAGAAACTGGTAATGGGCATCAGAGGATGGATCACCTGTTCTGTTCATTCCCTCTCAGACATCTGGCATTGGCCACTATCAGAAGACAGGATATTGGGCTAGATGGATTTTGTGTCTGACCCAGTACGTCCATTCTTATGTTGTTATGTATCTTTGTCTATAATTTCTGGAGCATAGGACAAACAGTTAGAGAGCTATAATTTTATATAGAGAGAGACTGCATCAGAACCTTTAGTGCTTCAAGTAAATGGGCACCCATTAAACATACTATTTCTGAGAACAAGCCTACAGAGAAGAAAACGCTAGGCATTGTTTTGCAATTTGCCAGATGTTTCCCGACTGTTTTTCTCTTTCTCTCACAGTCAAGTTAATCATTTTCAATGGGCAGGGCCGGCTCTAGGCACCAGCCTAGCTAGCGTGTGCCTGGGGCGGCAAATGGGAAAGGGCGGCTTCCCGGGTGGTCTTAGGGGGGCACTGCAGCGGCTTCCGGCAGCATGTCGGCGGCAGCTCCTCCTCCAGCTTCCTCGTCGTTGGCAGACGGCAGCAGCTCCTCCTCTGGTTGCCTCATCGGCAGCATGTCGGCGGCAGCTCCTCTGGCAGTTCCCTCATTGGCGGCATGACGGCAGCAGCTCCTCCTCTGGTTCCCTCGTCAGTGGCACGACGGTGGCAACTTTTTTTTTCCCCTTCATTGCTTGGGGTGGCAAAAAGGTAGCGCCGGCCCTGTCAATGGGTCACCCCACAATGAAAAGTAAAAGTAACTTCTCCAGACAGCTGCTTTGCAAAAAGTGTTTGCTTTCAAGGAATATTGATGAAGAGGAGATACTGGAGAGTGATCAAGGAAAAAAGGGGGAAATAATGTAAACACAAAGTTGTGTTCAATCTTAAGCGGCCTGATCGAAAGTCCACTGAAGTCAACTAGAGTCTTTCAATTCAATTTTTAAGGGAATATAGAATACCTGAGCTACTGTCTGATTATTTCTCCTCCATGTTCTTGTATAGGACTTAAGTTAATGCAAGATTTAGACAATATCCCTACCCAGAAATTATTTACATCAAAAACTGTACCCCTTCTGTTATAAAGAATTCTACAAATAGGGTAGGCAAGTAATGGAAGGAGAAAAAAATATAATGAAAATGACATCACTCAAATGATGTGCATGGGCCCAGATGGGCTTCCTAACCAACTTTCTTCTTCTTTTTTGTAATAAATATGTTTTGTATCCTACAGCCACTGAAAAACATTTCAGTAACCACAGTTTATTTAGAATGAAGTGAGGTTACAGAAATTCGACTGACTAGTAAAATTGTTTTTTGGGGAAAAATACATATATATCAAAATAAGAAGTTCATATGATCTCCCATGTGAGATCTCTTTTACACAGGCCAAGAAAAAAAAAAAGAATTTCAGGAGCAACTAGCAAAAGACACAAAAACAGCAAAATAAAATAAAATAAAATAAAAATGTAAGTACATCAGAAGCAGGAAGCCTACCAACAATCAGTGAGGCCACTTGACAATCAAGGTGCTAAGAGAGGAAAACAAGGCCATTGCAGAGAAGTTAAATGAATTCTTTGAACTGGTGTTCACTGAAGAAGATGTGATGGAGATTCCTACAGCCGAGCCGTTGTTTTCAGGTGACAAATCTGAGGAATTGTTCCAGACTGAGGTATTAGTAGGGAGGTTTTTGAACAAATAGATAAATTAAACAGTAATATGTCATGAGGACCAGATGAGATTCACCCAAGAGTTCTGAGGGAACTCAAATATGTAACTGCAGAACTACTAACTGTCTATATCAGATGACTGGAGGATAGCAAATGTATTGCTGATTTTTTAAAAAGGCTCCAGAGGCAATCCTGGCAATTACAGGATGGTAAACCTAACTTTAGTACCAGGCAAATTGGTTGAAACTATGGTAAAGAACAGAATTATTAGACACATGTAACCCTTCTGCCCATCTAAGTTGGCAGCAACAAGGGCCGGGTTCTGTATCTAGGGGTTCCGTTTCAATAACACAATGCAAAACTGGCTCGAGCCCCCACCCAGTGACCTGGGACAATTACACACCACCCCCGGGCGCTTCTAAGAGGCAATACTTCCCCTCTCGCAAGCACGGAGTCTGAGCGTAACAGAAAATATTTAATAACATGAGGTAAACGACATCAGCATTCAATTGGAAAAACACCACAAACAGGATTCATAACACAAACCATGAGCAAAAACCCACCCCAGCAAATTGGGCTGTGTCCCTTCCTGTTGGTTCTTGAAACCAGCAACCCAAGGATCACCAAAGTCCCAAAAGTCCAACAACCCCCCAAAGTCTCTGTCCCTGGTCAGTGCAGTCCCAGAGTTCAAGTGGCGGGGGGGACACAGGGTGTAAAGGGGCACCTTACGTGATCCGAGGCCGACCGGCTGCCTCTCCGTGGGGTTCCACCGCAGCCTTCACCACAAGCCGCTCCACTCCACCCGCAGTCCCGTGAGCCACTCCTGCCGTCCCACAAACTGCTCTGGCAGCTGCTCCGCTCCGCTCACCGACCTGTGAGCCGCTCGGCTCCGCTCCAGCCATCCCTTGGGCCGCTCCCACAAGGCTCCGCTCTGCGCTGCTAGCTGCTCCTCCAGCTGCTCCGCTCACCGACCTGTGAGCCACTCAGCTCCACTCGTCCCCGCGAGGCTCCACTCTGCTAGCTGCTCCGCCAGCCGCTTAGCAATATAGCTTCAGGCTCCCCCACTAGTTAACACAGCCTCAGAGATCTCAGCTCTTAATAACTTTAGCTCTTTTGTGATTTCAGCTAGTAGTAGGGGAGCCCCAGTGCTAGTGCACCATTGGCCCAAAGTGAATTTCGCTCAGCAGCCTGTAACTAGACTCCTAATGGAATCAAAGTTAGCTCTGACATTTAACAGTGGAGAGAGGAGGCGGTGCAATTGGTGTTTCAAACCCTCAGAGAGGGGCCCATACCATCAGGTACAAATACCTGTCCCCATCCTCTCTCCATTCACTGGGTTTTGTAACCCCCCTTCACTAACACAAGAACCAGGGGCCACCCAAAGAAAATAATAAGCAACAGGTTAAAAAACAAATATGAGGAAGTACTTCTTCACACAATGCACAGTTAACCTTTGAAATTTGTTGACAGGGGATGTAGTGAAGGCCAAAAGTATGATTGGATTCAAAAAAGAATTACATAAGTTAATGGAGGATAGGTCCATCAATGGCTATTAGCCAAAATGGTCAGGGGTGCAACTCCAGGTTCTGGGTGTCCCTCAGAAGCTGAGACTAGATGGCAGGGGATAGATCACTTGATAATTGACCTGTTCTGTTCAATCTCTCTGAAGCACCTGGCATTGGCCACTGTTGGACAGCAGGATACTGGGCTAGATGAACCATTGGTCTGATCCAATATAGACATTTTTACTTTCTTGTGTTATATTCACAAATAAATCAAAACATGACAGGCAGGTATAAAATTTTATATTACATACATGCATATGTGCGTGTGTTTGTAAACAAACGAACAGTGACAACCAGGGATACTTTCCTTTTATTGATGCAACTATGTGATAAAACTGTGCTTATTCTGCATCTTTGTCTCACCTGCCCATATCAGGAATACATCTAACCTCTGCAGTTTTCATTACAGATTCCATTTTGTAATAAGAAGCTCATATAAAATTGTCCTCTTGCACCATAACGTGGCCTAAGGTAAAAAGCAAGGATTTAAAATTATATTTATTATGTGTGGCCATTGTCAACTGAGAATTTTAAGGTCCAGTACCATCTAAATTGCCAGCGTTAGAAATATCTGATATCTTCTTGAACAGCTGTCATTCCAAGCTTTTTACTAATATGAAGCATCTGAAGTCAGCTTTGGCAGTTTGCAAGATGATAGGTTTTCAGTGTGAGATATCCTGATTAATAAATATTGGAGATAACTCAGATAGGGTCACCGATCAAGTCTATAAATATCAATCTAGCTCTTTAGATTTTTTCCTATGATTTTGCTTTATCCTTACATGTTACAGTATTACAGACATTGCAATAAGCTTTTAAATAAACAAAATGTTCTCTTGACCTTGATGGACTCATAACCTTACGACAACTAAAGCTAGTGGACAAAAGTAAGCACTTAGTCCTTCATTTGGGTCTCCAACCTTTTTTCTTCTCTCCCCAGATTGACACTGGTTAAAAAAAAAAAGAATTGAAATAAAAACACTCCTTGGAACTAAAACCAGGACTGTGCGAAGAATTCCAGACAGAACATGAAACCAGTGAAATGCATCTCAATGAGTACTCAATCAGAAAAAATAGTCCCAGAGGGTATATGAAGGCACTTTTAAAGTGAAAGTCGACTGTGACAAATCTAACATTGTCCATGTACAACAATAGTCCAGCTAGTTTTCTCCTGACTGATCATTATCAAACTATCACTGAATGAATCAAGCTGATTGAAATAATTATGCTCCACCACACTCAGCACATTTTGCACAGAGTGGAGAGAAAGAATTGCAGCAATTGAGGAAAACTGGAATGAAATCAAGACGCCAGCCTGCATTTTGACTCCCGAGGAAGCCTGATGTATTTGTGAGTGTCTCAATCTGATTATTTCACTCTGAGATGGAGGAAAAACTTAATATTGGTTGCAGTCACACTGGTACTTAGGCTGGATGGTTCATCTATGGGTATTTTTGCTGTAAAAATGCTGCAATCATGTGTTAGTACTGCAGAAACATTGTTATTAGTTCTCACAAAGAAACAGCCCTTAGTGCAACATTATTAGATTTCGATCCATTTTTTGTTTCTTTTGCTGTCAGTCAACCAATATTGTTTCTCTTGCTGCATTCAGAGCCAGTGAATATACAGAAAAGTGGCAATACATTTTCTTTTTTTAAAGCGCTTTATGTTCGATACAGTTATTTACAGATAAGTCCAGAGGAGAGTACACAGTATGGACCAGATTTCTTTTAAAATGGCAATTAGTTTTGCAATATCCCCCTAACAACCTCAAACAGTTGAGAGGGCACAAAAATGAAGAAAGAAGGCCCTGATCCTAAACTGGGACCTACAGTGGTGGATTCCTTTGCTAGCACAAAGCTTCACAGACGTCAATATGGACGCCCACCTGTGAGCAACATATTGGCTAAAGACTAGCATTCCTCAGACTGGCATTACAACTCAGATTACATAGTATTAATCTAATCCATATTCCCACCTTCTCATATTTTATATAATCTCATTATAACTATAAGAGGGGAAGGTTGGAGGTGATGAAAAATAGGAGGTGTTAAAGGTTGCTGTATTCTGTTGAGAGCCATGCCTCAATCCCTGGGGTAGGTAGGATAGATGCAAATTATTGCATCTCTGTGACTGCAATATTCTGTAACAGCCACCAAGGCACTTTATATGAACCAAATATCTCCTCAGTGCCATAAATTCCTTTTCCCCGCATGCCACTGGCAGAAACCAAGGATTATGGAGTGGGGATGGGGTGTACCTCATGTTGAGGAAATCTCCATCTTATTGTTAGGATAGCTTTGTCATAAACCAGGATCTAGCTCAAGATGTTCAGATGGATAAGGAGAACTTTACAAATATGTGGATACTTACTTCGATGAGAGCAAATGTTTTGAGGTTTATACAGGTCTATGTCCAAATTGCTGGTTGACCCACTCCTTGCAGTCATTAGTTCTCTCTTTCTCTTCCATGGCAACAGATCAGGTAATGAAAAAAATAAGGACTGAAAGTGTTGATTTGATAATAATGGGTGTTACTCATAGCCTGCACTGGGATAACAGGGCCCCAGGACATTGAATGTAATTTTGTAAGTAGCAATTCCACACATTCTCTTCAGGTCCATGGATTTAGTTGCAGCTGTATCAGATTCTGAAACTGTGTTATGAGATACAGTATGCACAGTAAAATAGAACTCTCTACACAGCAGGTTTCTATTATGGGATTAAAAAATTGTGCCCACACTGTAAAAAATTGCCAACAACTAGGAAAGGCAAATCTCCACAAAGCCGTATGGTAATTAAACAAAATCACAGACAAACAAAAATGACCTAAAATCAGCAAAAATATGTATATAAATAAAAAAATATTGCATGGAAATGTATCTGCACCAAAATGTGTAAATTATTAAAATAAGAAATAACTAAACAAAAATTCAACTACTTGTTCCCATATGCACTGTTTCTGCAACTGTTAATGGCTGTTGGATTGTAAAACTGTATGTAATGTGTGTATATTCATGAATTGCATATTAAAAAAATCTTCAGCTAAACCAGAAGAGGCATTGATGATTACTGACTGAAGTTTAAGGGTTATTTTAATATTAATGCTAACCTGCATTGTCTAATGTGGTCTCTTCAGTTACTACAATATTACTACATTTAAGGAACACAAACCTGAAAAAAAATTAACTTCATTCACTTCCAAACTCATGCCAGGCCATTAATTTAATTAATCATCAACAGGTGTGAAAAGACTGACAATTGTCTTCCTTTTAAATGGTATTATAGTATGGCCTACTCTTAGTTAACGGTATCAACCAGATATCAAGCTTTGCAGGGGAGGATAAATTCAACAACATACTGCAATAAAAAGTGCTCGACTAGGTATCCATTCAAAACTTATTTTCACTTAAAGTATTCTCCCTTGCCCTTTCTTATTTCTAGGATCTTGACATACAGTCATCAGCATTCACACTGTAAGATTAGGTTTAACATGTTTCTAAAGACTCCCATTAACCTTTCAGAAAGTCTGACATTTCCTGATTCACCAGACAACTAAGTCTTTTTCTATCAGGGTAGACAGTCTCTTCTTAAATCACTTACATGTGTCAATAATGACTCCTTTCTTCACTGGAGAGCCAAATGAGACCTGGGCCCCTGCCTGCTATACTAAAGGGGTTTGTTTTCTGAACTGCTTATGTACAAGTGGAATTTAGAGGAGAAAGAGATGATGTTAGACGCTCAAAGTTAACCCCCTGAGTCTAAATCTCATGCAGCTAATATCAAATACAGAGAGAGATGAATTCAATATTGAAAAACATTTTAAAAAGAGAGTGAGAGATCTAGAGCTCCGAGATATATACGACTGTTACAAAGACGACTCTCATTTTTGTGCTTTTACTCCGGCTGAGCCAGCATCTGTTTGTATTTTTTCTCTTTAAGACAAGCAGACATTCTCACTTTGCATGTGATATTTCATCTGTTCTCCATATAGGTCAAATGAATTGACATCACTGGGAATTTGCTTGGCTTCAGGCCTCAGGATTTGGCTTTGTATACCCATACAATTAACTGGATCACTTTTTGCAGACTCAGGCCAACGTGTTCAAACCTCAGTCCCTAAGGTTAGGGTTTTTTAATTCATATATAGTCATCTAAATAATAGAAGCTAAATTTTCAAGAATGCTGAGTACTTACAGCTCCCTTTGACTTAAGTGGGATTTGTGGGTACATGGTACTTGTGAAAATCAGGTCACTCCCTTTTATTTAGATGCCTAAATGTTGATTCAAGAGCCTAACTTTGAAAATGTTAGACAATATATTTCATTCAGCAAGAGAGGTTAAACTAAAAAACTAAATGTCAGGCAAGTCTTTAAATTGGCTACAGTACAAGATTATCTTTGGAACAGATTAAGGATATATTTCTTGTGTTCTTGTATATTATGAGGCTGTGGTGGAAGTGACACCCAAGCCTCCTCTATATTAGACTTGAAGGGATGGAGGAAGAACTCAGATCTTTTAAGCTCAATTTTTTCCTTTCCCAAGCCCAAACAATTCTCAGGCAAATAAGGTTTTTCTCTATCATAGAATCAGCTACAGTAGCATATAAACTATATCAACTACAAAATATGCCATCAAGAATACAAAGATCTCAGAAGCAGATAAAAGTTGGCACTTTTGTATTTGTACAGGAGGTTACCCACAGTTTTTTCGCAGGAAGACAATCGCATCTTGACCATTGCAAACAAAATGTAGCCACCTCTCCTTACTTCATTCCCAATGTCTGGCCTAAGTTTATGCCTACTCAACAGATGTGATACTAGCATTGCTCTGCTGGCATAACCCCCTCATAGAGATGCAGTCTACACCAATGGAAGGGATTTTCCTGTCAGTCCGGGAATACCACTTCCCCAGACGATGACTGTATATTGACAGCAGCATTCATCCATTGACATAGCTGCATCCGCTCCTTTTCTTAACGTATGCGCAATGTGCCTCAGGTGGCATGTAACCAGGATTCATCACCGAATTTGGGCTGCTCTTTGGATCATTAGCTTCCCTGGGCTGGGGCTGGGTACTGATGGGGAGCGTGACATGAATGCTGATCCATGCCCCTCTTTATCCACACTGGGGGTTAGATCAACAAAGCTACGATGCTCAGGTGTGTATATTTTTCACACCCCTGACCAATATAGCTATGTCAACTTCACTTTAGACTTGGCCTAAGTAACAACAGAAACTGCAGCATGAATCTGATGTGTTGCAGCTTCACCTTTTCTTTTCTTTTCTTTTTCCGAGTGAGGTGTGGAACATTAGACATACTACACAAAGTCCTCTCTCCAGAACAATGTCACTGGCACTAATAACACGCTCTGAATGCACTGAAGATCATCGGTGGCTGTCGAAAAGAACATCCAAAACATCTTTAACTAATTCTTTTCGAGCAAACATTTTTTCCAGACTTCAGACCCTTGTAAAATATCAGATTTCAGCCCAAATGCCATTGTTCTGACTGAAAAATAACTCCCCCAAAAGAAGTGTTAAAACAATAAAGCAAAATGCTCACAGACTTTTATTAGTTGTCCAATACCCAGCAATGTTAATTCTGTTTATAAAACCTTATATTTTATTTCATAGATTATATTTTGCCCCATTACTTCTCAGAATGTTCCTAAATATAGTTATACAGTATAACCAAGAGAGTAATGCTAAAGCCATCAACTAAAGTATAATGGGTAGCCATGAGATGAATCATCTACAAATCAATGCAATACTGTTCACCCCCCCCTTGCTTTACTAATAAATCATGTCGAAAGCAGGCATGATGGCTTTTCTGATCTCTCGGTGCTACAAATTATATTTGACGTTTTAGAGCAGATTGCATGGAATGGATATTGAGTCACATTCTGATCTCAGTTACGCTGGTGTAAATCCACAATAAATTCACTGACAGCAGTGGAGTTACTCTAGATGTTCATTGGTGTATTTAGACACAGGACACAGCCCTAAGATAACCACAGACTGCATAATACAGTCATGCCTACTCAAAGGGCAAACTCAAACTTCAATTGCTGAAAAGAAAACCACCAGAGACTGATTTGGGGATTTCCATTTAGGAACCATAAATGTGAATGGAAAATTGACAGTAGAAAATTTCTGAAACACAGCTGCATAATGTAGGAAGTACCACATCCCAGAGGAGATGATATAGGAAGGAAGCACCCCATCTCCTGGAAATATACTAATAGCTTTGTGGGAATTCTGTGAACGATTCCCCTCCATTGTTATAAAATGCCAGGTTGGACCACTGTAAAAACTTCACACAACAAAATTATATACAGCTTATATTATGCTGTATATCCTCAGCCCTGACCTTTCTTTTAACATTGTAGATAAAATAACACAATGTGACAAGCTATTTGGTAAAAATCAGAGTCAGCATCATTAACAATGACCACATAATCAGATGCTATCCAACTCTCATTTAAATAGGACCACAAAGAAGTGTTGAAAGAAAATTTACTAGTGGTCATTGAATATAAACAGAAAAAAACCCAGTAAATTGGAATAAACCCCCAATCTCTCAGACAGGAAAATTGGGAATAATCAAGAAAGCGATTCTGTTTTAAGTGATATAAATTAAATGTGCCCTTATGAATCCCAAATACCTTCAAAAATTAATCTGAAGAGATGAAATAGCACACATTAAACATTCAACTTTAGTACTGCTGTACCAAATAGGGCCTGATTTCCCCCTAATATCAATAATCATATATTACAATATGGTGCGGATCCCACAGAGGGTCCCAACATGTAAAACAAGCTTCAGTGCATGCTCATAATGAAATAGTTTGTTGGACTAAAATGGGTCGATGGACTGGTTCACATAGTGAGGAATAAATTATTGATATGGCATCTTAATGTAAACCCTAACATGAGAAATGCCTCTATGAGATAATTCATGCATGAGTAGCACATACTTTCATTATTGATTAGCTAAAGGATAACATTGCTACGGCAAATGCATGAAAAAACTGTCTTACTGGGCCAAATAGTTTAATTTCAATAAAGTCATTTTGGTTACACCAGGGATTTATTTGGCCCATCAATCCATTGTATCACTTGTACTTGGATGAATATGGTCCATAAGCAATATTATGACCAATTTACAAATACCTTCAGATTAAAATTGTTCAGAGCCAGGTTAAGTATCCTCAAGAAAAGAACGATAGAGTACCCACAACAACAAGACTTAACAAGTCTATAAATCATTAATGAAACTTAAAATGGATTGTAGTTCAGGGTGTATTCTGATAAAAAAAAAACTGATGATAAAGACATCAGAAGCCAAATGCAAGAAAAAGGATAGCACACAGATTATGTGCAAACGTATAATTATAAATGTCAAATGTAGCTTGATATACTATAGAAGCTTACACCAAAATGACATAATTCCATGCAAACATCACCTACTCAAGGCAAACAGCTTGCCAGATGTCTCTAGATGTTGGCTGGTGCTTAATTATATCAATACACCCGCTGTGAGAGTGTTCCCATATAAAAAAATACTGGCCCATGATCATTAATCCAACTGTTTAAGAAGCTCTAGTGAGAATCACCTTAAAACGACTATGCACAAACACTACAGAAGTTGCCCAAAACTCATGAAATATTTGGAGGAAGAAAGGTTGTGTAGGTTAACAATTTTAGGCTTTCGTTTTATTGTAAATTAGGGGTTGGATTTTCAAATGCACTCAGCAAAAAACTTCAATGGGAGTGGAGTCAGGCCAGTGCAAAGCACTTTTGAAAATTCCACGCTAGATATATACACACCATAGTTAGGGATGCCCATGAGATGCATATTTCAGTTCCAGATCAGGAGCTGAACTTTCCCAAATTTTGAGACTGTTGCAGTCTGGGAATTTGATTGAAATCTCTGATTACAGTGGAATAATCCAGGCCCTTTGTTTAAAATTCCCAGGAATTTATCGGTATTTCTTACAATTAAAAAAAAAAAAAACAGGTAAAATCAGTGCAAAAATATTAACTTCATATTTTTCTGGGTAAATATTGGGGTTAATAGCAGAAGATAGACATTTATCTAACCTATCAGGGATGGTCCTGCCATGAGGGCAGGGGACTGGACTCGATGACCTCTCGAGGTCCCTTCGAGTCCTAGAATATATGAATCTATGAATAGGAGGAGAGAAACAAAAGCCTCAGATAGAGAAAAGTAAGAGTATTGAAAGTAAAAAGTTTTGTACATTTACAGTATGTACACATTTGCACATGAATGTGTGCATGCGTATCTCCCACTACATTACCTTACTTTAACAGACAGCTTCACACTTACACTTAGACTAATTTATTATTAACATAAATATATCTATCTAATATAGTGTATTGGATTTTCTTAACATAATCAGTATTTTCATGTACTTGAGTGATCCAATATTTGGGTGAAAAATCAGTAAAAAACAAATTACTTTTGAATAACCTGGGAATTTTCAGTAGAAAACAGTAAGTTAAAACAAAGGCCTTAAATGTAACACTTGTCTGTAAAATATATACACAGTGGATACAATTTTCAAAAGCATCTTAGTGACTTAATAGAGCCTAAATTCCACAGATTTTAAATGGCTCCTAAATGCCTAAATCGCTTTTGAAAATGGGACTTAGGTGTACAAGTCATTCAGACACCATCGAAAATTTTACTTATACTATGGAATGCTGAAATGATTGTTGACAGCTCATACCCAAACAAATCAAACCATTACCCCTGGGAAAGAGGAAACCATTGCCACTGGGAAAGAGGGGAAAGTGATCCATATGGAGCTGGAGTGTCTCAGAAAGGAAAAGATGGCACCAACCCTTGAACTTCCGTTTCAATGCAGAGCAGAAAGGTAGGGAGAGAGGGAGAGAGCGCTGGCTAGGTAAATGTATGGTTTAGTTTCATATAAATGTTTATTGGTTACAAGTTGATCTTTCTAGCTAATTTCTCTAGCCGGGCTTATGTGGAGGAGGGCAGAATGGATTTTTGTTGCAGATATGGTAGTGTTAATAATACTTATTGGAAAGAACACAATACTGACTAAAGGATGTTCGCCAGGGTTTTTACAGGGATTTTCTTTCTTTCATTTTGGCATTACAGAGATGAAACAAAAATAGGAACAAATGGTTGTTATTAGTTTGGATAGCTGCCAAGTCTCAATCTTTTGCACAGAGAAACCAGATGACTGTAAATAAGAAGTGGAGAGAAAGAGAGTCTACAAATAAAGGAGTGGGAAAGGAAGATTGGGAATCAAGGCATCTGTTGCCACCACAAAATACTTGGCAGTTTCGCTCTTCACATAAGATTTCATTATTCAAATCCCTAAATGTGACCTACCTTTTAAACTTCAGGTTGTGAAGCCTGTGAAATTATATTTCTTATATTCCAATTTTGTTTTCTAAAAAAGGAAAACAAATAATTGTCAGCAACCAGCACTCAGGAACAACCCTACAATAACAAAGAAAAGCAGTAGACTCAATCTAACTCGACTGGGTTGGACCCTGCATGCACAAGGTGAAAGAAACTAAAATAATCATTAAAGACACTGATTTCAGTTTCAAGATTCTACAGTCCCGTTACAAGCAATAGAGCAAATTTAAAAATAATAATAATTTTAAAATAATGGGGAAAAATACATTTAAATGTTTTATCTGAAATGAACACTATCAAAAAAGAGGGTTTGAGAATTCTAATTCCTGTCTCCTCAGCTGTCTCTGTCTGAAATCCTTCCCAGGACACCTCGCTGCACAGAAATAATATTAGACATTGTCTAGCTGATTAAATCAGCTACTACTAGTATCAGGATTTCTCTCTTTAAGAAACAACAACTAAATGTTTTTTATAAGATTTTCTTTGATGCTATGGAAAGCTTGCTAAAAGTGGTAACAATTACTTGATCCAAGCCTTGATATTATGCATTACTTTTCTGTGGCTTTTTATTTAATTATCTGCTTTGTAAGCTCCATTATTAAAAAAAATAAGTACTACCCTTCAAACAGAGTTGGGGTAGCAGCAAGGGACAGGGGATCTCTTTAGCATTCCTTTTAATAAGCCTTTTGCTCTTAAGCCTTGACCTTCATTTATAAGATAAAAATATGTTTGAGGCTGGGAGTCTCCCTGAGTTACTAGTAGCCTACTTATTCTTCCTTCCTCAGTCCTAATATTTTAAGATACATTCAGATGAGTTATATGACTGCAGTTCTTGAAGCATTTCATGTAATTTACTGTTGTATTCTAAATGCAATTTTTAAAATACTATATCATTTATTTCCTGCTATAGATTCTACATTATCCTCTCAGGCCAACCGGAATAGATGTTAATCAGGTTCATATTCACAGGACAAAGACTGGTGGACACCATTTCTCGCTTGATCTGATTTGGGCTCCCAATGCCATTCTTTTTGGCCAGGCAGCCACCCCCGCAACACTGACAGTTATACACAACCACAGCACTTTTGTTTCTGGCCTAGTTAGTACTGTAGTCTGATACAAAGCCAAGAGCATGATGAGCCCATTGTCTTGCTATCAACAGTTGTTTTTTCGTAATGTATTCAGTTTTCTGCGGAGAAAGTGAAGGCAAAATAAATAAATAAATAAACGGAACAAGCAATCAGGAGCTGCCAAGATGGCACTCGGATTTGGGGCCTGAAACAAAACCTGAGAACTGTCCTAATCCCGTTCCTGTACACATTGAGGTGTATGGCAATTGCACCTCCTATAAGGATAAATAAACACAGGAAGGATGGCCCAGCAGTTACAATGCTAGCCTGGATCTCGGGAGACCCTAGCTCAATTACCTGCTCTGACACACCTGGGGCAAGTCACTCTCACTCTCTGCACCTCAGTTCCCCATCTGTAAAGTGAGGAACATAGCACCTCCCCAAAAACAACGAGGAATCCTTGTGGCACCATCCAAATACATTTGTTAGTCTTTAAGGTGCCACAAGGACTCCTCGTTGTTTTTGCTGATACAGACTAACACAGCTACCCCTCTGGAACCTGTCAATAGTACTTCCCCGTTTCACAATGGCGTTATAAGGTGCTTAGATACTCCAGTAATGGATGTCATATAAGTATCTTAGATAGATAATTGAGAGGTCCCGGATAAATAAAAAGGGGGTTAGATTGCTGTAGGAGCAGTCCGGTAGATTTGCTCTACAATATTCCCATTCACTGTGAGAAACTGAAAAGGGAAGGGAGAAAAACAAAAGACACAGATTTTGAATATTAGGTCCTCGTAAAGACACTTGCATGAAAGTCCCTTGGAATTCTGCCTGGAATAATAACTCTATCTATAAAGGATCCCCTACTATTTGCTCCAGCTACACACACACACACTATTTTCCTATTAAAATTCTTCAGCTATAGCCCAATACAGGGCTGCTACATTCTGCCCCCTAAATCCACTTAAGAGACTCACAATGACTTGTAGCTAAAGATGCAACACATACCAGCGATAAGGCTCTGAAGACAAGTGACTAAAACACTGAAATCTGTTACAAACAGGCTACACACACATTTTTCTTGTAATCAGACAGATCTGTTGCAGTTCCTGAAGGTGACCTCTGGAGCAGAAAACAGGTTTCATTGCAATAAACCTGTACATAGCAACATGGTACTCTAGAACGAGAAAAATTTGACCAAAATTAACTAATTAAATTCAGCAGAAACAGTTATTAAATCATTTCAGATTAAATTTGATCTGCATATTCTAGTTTTCATATAAACCTCAGACTATTCTCATCACTGATCAGGCGGTACCTCATGAAACTCAAAGACATCCCTTTGAAAGATCATACAAGAATTGCTTGAGGGCTAGAGCTTTAGTTTCATTCAGTCTTTACTAAAGAATTATTTATATAATCAGACTTTTCCATTCAGCTATTTGCAGCTATTAAACATCCCTGGACACACTTGTAAGATTATTATTATTGTTGTTTGTATTATAGTAGAATCCAGAGGCCCAAATGGAGACTGGGATCCCATTTTGCTAGGTTTGTGCATCTTGTTAGGGACAGTTCTTGGCCTAGAGAGTACAGTCTAAACAGACAACACAGACTAAGGGCGGGAGGCAGGCATTATTATTTTCATTTGATAGATCGGAAGCACCAAGAGATTAAGGGACTTGACTGAGGTAAAAATGAAGAGTCTGTGATGGTGCTGGGAAATGAGTCCAGAGTCTCTGAGTTGCCTCAACCACAGGACCCCCTTTCCACTCTGAGAAAGGGTGTTGTTAACCCATACCTTGGCTAAACTGCATGGCTACATCATACCACCGATATTTGGACAGAGCTCTCCCATTAAAATCAGTAGTCAATAAGACCCCCATTTGGGGCGATGACATTCTGCCTTCCTGCAAATAGCTGCAAATACTAAAAAAGATTCTCTTTTTGAGATGAAGTCGTGGTAGTGATGCTGTTAAACAGCTGCCCTGTTTCACTTCTAGTAACATTATATTATTTACAGTTTTCAAAGGCCCATATAAAGATGTTGGATGGCAATGCTTGTTTTCTTATCCAAGCTAAACTGCTGACCTAGCAATGGTAGCAGGAGACATTAAAGCCATTGCTGAAGTATGTCATCCATGACGGGTTGTGCTGTTGCTGGTCACCTGCTCTCAGATTCGCATACAATATAAAGTGTCACTATAAACGATGACAGCTCCCTCGCCCTGATGCAATAGTAACTGAACTATTCATTGCCAGAGTGGCTCACAGTCACTTAATCACTCCTTCCCACTACACCTGCCTGACCAGTACAAAGAGGGAATTCAATCATTTTGACTTGGCTTGCTCACCACTATGTCTCCCAGTAAAGATCCATGTATCAGCGATAACACGTGTACATTTCTCTAGTATAATGTCTTTGTCTTTAATTATATTTTCTAAACCACAGACCCACCCACCAGACTGATACAGAGAGACTAAGTTTTGTAGGGGACAATAACTCAGTCTCTGTTTCAGTTAGCTGCACCCTTTTTTTTTTTTTAAAGGTGATTATAATCTACTAGGGACAGAAATGAAACTAACAAGTATATTTCACTTTGAACCTTGGGCTGAACTTGAATCATGGTCCTGGGTGAAAAAGAATAGCAGGGAGCATTGCAGTAGTGGAACTGACACTTCCCCTTTGAGTAATAATGCCTGGACATGTTCCCAAATGTTAGGATTTGCAAGTTTTATAGAGGGAGTCATCTTAAATGACTTTTATTAGCATTTACACTGCCATGGAAACAATACATCTTCTGAATGTTCTCCAGTGTCATTTGTCTTTCATCCCATTCTCTTCTTAATAGAGATACCAATTTCAACTTTGTTTGTACCAGTCCTTTGTCCATTGTACTATCTTGGCTGCTATGATTTGGGGATGTTACCTTTCAATCGCCACGCTGCTTGGTTGGTATTTGAAATGATACATTTAACATTTACACTGGAGCAGTTGTCTAGAGGTCTCGCTGAGGTCAGGGGCCCCTTGTCATTCACACAGTGAATGACAATCTCTGACCCAAGGAAAATATATGGTTTACTCTTGCAAGATGCTGAATGTCCTTAATTCCCAGTGCCTGGATGTCCCGATTTTATAGGGACAGTCCCGATATTTGGGGCTTTTTTTATATGGGCTTCTATTACCCTCTCCCACACACACCCCTTGTCCTGATTTTTCACACTTGCTATCTGGTCACCCTAGCCTGGAGTGAGTGGAGGGTGCTCGGTTAGAGTTGCTGCTTAGCACCTGGCAGGATCAAGCTCTTATAGTATAACTTGTCTCTCAGTGGCACAGGACCCGATCAAACACTGCCTTTGAAATTGTATATTTGTTTAAACCAGTGAAAAAAGATGGCAAGGTGGATATAAAGTGCTACCACTACAGAGAGAGCTGATTTGCATTCACTGTACACAGGGTTAAATAAGCACATAACACACAGGGCACTGGAGAATCAGGCCAATAATGGTGGTGGGGTTTGGTTTTTTAAACTTGAAAGTGAAATCAGAAGACAAGTATTTATTTGTCTATGGTGAATGTAAGAGTCCAACATATAGTATAATGTGTGTGGGCCAAATACTAAGGCCCTTACACAAGTCAACTACATGTACTTAGGCATGGACCAAAATGGGAATTTGCTACAGTAAAAATGGCTTAAGAACTTCAGGATCTGGCCCTGTGTGTGCAGTGATTAGGGGAGACTGGTTGTCAGCATTTGGGCCAAGCCAACAAATTCTGTCTGCTTAAAATAAAGTCATTATTCTGAAACCCACAGCAGTGCCTGCTTCTGATGCTGTCTTTGATTGAAACCAGAATTAGGATAAGCTATTCTTGGTTCCTGCTTCTAATTTAGCTTCTCAGCCTTGTTATTTCTGACTGTAAACATTTTACTTTTCTGCATTGAGAGACAGTTCAAAGTTTTCAGCTGATTGTACCCAAATAAGTTTTTGGCCGAGAGCCTGCTCTGCCTCTTGATCTTGCAGATAATTGGGCCTGCCCTCTATTCTTTTCATTATTGAAGAGCACCAGAGAAAATGCTCTAGAGGCATTTTTAGGGGTAATCACAGGGCAACCTGTCTCAGGATATTTTATCTGTTATATTTTACTTAATATTTACATTAGGATAATATCCAGAGGCCCCAGTAAGAATCAGAACTGTCACTTTACTAGGCATTGTGCAAACACAGAGGTTTACATGTTCCTTTCCCCAAAGAGCTAACAGTTTAAAAAGAGCTTATAAAGAGCTTATACGAGTGAGAATAATAAACCTGGATAGTTGTAAAGCCATGACTGCAATGGGTAATCTTATCTGCTTGCATTTAACTTACTTTATTAATATCTCTAACCAGGAATATCTAGATATATATCCAATCAGCTAGCATATAAATGGATATTTTCTGTGCAAAACTCACAGGGGAGCCCTTACAAGATCACTTTTTTCTATGATTTTGGAAAGCCTGCTAAAATGATTAGTGCTTTAAATAAATGAGATCACCTACTGAATAAAAACACAACCAAGCTACACTCTCATTACATGATCTCATACGGGCTTAGCTTCATGAAAGTCCCCCCAGAGAGTTCTGTAAAATTGTTCATCCAATTGTTGCATGCAACCTCTGTTCAGAAAGGAAGCGTGGCTGACAAAATCAATCTAAAAGGGCCCACAGATGCCAAAAATAATACACACACATTAAAAAAATGTTTGTACCTGGGTACCTTAAAATATACTGTTTTGACACAGAGTCTCTTTGGCAAAGGGTCCCTCATTCTTTGCCAACAATTCTAGTCTCAGACCTGACAAACTCACTCCACCAAAACCCATGTTTTAGG
Organism: Trachemys scripta elegans; assembly: GCF_013100865.1. Lineage (NCBI taxonomy): Eukaryota > Metazoa > Chordata > Testudines > Emydidae > Trachemys > Trachemys scripta. The sequence continues at coordinate 179,199,516 of NC_048299.1, forward strand.
GTATTTATGTATAAAGGATAGCACGTAAGGTATTTACAGAAAACTCGTAACTTATCAAGGCTCCTAATCATTGTGAGATGTTTGTATGGGCAATATTTAAGTATGCTTTATGGTCTTGGAGGAAAAGTTAGTCACCAGGGGATAATATGTCTGGGTGATAGCCCATTCAAGCAGAAAGGAGTTGCCACCCCTCCCTGGTTAGCTGGTGTTGTAATGTAAGGCTCAATTGTCTGGAGGCACTAAAGGAGACAGAAAGGTACACAGACAAGTCTTTCTGGGACACAGCAGAGTAGTCCCACTCCCAGTCTGACAGCCTCTGTGCTGTTGAGGAGGATGAAACTTTTGGGGAAAGAGAACATCAAACTGGAGCAGACAGAAACAATCCCATAGTTGGGACCCTCCTTCCAGATGATGTTATGGTCTTCTCTCCTACGGAGGATACCCCATCCAAGGGAGGGAACTCCAGTTATTAAGAAGAGACAGGTAATAGTAATGGAGGATTAGATAATTAGAAATATAGATAGCTGATTTTGTGATGACTGGGAGAACCGCATGGTGAATTGCCTGCTGGGTGTGAAGATTGTAAATCTTTCAAGGGATCTAGACAGACTTATGTGCAGTACTGAGGAGCCAGTGGTTGTGATACATGTAGATACCAGTGACACAGGGAAAGGTGGGCAAGAGGTCCTGGAGGGCAAATCTAGGCTGGTACGTAAGAGATTAAAATCTAGGACCTCCATGGTAGCATTCTTTGAAATGCTTCCAGTTCCATGTGCAGGGTCAGTTAGACAGGCAGAACTGCAGGGTCTCAATGCGTGGATAAGACAATGGTGTAGGAAGGTGAATTTTGGATTTATTAGGAACTGGAGAACCTTTTGGGAAAGGAGGAGCTTATACAGGAAGTATGGGCTCCCCTTAAACCAAAACAGAAGCAGATTGCTGGCATGTAAAATTAAAAAGTTTGTAGAGGAGTTTTCAAACTAAGGTCTGGGGGAAAGCCAACAGGTGTAGAGGCATATACAGTTTGGACAGAGACATCCCTTTGGGGAGGATCTCTTAACAGAGATACTCTATATCCTAGTAAAGAGAAGAGGATAGAAGTTGATAAAATACAGGTAGGAATTGAAGATAAACAGTCACATGAAAAAGTGTCTGATTTAATTACATCACATGAAGGCAGACAACTAAATATTGACAAATTTTATAAGTGCTTGTATACAAATGCTAGAAGTCTAAATAATAAGATGGGTGAATGTAAGTGTCTGCTATTAAATGAGGATATTGATTTAACAGGCATCAGAGAAACTTGGTGGAATGACAAAGAATGGGACGTGATAATACCAGGATACAAAATATATAGTAATGACAGAGTAGTCATGCTGGTTGGGGAGTGGCACTACATGTGAAAGACAGCAGAGAGTCAAATATAGTAAAAATCTTAAATGAATCAAACTGTACCATAGAATCTCTATGGATTGAAATTCCATGCTTGAGTATTAACAGAATAACAGTAGGAATACTACCTGGCCAGGATGGTGACGGTGATTGTGAAATGCTCAGGGAGATTAGAGAGGCTATAAAAATAGAAAAAAACTCAGTAGTAATGGGGGATTTCAACCATCCCCATATTGACTGAGCACATGTCACCTCAGGATAAGATGCAGAGATACATGTCTTAAGCCCTAACCCCAAAGGTAGTAGAACATTCTATCTATGGTATGTGTATGACCCCTGTTCCTGTAGTATCTGAGCTCCTCACAACCAAATAAATTTACCCTCACCACATCCCTATGAGATAGGGAAGCGCTATTATCCCTGTTTACAGATGGGGAATTGAGGCACATAAATACTAATGGCCAGAGATTTAAAGGTATGAAGGTTCCAAAAAATGTAGATAGGTGCTTTTGAAAATCCCACTAGAAGCGTAGGTGCCTCTACCCAAATGGAAGATAGATATTTAGGCACTTTGGAAAATGCCTCTAGGAGCCTATCTGCATTTGTAGGTGCCTAAATACTTTTAAAAATTTAGGCCTGAGTGATTTGCTCAAGGTATCCCAGGAAGTCTGTGGCAAAGCAAGGATTTGAACTGGATTTCCTGTATCCCAGACTAGTGCCCTAACCCTTGGACCATCCTTCTTCTCATTTTTTACAGCTGAACCCAGATGCCACACAGCATTGACCTTCTGTCTATTTTGCGCAAAACTTTCATTCCCATAACTGGCCATTTTTACCTGGGCAGTTCATTGCACCATATTGTCACATTGCCAAAACCTTTCCAAAGTTAAAGGAAAAACTCATCTGCTCAAGATAAAGTGAAACAATAAAGATGTTGTTGGGTTTGGAAACAACAAGCAAGAATAAGGGAAAAAAGCATTTGGGGTAGAGAGAATGGGGGCCAGGAAGAAACAGCCACTAGCTTTGTAGCCTGAGTTTTGAAAGCCTTTCAGCAGTTTGTCTCAAACATTACATTTCAATAGGTAAGGAAAGAGTCGGCCAAGATGCTGCTGTAATATGCAACATATTTCATTCTGTAATGGATTTTTAGCAAGCCCATTGGAAGCTCTCTTACTGTTTCAGCAGTAGATCAGCTCTATAAACTGTTTACTACCAGCCCAGTGGAGATGTGAGCTACTGGCTTGTTTGCACGAAATACAATCAGATGACACTGTCTCTCTAAAGTAAACAAATGAGTTTTTATTCTGCTCAATATTCTTCTAAACAAAATTAATCTAACCCACATTCCCTGCTGCAAATCCTCAGCAAATTACATTGTCTCCCAATCTGCCTTTATGGTTGCTGACAGCAATCACTGGCTTTTTAAAGGTCTCTCTTGTATTTCTGCTCAGTAGATTACATATTGCAATGGCAATGCCAACCAAGAGTCCACTCACATTTCATATGCAGCTATCATATGGGAGGCATAGCACCTGAAAATGCATGCATCTCAAAATGACATCTCTCACTCCAGTACTCATAACTAACAGCAAATGCATCAGGATCTTGTTGATTTTCCCAGTATGCTGCAACCTGCCACAGCCATATGCATTTGCTATGCACAATCACAGAACAGGTGGCAGAAGAGTGAACCTGCATGTTCTGCGTACTAATCCATGGAGGGATTTCTGCTAACAAAAGCACCGAACTGGGATGGATGCTTTTCATTCTATACCAGATGGTATGAAACGAAATGTTGGTTGTGTGTGATTTCAGCAGATATCTCCCTCTCTTTGTGTGTGTGTGTGTGTGTGTGTGTGTGTGTGTGTGAGTGAGTGAGAGAGAGAGTTTATATTTGACTTGACTGGAACAGAATCACCATTTTCTTTTCTATTCCACTCACTTAGACACTCACTACATTCAACTCTGTGGCCAGATCCTCAGGTATAAACTGACATCATTCCATGGAAGTAAGTGAAGTAAATTGGCATAAGGGAGAAAAGAAAATTTGGCCAAGGGCGCTTGTGAAACCTCTACTTTTTAAAACTGTTCTGGAGTCTAACATCCATGCAGAGCAAACAGGAGGTCCGATTTTTTATAATTAACAAGTCATACCCTGTATAATGGTACCCAGCTGACCCAATAAAAAAAAAAAACACACGATAAGACAGATATTCAGCCTAAGTCCATTTGACTTAATATCACAACTGAGAATCTTTCCTGATAGACGTCCTACACTAGCTCTATGCCACCTGCTCCCATTGCCCCTTCATGGAGGGGGCATACTGGAGGTGGGGAAGAGAAAAAGAGGATGTGGCAAAGCAGAAGGACCATTGTAGCCAGTGTAGTTTAGAGCAGCCCTTAGGTGCCTTTAAGTTAAGCTAGAAGCAGTTTCAGCCCCTGGTTAGCCCTGGCATGGAGAGCAGAAAAGTGGCTTCAAGCCAACTCTTTCTCAAACCCTTGTTTTCCTCAGCTGCCTTGAATCCAAACATGGCACAGCTTGAGAATCTGACCCCATCTTATTAATTTAATCAAGTAAAGCTATAATTTAGTTATGAGCAGATTCAAAAATATATGAATGCCTGCAAACAGGGCCGGCTCCAGGCACCAGACGAGAAAGCACGTGCCTGGGGTGGCACATTGTAAGGGGCGGCATTCCAGCCACCCGCCGTGGTTCTTTTTTTTTTTTTTTTCTTTTGTCGCCCGGTTTTCGGGGCCAAGAAACCCCCCCCCCCCCCCCCCCCCCCCCCCCCCCACCCCGCCCGGCGGGGGCGGGGCCCCCGGGGGGGGGGGGGGGGGGGGCAGGAACTAGCAATACCCGCCGCTCACCGTGCCGCTGGGCTCCCCGGAATGCGCCACTCCCCACCACCTGCACTGGCCTCTGCCTCCCGCGCCTCTCTGAGCCCGGCCCAGCCGAACCGCCTTTAAAGGAGCAGCTGAGCCAGCACCTCCTGCAGCCCCCGGGGACTCTGCCTGCCCGGCCGGGAGAGGCACTCCAAGGCAGAGGGGGGAGCCCCTCTCACCCAGCTGTGAGGCACCGCCCTTCACCCCCCTGCGAGCTGCCTTCACCGCCCTCCATGCGCTCCCTGCGGCTGCCGGGTTTTTTTTTCTGCTTCGGCGGTCCGGCTGCCCTTTTTTTTTTTGCTTGGGGCGGCAAAAAAGCAAGAGCCGGCCCTGCCTGCAAACCTGAGAGTTGTTCAAACATGTGCAGTGAGTGTCGTTATTTTACGACTGGTACATCCCTGGTCCATTGACACCTATTTGCTGTCACATGGTTTCAAATACAAAAGGTGGATATGAAAGTTAAAACCCACTTAAACTGGTCTGGGATTTGGGAACATTTATTGTACTAAAACCTGAAAATTTGCTTTGATGGTATCGGTGACACCCATTTTATTTATGAGTTAGTTTTTGCTCACAAGAATGTTTGCAGAAAGAGTCAAAACTTCCTGTAAACATGTAATCAGAAGTGTTCATACTGGAATTTTTTAGCTATCGGGGTGGCCAACCTGTGGCTGCGGAGTCACATGCGGCTCTTCAGAAGTTAATATGCAGCTTCTTGTATAGGCACCGACTCCGGGGCTGGAGTTATAGGTGCCAACTTTCTAATATGCCAGGGGGTGCTCACTGCTCAACCTCTGATTCTGCCACAGGCCCTCCCCCCACTCCCCTCCTTCCTGCCCCCTCCCCTGAGCCTGCCGTGCCCTCGCTCCTCCCCATCCCCTCCCCGAACCTCCTGCACACCACTAAACAGCTGATTGGGAGGTGTGGGGAGAGAGGGGGAGGTGCTGATTGGTGGGGCTGCCGGTGAGTGGGAGGTGCTGGGGTGGGGGGGGGGGCTGCTGACGTATTACTGTGGCTCTTTGGCAATGTACATTGGTAAATTCTGGCTCCTTCTTAGGCTCAGGTTGCCCCCCCCCACTATATATAATTTGGTGTATGTGTTGTTAGTCGATACATATATGTTAAGTGTAGTGCATTGGGGCAGTTATGTTAATATAATTTGGTTATATCTTTCCCACAGAGCTGTTTACTTTGCATGTTCACTCATGTCAAGATATATATCGCACAATACTCTGCAAAGCTGAAGTCAGCTTTGACACAAGTGAATACAAAACCTGTCAAAGACAAGATACATGAATGTTTTGCCCTGGTACAGGCTAGGAGGTACCTTTACAGGCAACTGGTTTGGAATCTAGTGTCCAAAACAGATAAGGAAAGATACACCATGGCTTGGTAAACATTGGTCTTGGGTGATGTACAGAGTGCTTTTGGCTTGTAAACAGCTATCATAAATATAGGTAATTTTAGAGACCTGCTTCAGAGCATTCCTTCTCTGTAAGGTGTATTGTACGCTGAGAGAAATGGTTTTCTGGAAGGAGTGGTATGTTTAACTCCTTTTCATATTTTATTTCTTTGTCTTTAAACAATAAATTGGCTAAGTTTGGTTATTTAGTCTTTGAACATTTTTAATATTGAACGGCAAACGTAGTTCAAATAAGTTGGCAATACTTCAACATTATTGTGTATAAATGTGCACACACACACACACACGGTGGATTGCAAACCTGGCTGAAAGCAACTGTGTTCTAGCTGCCAGCCAAATCATGACAGAAAGAGCGTGGGCTCGGCTAACCTGGGCTTGCCTAGGCCCAGGTGGACCATCCCCACTGCAAAGTCCTACCTATGCCAGACCCATGTAGCTGCCTCCACATTAGTGCTGCGTGTTGGGATGGACTTTTGGCAGGTTATCCTAGGACTCTTGACTCCTGCACTAAGCTGTGCCACTCTATGAATTCACTTATAGTGTATTGTGGGAGAACTTGTCTGTCCTCCCTGAGCCTGTGTGCAAGTGCTCTCAGCCTGCCAACTCAATAAAATTAAGTCCTGGTGACAGGGCATGAATCTTATTTTGGCTGATGCACTGTTCCAGCTGTTGTAAATGCAAGTCACATTTTGGAAAAATGAGGCAGAGACGGGGTATGAGACACTGTGGAAAGCATTTTGGCAGTGGCTCGTCACCCCGAGAAAGTGGCATAGCTCCTTGCTAAGTACATACAGGCTGTATGCAGACATGGAGCAGTGGAGACAGCTGATGCAAATTTGGGGTTGGCAGACAATAGCGTCACAATGCAAACACTGACTAGATCATTCCCTCACAAAGGAAAACCCATCAGGGACAGCTCTGGAGAAGGAAGTTTCTGGGAGTCTTCCTTCTTGCTCTTTCCAGTGTATAAGATACATGCTCTGAGATTAGGCCTCCTATTTTCTCTCTTGCCTGTGGAATAGGCCAAAGAGCCTACCCACAAGAATAAAGAATTCCAGAGAACCCTCAATAAGTGAAGGGTCATTTCACGGGGAACCAGTGTTTCCACAGCTGCTCTGGCACTTAACAAGCCCCCACTTTCCTTCCTGTGAGTTTTGCCTAGTATCTGCTGTTCCTGCAAACATTTCTGCCTGTAAACTTGTTTAGTGGAGAATTCTATGAGAGTGGATACAAAAGGATCACAACCATAGCCAAAACAAACTCATTTATTCACGTAAGCCAATATTTGCAGACTTTATTTTTTAAATGGGATTTGCAAAACTCCAATTTTATTTCTGTACCCAGTGCAAAAGTAACTATTGGAGTCAGTGCCTTGTTGACACTCTGTAACATAACAGGATGTGCTGCATCGACAAATTAATGCTGGAGAAAAAACTACCTAGGCCTAATCCTTCAAGATGCTATGTACCTCCTGCATGGCTCAACTAGTCAATGGGAGTTAAAGGCACTTTGCAGGAGGCACTCAGCACCTTCCTGAGATAGTCCCTGAGCACTTGGTTTAGTAACTTCCACATGGCAGGCGTGAGCGCTTTGGAAAGCAATTCCCTCCCTTTAAAAAACAAACAAAATTACCAAAATCATCCTTAAAAGAGTTCTTCAGCAATGCTAAAGCAGTTTAGATATGCCCTGCTCAAGAGGATCAGGTCGTAGGTTAAATATCTGCTGTATAGATTCCTGGTTGAAGTCAGAGTTCCATTCTCTAGGTTAGCAGTTGGGCATGCAGCACAGGCTGGCACAGAGGAGAGAATAGGTTGGTTTTCACTCTTGACCCTGTATCTAGAGGTTGGTGCACCAAGCTTGGCCACTGCTTTGCAGTATCACTCAATACAAAATTCATCCACCACAATGATGATTTCTACATGCCAACGTTAAGCAGCTTGTGGAGTCCTTAGTAAGTGTTAAAGGTACAATTTCAGAACAACGGGCTGAGTGTCCAAGACTGAGTCAGTCTGAAAAATAATTTCCTTCTTATGTAAAGCAGGATTTTTCCTTTACTTATTCCTCCTGCAAATATCATTGCTTTTCTTATCCAGGACATGGGTCCAAAAAATAAGCCTGCTAAACCAGTGTCTAATGAGTCCCAAGGTAAGAATCAACTTCTACTTGTTATGGAAAGCTTTACGCAAGTCTGTGTAATATAAATGGCTGCTTAAGTATGAGCATTTTGTAGAAACAAAGTAAACGCTCTCTCTCAGAAATGCCCCCCAACAATTTCTTTTGAGAAAATAAACAAAGAAAATATTCCATGCCTGTAATGTCTCAGCTGAAATCCTGTATGAAGCTCTGCCATGGCAAAAGTTTATCATTCTTCCCACCACTCCCTCCTCCCTCCCCCCATTTTGGTCTGAGGTTTAAATAGAGGCCTTAGAGAATATTGCAGGTTGTTTAGTGCATAAGATTGTTGCCAAATGCTCTTCATGACTTGGCAAGCAGACATGGGCTGAGGAAGGGAAAGATGCTCTTTCAGTGACATGCCTCTTCCTCCAAAAATTTAGTAGTAGGTGGCCTAAATTGTGCCAAGATAATTTACATCAAAAGCCCACCAGCTGTATGGACTAATGGCACATATGCATACCTAATCGATAATCGCATGTCTACCCATTACACATATTCAGTCACTAGTTACATACGGACACAAATGTAAGTGTTAGCATACAAAAAGTTCACGTGCTTATGGGTATATTCTAGACACCCTTTTCTGAACAATCTGGTCTTTAGGGAACCAGATCTGCTTTTTTTTATTATTATTTATTTATTTTATTATTTAACTCCTTCATTTAATGATCATTTTCAGGTACTGTATTGTAAGGAGTCATAGTGAACTGCAAAAGATCTATGAGCTTTAGTTTGAATAACCACCCAAAAGTCACAGGGTCCCTTTGTGATATTCTTGGGGCTGCAAAACAGAGTTAAGAAGTTTTCTGCACAAGACGGTATTTTCAAGAAATTGCCTACTTAGGAACTTCCAGTTCCGGACACAACCTGGAAGTGCAGAAGATGATGATGTTGAAGAGTTATTCTTAGAAAGTTAAATAAACTTTTCAAACCTCAAAAAATGTTCACTTTAGGTAAAGTTCAACGTTTAGATGAAAATTCAGGCTGTTGGTTATTTATTTATTTATTGGGTTGGTTACCGTCTTACTCCAGGTGTATTACCGTCTTACTCCAGGAGTGGCCCTACTAACTTTGAGTAACATATCAAAAATTTGGCCCTTTTAATTCCTCCCACCCCAAATTAGCCCATCCATCAATAATCACAAGCAGATGTTCTAACTAATGGCTACCTGCTTTACTCAGTTCAGAGTTCCCTCATTGTTTCGGTAGCTTGATTTGTTCAAGGGCACCTGGTCATGTGGCTTTTTAAGAATGGAAGGAAAGTACTCCCACAATATAAAAGTTGAATAAAATTTGTTAAAGCAGAAACACAAAACCTTTGGTAGTAATCGCTGTGTCTGAGCTTCTCTTTGTGTAGATAACAATAAAGGAAGATGCATATACCAATGAAGATGCCTTTTTGTGACAGAGAGACTAATGGCATCTAATACATGACTTTTGCAAATGATTAATATTCGTTGCGCACTTTCAACTACAGAGGGATTGATAGTCACACTATAATAAGATTTGTAAATTATTATGATATTATTATTTCTAACAAATTGTGGAATATAGGATATAGGGAAGTATTATATAGGATATAGGGAAATAGAGTATAAAATATTGCAAAAATATTGCAAGAATAACAGAGGGAGATGAGCATTTCTCATATAGGAACATACAACAGTAACAACCACAATGAGTTCAAAAAGCCCCAGGTAGTGAACAAAACAATAAAATGCTCTGAAAGTAATAAAGCCACAAGGTTATTAGTACAAGAACAATGATATAAATGGTTTCAAGTCCCAGTTGGCCTGGAGCATTTCCCACTAGGTCACTGGTTCAAATAAGAGCTGGACAAATACTGCAGACAATCTTCTGCAAATATTGGTTTAAAATTTTTAATGGATTCTCTTTGGTTATGTTTGTTTCTCCATCAATATTCTAGCACAGTGGTTCTCAACCTTTTCTGTACTGCAATCCTATATTTCAAGGGAAGACATCTAGCTATAAAGAAAGGGAGGGTGGACTTGACCCCTAGGCTGAAAACTCATGCTGTAACAAACGAGATTTGTGGCAGAAACGTTCATAGAAATAATTCATCTTAAATTAATATTGGCAAATAGTCAACAAAATCCAATTTGGATTTCTTTAACAGGAGTAATTGCAGCACGATATTTTGAGCTAAGAATGACACTCATCCAAGCACGAAGCATACCATGTGACTGGTGTGTCCCATCAAAACTAAACCACAGGACTTGAATTTCAAATATAAAATAAATAAATACAAATATAAAAAAAGTTTATAAACAATTTCTAGACCAAAAATAATTCACCGATTTGGTGGTTTTTTTGGGGGGGGAGGGGAATTGGGTATAATATTGAATAAGTCTAAGATAATTGTGATGTACTCACAAATTATTTATGATAAGAAAGGGATGTTAAATATATTTCCTTATGTTATAAATTATTTGCTTAGTTTTGGTTCATAGATAGCCCAGGTCTGCAGAACCTGGTGATCTGATGGCTATTGGCTAATGCGAAATTAAGTGGCAATTTCAGCTCAGCCTCTACTGGACAGTATCTGTCTCACAAAAAACAGCACTACAATCTGCACTTGTTGGCAATCTAGCAGAGAAGCTAAGGGGAGGAGCTGAAGCCTATTTAAATATTTACGCCCTATTCCACAGGGCTATTCAATAATATGCTGCTAAAATAGTCATTTTTAAATATGAGTTGAGAAGCCAGGAAATGTAGGTAGCAGTAATCTTGTGGCACTGTTATAGACTACATTTAAATACAGATGCAGTCCATAAACGGTACTGCCAGATTGTGATGTAATACATTCTTTACTTTTCCTGAGCGGGGGAGTTCCAATCCAGTTTCAGGTTTAAATATATCCAAAATTACCACCAGGCTTTGTTCCACCACCTGCATCATGGATTCTTGCCCAACCAATTTCCCTTTGGAATATCAACTTTTACTGCCTGTCCTTCTCAGCATGGTTAAGTTGTCATTGCAAGTGGGATGTTTCCATGGCTGGAGGAAAAAAAAATGGTAGTAAAGCTGCTATTAAAATAAATCTGGCTGGAGGCCATGAGTGCAGGAGGATGGATGGACTAATATCTAACTGTGGCCAAGATCCTGGGGGCACATAGCGGCAATACAACTGAAGGGAATATCCGGATAGCTATAACTTATATGATAAAATTTTAGTCAGGGTTTGGAAGCCGAAACAGCAATGTAACCAACCTTTTCATAATTGCGAATGGCCTGGTCACCATATTGGCTAAGGCAGGACTTTCCTTACTGGTGTTGTTCTGAGAGCTAGTTGTGGTACAAACATTTCTTTTAAAGTTCATTTCCTATTGCCAAAAGATTGATTCCTCCAAAATGGAAATCTATGCCCCAGCCTGTAGAATAGTGGCTGTGTGGACTTGCCAGTATTGAAAGAATATTTTTTCAGACTAATGAGAGATTTCACGATTGCCATGATATATGCTCAGTCTACTTGGAGATTGTATTGTCATCTGCTTATTAATCACCAGACAGTTATGTTCAGTATTGGTAGTGTAACTAACATGCTTACCCTTCCTTGTAAAATAATGCTGTATCCTGAAATCATCATTAAAAAAATCCTTGGAATCTTAGGCTATGTCTGCACCACAGTGTTAAGTTGATTTAGGCTTGGTCTACACTACCCCCCTAATTCGAACTAAGGTACGCAACTTCAGCTACGTGAATAACGTAGCTGAAGTTCGAAGTACCTTAGTTCGAATTAGTTCGAACTTACCTTGGTCCACACGCGGCAGGCAGGCTCCCCCGTCGACTCCGCGGTACTCCTCTCGGCGAGCTGGAGTACCGCAGTCGACGGCGAGCACTTCCGGGTTCGACTTATCACGTCCAGACTAGACGCGATAAGTCGAACCCAGAAGTTCGATTTCCAGCCGTCGAACTACCGGGTAAGTGTAGCCAAGGCCTTACATTATGTCGACGATCATAAACTGCTGTGATTACATCGCTTGTGCATGTACACACAACACTCCTTGTGTTGGTGGAGTGTATCCATAGATGATGCTCTAGCACCAACAGAGAGCAGTGCACTGTGGGTAGCTATCCCACTGTGCAAATTGCCTTCTCCCCCTAGGAGTTCTAGGAATGGATCGCAGTGCATCATGGGGGTGGGATTAGTAATGTATTAATACTACTGTATTAATTGCTGGCCAAATTTAGGCAGATTCACTGGAATGGCAAAAGGCACATCCCTGAAATAAAGACCACCCCCCCTTCCAAATTTCAAGTTCCTGATCGAAAGCACAGGGGCATGAGAAAAGGTGGCCTGAACTTTCATGGACACATATGGGCAAAGCATATTTTTCCCTAGCCTTGCTCTTGGAAAGAGCTGACCTGGACAGTATAGCTGAGTTAATATGAAGTATTTTTATTTTGGGCCACCTTTGTAGCTTAACTATCGTCTGCAGTTGGTGTGGAACTTGGCAGTGTGGTTGTTATGAGCAGCAGCAAGCAGAGAAGTGCGTCTTCCTGGTATCCCATGTTATGCATTGGCCTGTTTGTGCAAAGGCCCAGTATGCTTGGAGTTTAATATTTTCCTCTTCACTTGAAAAGACCCGGGGGTGCCAAACATCTTGCTCATATACCAATACCTTTCCACTATGTCCTCTTAGAAGGAATAGGTTGTGTGGTCCCATGGGGCAGACCAGGGTAAAATTTTCTAAATCATCTAAGTGACTTAGGAGCCTAAGCCTCATTGAAAAAATCAGTGGGGCCGTAGGCACTTAAGTCTCTTTTGAAAAATATGACTTAGGCACTTTTGAAATTTGTATCCCATTTCTTAACCTCTGCAGCCCCAGTCCTGAAGAAAGCCCTCCCTCTGAAATTAAGGAGCACGACGGATTTAGGCCCCACTCCCCCAAGCATATCCTTGCAGTCGCCGGGGTTCATCTGTGTGGATCAGCTTGCTGCATCAGGCCATTTGTTTGTTTTTAGAGACGAGCAGAAACCTTTGGGGGTGAAAGTATTTTGAGCCTGGAGCTGTTAGAGCTTTAAATTATGCAGGTGAATTTATTAGGTCGTTTTTTCATGTTACTGTTTTATGTGGCATCTAGGATGATACAGGAGACGATCTCCTTAAAAACACAATTTGGGGATTTTATTACTATTAATTTTAGAAGAATGGAATTAAATGATTATATTTTTAAATGGTAAATAGAGCATCTCCTTGCAGTGGCTTCTCTGCTACCATGATTATAGCACATTAACAAGGATCATTGTGGGGAAGCAAAGGGCCCAGAATCTGACTGCAGCTGCCTCGCTGAGAATTCCTAGTGGAAAGCCAGTGGAGCCAGCTTCTACACCAACCACCCCGCCCCAGTGTGAAAAGGGGGGTGTGATGGTTGGAAGACAGAGGATCAGCTGCTCACTTTTATGTTGGTGCTGCTGAGAATCAGGGAACTGCCTGAGTACCTGTGCTGAGTGGATATCAGTGCAGCAGAGAATCTGTCCCTTAATATTTGACAGTCCTGGAAAAAAGAGGGCGATAGCGACAGAAGCGAGATTTATCTCTATAAAGACAGGGAGCAATACGAGCTTTGGCCAAAAACTGGCAAGCTGCCACAGTTTTACACCACTTGAGCGTGTAGAATTCCTGTTATGAGAGAGGTGATGACAGCGTTGTGTCCACAGCCCATTCACCCTGAAGGGCACGTGCCCATCTGTTATACATGCAGGTATTTTTATAGCAATCGCTCTAGAGAGATTTAAACAGGTGTCCACACCTAAAATACATGAAATAGTAGCCAGTAACAACAGGAGTCTCAAGGTCTATTGGATCCAAGTTAACATGAGATGGGAGCATAGTGGAGGGGTTGTGAAAGGAACGATGAAAACTCCACTCAGCTCTATAGGTCCCCTGTGCCCTATTATTAGGGGAAGCTTTGGTGCTGATCCATTGTCCCACCATGAGAAATGGGAAGTAAAATAAAATTAACTTAATCTCAATGCTATGCAACACTCAGAGCTATTAAATTAACAGCTCACTCAACATTTCCATCTTCCAGATAAAGGACCCATGCTAGCGTTTTGTCTATAGTCAAAGCTGCATTGGTTTAGTTAAATCAGTGCTAAACTCTGTGTGTACACACTTAATTTGCTTCAAAAGTATGTTTATATTGATTTTGTTTTACTTGATAAGGAACTGAGTTAAGCTAAAATTGACATAAGCATAGTTTAAGCGTGTTCACACAAGATTGAACTAAATCATTTTAAAACCATACCTTTAGTTCAACCAGTGCAACCAGTGAAACCAGTTCCTGCTGCTGCTGCTGTTGCTGCTGCTACTTAGGGTAGGTCTACACTTACCTCCGGGTCCGGCGGTAAGCAATCGATCTTCTGGGATCGATCCCAGAAGTGCTCGCCGTCGACGCCAATACTCCAGTTCGGCGAGAGGAGTACGCGGCATCGACGGGGGAGCCTGCCTGCCGCGTCTGGACCCGCGGTAAGTTCGAACTAAGGTACTTCGAATTCAGCTACGTTATTAACGTAGCTGAATTTGCATACCTTAGTTGGAAGTGGGGGGTTAGTGTGGACAGGCCTTAGATGCTCCTGTGCTCCCAACCATAGAGCAGGGGCATCTAAGTAGCAGCAGCAACAGCAACAGCAGGATTTCAGTGAGGACTCCCTCCTCTTGCACTCCACCAAGCAGTTCAATAACTAGAGCTGATAACCTTAATAACTGATAACTAGGGCTGGTCAGAAAATGTATCTTCCCCCCTTCCCAGTGGAAAATTTCAACAATGACAACAAAACATTTTGTATTTCTCTAAGTTTTCCAAAGAAAAATCATTTTTTTCTTCAGAAAACAAGTCTAAAATCAACAAATTTTCAGTTGAAAACTGAAATTCATTTCAGCAGTTTAAAGGCAATTTTCAGGATTCATTTTTTCAATCTAAAAAACAGAAAACTTTTGAAGAAAACAGACACTTTTCATGGAAATTTTTGTTTATTTGAAAAACCAGTTTTCCACTGAAGAAGAATTTAAACAGAAAATTATTATTTAACATTTATGGTATTTTTTATTTGGTGCACTTGGCTCTTCTATGTACCTTCAGTAACCCAAACCTGCTTTATTACCCGGGCCTTGGAATCTCTTGAAAAGAAATGCTAGATGCATAGCTCAAAACCTCATAAGGAGGTCTTGCCAAAAGTTTTCTGCCAAAAATCTTTTGATGAATAGTTAGGTTTTCAGCTAAGTTAATATTTTAATGAAAAGCAAATTACTTTTGAGCAAAATACCAACACCCAGAAAATTAAAAGTTTTGGATTCTGGCAGAAAAACTCCCAAACTGTCCAAAAATCCTTAGATCTCTTTTACTGAAAACTGGAAGTTCTGAATTGGAACTGCCATGGCAGTGCCTCACAGGATTTGTTGTTCACGTGCCTCAAACCCCCAGTCTCTTCTGTGGGTTAGGCTCTCTAAAGAGACTACATTTCCCATGATGCACTGTGGCAACTCAGAAGGAGTGGGACTATATTGTATCCTATGTAATGTAATCATGCCATGGAGGCCCCCCCCACAGAGGAGACTAGAGGCAGGAGGCACCCAAAACTATACCTCCAATGAGACAATGCAGTAGTTTCCTAAACTGAAAATTTTAGGTTTGGATTTTCTGCCAAAAAGTCAAATTTGCCTGTGGAAGATGTTTATTAAAATAAATCTCATTTTTGCCAAATTTTCCTGCAGAAAAATATCAATTTTTACAAAAAGCAAGTTTTTCTGATGCACCAAAACTGATTTATTGGTATGAATATAAAAGAGTAACTCCTGGAGTCTGAGTGACATGTCTATCAATGAGTTATGGAGGGAAAAATCTTGTCTTCTCTGATTTGAGTCTGAATTTCTGTAAGTAAATATCTGAGTTGGTGCAGAGCAGAATATGTTTAGATCTACATTAATGGAATTAATCAACTATGAATGATTTAAAATCTGTTTATGAGCACTTCAAGAACATCAAAATGCCATTGCTGTATAGCACATGAGAAGACTTCAGAAAGGTTTTTTTATAGCTAGTCAAAAAATGACATTTTCATAGAAAAAATGATTATATACATTCAATAACTCCTCAAAATAGCTTAACACCCAAGTTTTCATAACTGGGAGCTATAAGAATCTTGTATTAAATAAAATAATTTTTAAGAGTCTGATATTCTTCGCTGGAAATACTTTTGTAACTCCCACTGATCCTTATAGATGGGTGTCTATGGAAAAGGCTTAGTGAGTGAGATGGCTTTAAAAAAAAAAATCAAAAGATTTTGACAAAGTAGTCAGGAAAAAACAGAGATTTGTATAAGTGACATTTACAAAAACGGGAAAAACAACAGAAGGAAATGGGAAAAAAGTATTCACAAACTGAAGAACAGATCCCCAAAAGAGAAAATAGTTATATGTTCATCTGTTCATCATTCCTCCAAAACTAGTCCTCAAAAGAGGGTATCAATGGACCACAGACCTTGAGCTGATTTTTGTTCAAAGGTGAGATTCAGCACCAGTGTGTAGCATAGAGCACAATTCTGTCAAGTCTCCATGTGCAACAAGTGGCTAAGTAGGGTAGGGCTAGAGAATCCATCACTACAAATGTCCTCTGTTTCACCACTGGGGAAGAGGTGCATTGCTACCACCAGGGATAGATCACTATGAATATCTCCTGTGAACTTGAAGAATCAAAATATAGGGCCAGATCCTCAATTTGTATAAATTAGTGTAATTCCTTTGATGTCAAAGGAAAGCTCTATCAATTTACTGAGTGTATAGCTGGAAGGTCTTACCGATCCCTGTGCATGCACCTCAGAAACACAGCTAACTTTTTGAAAAATTGCCCCATCCTTGTCATACAAAATCTACCCACTGATTCACTTAGTTTCTGTCCTTGACTTTTTCTTCCCTACTCCCCAAGTTACTTGACTTGCGTTAAATCTTGTTAATTTCCTTATCTCTTTGTTATGCCTAATTATATAGTTGTCAATCTGAAAACACACAAAAGAGGGAAATTTGAAAACATTCTTGGATTTGTATTATACTACTGAATGAACTGTTATTTTTCCTACTGCAAGAAAGAGACAGCTTTAAATGAACTTTTCACAGACAAAAAATGGGTGAGTCTTTAATAGGAAAGAGAAGAATTGACAGGTGTATAATTATTGTAGTGCTTCTACCTTTGTTACTTTCCTTCCCTACTGTCAGCCTTCAGCCACTCCCCAACCTGGTTAAAATATTTTTTTAGTTCAGGACCCTTTTATCATGACAGCCGACTGCATGGGAAAAATAAATCATATTGGCTTTCTTTGCAACCAACCGCAAGTTAGCTCAGGACTGAATCCTTCACTGAGCGCAAATGAATGAACACTGCTGCACAATGTTCTTCAAAATCTCAGAGGCTTTTCATCAGAAGTGTCACCAAAATTAATACAGGGAAATCACCAAAGGCAGGTGTAGGGAGCTCCCTCTGACCAAGATCACTAGCCAATAACTATTAATTAATGGGCAACTACAGCAGAAGCTAGTTTGAAAAAAAGAGAATAAAAAAGCAAGCATGCAACAATCAAACCACAGATAAAAACCTTTCAGCATTGCTGGAGGAGGCAACTGAAGAAGAGTACTTGTATTTACCTGTTCTCTTCTGCTACTGTCATATCTGAGTAACTTTTAAGGTCCTCGGATGCCACTACGATGAGTACAGATAGAAAGTGAATATGAATGTATATAATAGGGGTCAAAAACTGTAAACTGCACCAACCTGACCTTCAAATCTACATGAACCTGCAATATGGGTATCAATTAGTAGGTGTTGTTTTAATAAGGGCGGACAATCCATTTAAAGAGGTAATGTTCATTCAAATGCTGCAAAAGCATCATCTTTACAAATCCCGGAGCCCCAAAAACACAACAGACTTCCTGTAACTACAGCAAACAGCTCCGATGCAAGAGATCTCGCTTATACATAGCACAGATATACAGGCAGCTGATATGATTGGCTGAAGCTGATAGACAGACAGTAGAAGTGTGGGATATCGAGAATGCAGCCTTGTATCCTAGGAGCAACAAGTTATAACAAAGGAAACAAATCAAAGATGTATGGGAAAGAGAACCACAGCTGATTCAAATGTAAGCATGTACACTGCTATATACACACACATGATATCCAATAGTGCTTCACATTAATTTCTACAATAGTACAGTATTATTTCTGATGAGCCTATACATTACTGTCCGTTCTGATACATATGTTTTAGAAATGCAATGGATAGTTACATTAATCAAATAATTTCAGCAGCACAATTAAATGAGCAGTAAGCCTATCTCCAATAGAGATCCGCCCCCATTCACTTGGAGAAACCTGAACACCGCACATGGCTTTCATCCGAATGGGTACAGGATACCACTATCTGAATACAGCCACCATGACAAATTCATCTGAAAACTGGTCACTGGTATACGACAGAAGTGCCCAGAGCTTTCCATGGATCCCACACTTGCTTTAAAACATCTCTGATGGATGGGACGGGGAGTGAGGAGTTGAGTTAATTCATGCTATTTTTATATTTATTTGCTATCAGAAGAAATACAAGACAAGATTTAGCTATAGACATTTACACAGTACAGACTACACAAATCCTAATGTGTAAAATCAATCTATAACTAACACACTCTATAACAGACTAGCAGTTGATTCCTTATCACTTATATATACACAATGGTGTTTATAAATATCCTCTAGTCTCACAGAAGCAGAAAGAGAAAAAAGGAAAGGGAAGTTTGTAAAAGCATTATGATACTATATTTATTTAAAGACTGCTTACCTAGCATTATCTACCATTCCATATTTATCCTGAGTATGTAGCTATGTAAACCAAACTAAGACTACTTTTGTGGAATTCACTCTTTTGGACTGCAAAGAAAGATTTGGTAAAATGCGGCCATATCTGACGGCATGCTGCTCATGTGTATGGCAACTGGGGATGGGCAAACTGGCCACTATGGCCCATTGAAATCAATGGATCTCAAGCACATGCTTAAGTGCTTTGCTGAATCAGGGAGTACAAGAGCTATCTCCAATGGCGAAAAGGAAGACACTTTTATCATGGATTCTCCCTGTGCTTAACACTGGGTCAGGTAAGTAGTTAGATGTGGGTTAGTGATTGGAGCAGCAGACAAGTGTCAATATAAATGTTTTCTGTTCCTACCTCTTCTAGTGATTTGGTGGGCATGATTACATTTCTTAAAGTTTTCTAATGGCCCAAGATGAAGGAAATAGGAAGTCTGTGAAAAGCCAGTTCATCCCTAAAATGTTCAGACTTAAGGGATCCAGCCTTTCTGGAGTATTTCAGTGAGAATTCCAGCATACCTGGACAAGTAAAGTTCTGCTCAAGTCAGAAAAAGGATAAGGTATCAAGAGGGGTGCAGAGAGAGGGTATGGGGGGGATAGTGATGGCATTAAACCTCTGGTTCCACACTAATTTGTCTGGTAGTAAAGCCCTTCTGAGAATTATTAACACTAGAGACCAGATTTTCATTTATACAAAGTCTCTTTCATACTGTCCTGGTGGTGTAAAGGGGCCTTAAAATGGGCATAAGTTATATTTGCACACTTTGAGGGACCTTTACACTGCCAGAGGGTCAAAGAAAATCAGGCCCCGTGTCACCAAACTACTCCAATAGTTATTTGGGGGCTCCCACCTTTGCTCCTCTCCTTGCCTGGTAAAGATAACCAAGATACAGAATGAAAGCTGTCTCCCTCCCTTTTTTAAAGGAGGGATTTTTTTTATAGCTGTTCTTTTCTTCCCAAAGTATTTATTTCTTTAAAAACACCAGGCTTGTCTTTGCTGTGGGAGAGTACGGGTAGAGAGTACTTTAAGTTGATTAAATCCCATGTTCACTCCTCACATTCAAAACTGTTAAAACCAGTTTTAAATAAAGAATAATTCTTGTTAAAGAAATGATATCTACAAGTCCTGCACTGAGTTTTTCCAGATCACAAAAACAACTTTTCTGTGAAATAAGGGAGATAAATTCTAAGAAATATACGTACAGCCCTGAGAGTGACTCAGAGAAATCAATCTCTCGTGTTTGGATCAATTGTACTGAGTTTACAATACTGTGAAGTGAACTGTGTGCAGCACTCCAGCTCTGTGCAGAACCGTAGTTTCAGGCAAACTTGAAGGTGGGTTCTATTGGCTAGAACATTGACCTCAGGACTCCTGTTCCACACTCAAACTCCTGCTAAGCCAAACCAGCTTGAACATTGACCTCAGGACTCCTGTTCCACACTCAAACCCCTGCTAAGCAAGTGAGCACAGCTACATTTGTACCGCCGCAGTGACATGACAGGCATTGCAATATATTCAGCAGTCCATTCCAGGACTGGCTGGCACAGAACAGGACTTAAAGAGCCTCGGTGTCTGTGTGGTGAATTTAGGCAGTATAGGCGGTGTTTGAACATGGCACTATTGAGTTAGAAAACACAGCAGGGTCATGCCCGTGTCCAATTGCTGCAATAAAGAATCTCCTTACTACTCATTGCAACTGAGTCCTGTCTCTTCTCTACTCCAAGGGACACTTCAGACATTTTCATAGTGAGAGGCTAAGGCCTGTACATCCCCCCCATGCTTCTGCTCCCCAGTTGGCCAAATGGCATTTCTGGTGGCCTTTCAGAGGCAACTTATTATTGCCTGAAAGGAATGTGCCACAATGGTTACTTCAGAGGCAAAGGGATAAGACAAGAAGGAGTGAGCAGCTCATTCAGAACCATTGGGAGTAACAGACCCATCTACAAAATGCTCCATTTCATAACAAACGTACAATTCAACGTGAGAAGAAGGGCAGCTCAGGGTTTGTCTCCTTGTGCATTCTCAGGGTAGAAATACTGAGCTTTTCCAGTTGTAGATGCCTGAAAATAAAAACGTAACAAAATAAACCAGTAGAATCCAAGGTATACAATAAAGTTACCTGGTTTTTTGGCCCCCCTAGCTATTATAGTTTCTCTCCTGTTGGGTGAGATATCTGGAGCCTACAGTGAAGCCCACTGCTCTTGTACTAAACTGCCAGCTGACTGAATGTATGCACTGAGGCTTATGCAGCTCTTAAAACTGGGCTGTTATTTGGTTGAGAATGGTCAGATTCCTTGATTTTCATGGACACAGTGGGCAGAGGGCCTTGTTGATTCTCCAGTAGCCATGTCCAGTAGTTTCCACTCACTCAGAGAGTCCCTGAAATTAGTGAAACCTGCCTGAAATCCTGCTTGATCTTTTAAATGCAGATATTATTGCTCGCCAGACAACTCACCTTATGTAAGATAATAATAACCAATATAGTACCTTTCCATCAGTAGATCTCAAAGCCATTTACAAAGCAGGCAAGTATCATTATCCCCATTTTACAGATGGGAAACTGAGACACAGAGGTCAAGTGCCTAAGATCACACACAGCAGGCCAGTAATTGAAGTTCCAGTCCAGTGTTGTGTCAACTAAGCCACACTGCCTAAGCAGATCATGGCTACTGCTCAATAACCAATCTCATTTCCCACTGCTTATCAATCCTGTATGTGGCTGAGGAATTCAATACTGGGAGATATTCATTGTATTTTATTGGTGCTCATTTATTACTGGTTGGTCATAGCTCTGCCAAAATAGTTTGCCTTGGGTAAAAACCAGACACAGCAGTAGTAAGTAGCAATTAAAATTTTAAGAGACACTATATTTATAAAGTCTGCTTGTCCATTTTAAACTCTCCATATACCACAATCTGTTATCTGCAGTTTTACAGCTCTTACCACTCAAGTCTATAAACAAAGCAGTTTTTAGAGAAACAACAAATTAGACAAAAGACGTTTTTAATAGGCCTATGAGGCTACGCTCACTGGAAACATTTTAATAGATCAGATTTGTCAATAAATACTTGCAGAACAAGAATGAGGTTTTGATGATAAATTGTCTGAGTCCACGTCAGATGCATTTACATCAACGGATGCAGAATAATGAAAGCCATCAACGTCAGATACTTTGATTGAAAAATCAAAGGCATTGTCAAAATTACAGAACATAAGATGAATTCATTATTAAAAGGTGTCCTGATGGTCTGATAACTGTGACAACAGGATACCTGCTTTTTGACCCCCCTTTTTGTCTTTCTTGAGTGCAGCCCTCAGTTGACAGAACTGGTATCCTTTACTTCTCTCTGAGTGGAACCCTGGAGACCAATTGCTCTGAGACTGCATCTTTGGGCTGTAGCCTCCCCCGCATTTCCTAAACCAACAATCTCAGGTAAGTTTGGCCCCTGTAAGCCCTTTATTTCTGGGGACCTGCGACAACAGTGGAGTAGAGTGACAAAAAACACATCTTCCTCAAAACACAGCATTATTTATTCTTTCACCCAAAGGTGGGCAGAGCAAAGGGGTATGCATTAAAGCACTACACACAAAATTTTCCCTTACTAATAGCTTAATTTTTTCCTTGCAAGCATTTGTAATTTCCCTCAGCCCATCTCTGGCTGCAAGAAACCGACTGTCCACTGCTCTGTCTGTCTCTCTCATCTTGCCAGCCTGGCATCTCTCACTGACACTCCCTCCTGGGCAGTCTCCCTTAGCTCACTCACACCCCCTTTTTGAAGCCCAGGGTCCTGTAATAGTTTAGTGTTCCCTTTGATCTATGTGTTCTCATCCTTGGGAAAACAGTTATGTCACCAGGGTTGGGAAACAGGAGTCACCTCTTCACAGCTATAAACCTGGCTATTGCATCTGAGTGTTTGTTGGGATGTTCCTTATCTAGGCCTGACTGAGTTGCCTTTCCTGCTTAGTTCCGTTAATAACCTCTTTTGATCTAACTCCACAGCAAGTAACCCTAGCATAACCGAACACACAGAACCCTAAACAACATTCATAAAAAATAATTCAGATATTTCCCAGTTTGGCACACCTGTGTAAGGCTCTTTAATTGGTATTTTGTCTTCTGCACCCTTTGCGTGCAGCTAAATTGTGTCCAGTGTCTAATTCTTGATTCAAAGGCCTTGGTTACACTTGGCAATTCACAGCACTGCCGTGTCAGCGCTGCCACGGCAGCGCTGTGAAGCGCAAGTGTAGTTGTGCCGCCAGCGCTGCTAGAGCTCTCTTGCAGCACTGTAAGTACTCCACCTCTCCGAGGGGAATAGCTTGCAGTGCTGCGAGCGAGCGTGCAGCGCTGCAGGCGCTGATTACATTGGTGCTTTACAGCGCTGTACTCGCTGCGCTTGCGGGGTGGGGGGCGTTTTCACACCCCTGAGTGCAGTAAGTTGCAGTGCTGTACAGTGCCAGTGTAGCCAAGGCCTTAGATACCACACACACATACACAGTGTGAAATTTCTATACGTAGACCTCCAAATTCTCCACAAAATTTGCATGGACTCTTGCTGTGTCAGCAAACCCTACATTTGCTCATGCTACATAAGTAATTGGATGCGCACACACAATTTTATTCATAGTTACCTGTTTGCACATGCATTTCCCTATTTGAGCTCAGGGATGTAGGATTTGCATACTCCAGTTTTCTTGGTGCCACGTAGGTGGCCCAGCTTTCAAAAAATGGCCCCTAATTTTAAATACTTGTTATTGAACTAAAGCCAGGAACACCTTCAGGAGCTTAAATACCGTCTGGAAATCAATACACAACACCAAAACCAAACTTAAGATTTATCAGAGCTGAGTACTTTCAACACTACTTTATAATGCAGAGTGCTGGGGAATGAGAAAGTATGACATGTCCAAACTGTCTTCATTCCATAAAACCTGCCTCAGAAAAATCCTCTGTATTTTTTGGCCCAGAACGATCTCAAACCAAGATCTACTGACACCGTGCAGCCAAGAGGATCTGAGCACCATTATTGCCAGGAGGCATTGGAGATGGATCAGTCATGTGCTTTGGATAGAAGCTGATTCCATCACCAGAGTAGCAATAAGATGGACACCTGAAGGCAAGCAAAAACAAGGCCACCCAAAAACAACACGGGGAAGAGCTGTGGAAGCCGAGCTGAAAAACTTGGGGTACAGCTGGGAAACCATTGAAAGACTTCCCAGAAACAGACAGGAGTGGAGGAGCTTCGTCTCTGCCCTAAACACTGGAGGTGTAATAGGAACATGATGATGTTGTTGTTGTTATTGAATTGCAAATAAATGTAGACTGTAGAAGTAAAATGCAGCAATTTGCTGGTCTCTTGCTCTCTTGGTCAGCAGAGTGTGTGGGGAGCTATGGGGAGAGATATATATGCCCCTGAAACAGAGGGAATTTCTAATGCTGCTCAGTGAGTGATTATGAAATGGCATGATGGGTTCTGTCAGGATGTCCCATTCATCTTCCTCCTCATCGGGAAAGATTTGAGCCATAAATGGTGCGGTTTGCTAAAGGTGGGAAATGGGTGAGGGAGAGTCCTTAGAGCCCTGCAGGGATGCAGAGGAGATGGAAGCTTCAGGGGGAAAATGTGCACTTGTGTTACTGAATGAAAAAGGCCCATTGAAGACTTAAGAGTAGTGATTATTTCTGAGGGCGGCCACGTCCACATTGAGCCCTGGTCTACACCATGAACTTATGTCGCTATAACTATGTCCAAACTTCCGATGCAGACAGTGCTATGTTAATGGGAGGACTTCTCTCATCAACATAACTACCACCTGTTGAAAAGGTGGAGTACCTGCACCGACAGGAGTTCTTCCATCGGTGTAGGTAGTGTCTTCGCTAAGCACTACAGCTGCGCAGCTGCCACTGCAGTGTTGTAAGTGTAGACAAGCCCTGATTCCAGCCATAGGTGACCACCATCAGTGTAGCGGAACAGTGCAGATCCCTAAACGAAGGCAAAAAAAGCAGTAATTTTCACAGATTGAGCCTTAGCCTTGCTTGAAATTGGAGTTAGCTCAAATCAGTGCAAATCATAAACTTTTCTTGCCTACACTAGGAGTTTGCGTTGATGCAGCTAGACCAATTGCTGGCCTCTCGAGTTTTCAACTGGGGTTAATGCCCAGAGTAGGCAAGGCCTGAATTACCCAAAAGTGTTTTAGTAATGTGAGAATAATATTGTATAATACACTATGATTATTATTAATTCTTTTGAGCCAAATCTTTAAGTCCCCACTTCATTCCTTCCTCAGGCAAATCTTCTATTGGCTTCCACGCTGAGTTTTGCCTAATCAGCAACATCAGGATTTGTCTCACTTCATATATAGGTGGCACGAAATTCCACCATCTTTTCAGAGTCCAATGAAATTTACTGCTGTAGCACGAAGGTCAGCACTTTAATCCACCAAGATCACTACCTTCTCATTTGCACATTTTAAAAATGACAAACTTGCTTTTCATATGTTACTTAGAGGACTGACAGATCTTGCCATTAGTAACAAAAGATTTAATTTAAAGCAATATAAATGGTACTGTAGAGTTGAGCTTGAAGAAGTGGCAATTAAAATGCATCTGTTATGATGGAATTAACTTTAACAAAGATCTTAATGATGATATTAGAAGTCATGCATGAAGTTGTATTCCCTATGTGTGGAGTAACAGTAAAAATTATAAAAAAAATCCTTGACATAATATTAAACATGACATTTGGGAGCCTGATAGAATCACTTCTCAGACATAATGACAACAAAGAGAGATATCCTCCTTGTCTGCCTGTGTGTCATTTGAATCAATTTAGCCTAAATTTGCTTTTTCTTCTATTAAAGGTCATTCTTTTGTAAAGCGATTGGTATAATTGTTGTCATTCTAGATCATTTATGTCAAATTTAGACTAGATTAATTTTGAGAGAATCACTCTAATAGATGATTAGCTAATAGATTTGTGCTACAGTTCAGGCAAAATATGCAGTCAGAGGACTGTCTGCTGAAGAACATATGAATAAAGCAGAAGTTTGTCTTGCACATCTCAATATTGATTTTTTGTTCAAGGGGTGGGATTTGTGTGACTGCTATCCCCCTGCCCAATCTCTCTCTTCACCAGTTATTCACCAACGATTTTTGCTTTTAACATGTGTACCAGAGGCAAGACATCCTCGGAATTGTTCTAGGAACTAACAGAAGGGCAAATGTTTCACACGGTTGAAATGTTTAACCAGTCCTCTGAGCTGATTTCCAGTTTTAAGTATTTAACCCATACTACATCAAATAGGAACTCCAGGAAGAGCTGAAAAGCCAAACAAAACTGAATTGGCATCCTCTGCCCGCCAACTTGACTACTGGTTACTTGGCAGAGTCTATTACCTACAATAGCTGAGTATTTCAGTACAACGAACAAAAAGGAATGGAGTGTGGCAAAATTGTTAAGAGCACTAGTCAGAGAGTGAAGGTACCACAGTTCTAATCCCAAATCTGCCAGTGATCCTCTCCTGTGGCCCTGAGAGAGGAATTTAATTTCAGGCCTCAGTTTACCTATCTGTAATATCAGCACAGTAACACAGCTAAGTCTGTACAGCTGCCTGCTATCCACAGTAAAATGGTCTAAATCTGCAAAATCACAGTTCCTGCAAGATTTCATATCCCCTCTAGATTAACTTGTCCCATGCATGGTTGCCATCAGGTGACCCGTCCAGTGGTTTAATTGCTTTGCAGTCAACTTGCTGAGGTAGCAGCAATGGGAAGCCACTTCAAGTTTAAGATTTATCGCTTCCTCTACTCCATATATGAAAATTGCAATTTTAAAATGAAGTTAATTTAATTTCCAAGGAGAGATCTGCCTATTTTTATTTGTGTTTTAAACACACAGGACGCTTTGGAAGTGCGTAAGAGGAAATCACCTTAGGAGACTGTAATAACCAGCTGCAAAATATGGCATCCCTCTGGTTACCATTATTAAACAGATTCCATCATGCTAGCAGGACCTGCATCAGAGGACTATGGCAAGGCTTAATCAAGTAACATTTTAAAGCAGTTTGAGAGCTTCAGATGAAAAGTGCAGTATAAGAAGTCTGAGGTCTTGACTCTGATCTCAGTTAGGTTCTGATCTAATCAGTGTCTTCCTGTTGACTTCAGTGGTCATTGGATCAGGCCTTTATACTAATTTAAGGTCCCTGTCCAGAAAAGCACTCAAGCATGTACTTAACTGTAAGCAAGTGAGTAGTTTCATTGAAGTAAATGACACTGATTGCCTGCTTAAAGTTAAGTACTATGTGCTTTAAGTCCATCCCTATTGAGCAAAGCACATAGCAATGTGCTTAAGTACCTTGCTGAATCAAAACCTAAAACTGAGAGTACAGTAGTGCCAACCTAAAGCATTCAACGATCATAGTCTGGTCCCCCCGCCCCCAAATCTTTTCCTTTGCCTTCTGGTTTTTGAGTCTTTAAGGTACACTCAGGTCATGTTTTCCAGCTTCTCACTGCAAACACATGGATTAGAAACTGACAATACGTTAGTGATTCTCCTAAAAAGCAATGGAGTTATAACTACGCAAAGCTGTTACGAGAACATGTGGGCTGTTTCTTTTCTACCCCTATTTTTGATGACGCTACCATATATATGTCATCAGTTTTGTTTTGTTAGGGTTTGAGATCTCTCTGTTTGGCAGGTCATCTTTTACCAGTAGTGAAACAGTCCTCCCTCAAACATCTCCTTTGCCTCACCCCCTCCCTTTTCTTCTGTTTTCACTCTTAAGGCTGAAGAGGTCTCACAGCTTCCCATCCTGGTACTACTATCCCTGTACACCTTCTCCAAAACAATGAATATGAGGCAGCAATCTGTAAATCCAACTTGAATTTAAAAGAGAAGCTTCCTGGCCATGCAGATTGCATTGGTTCAGTCTGTCTTCATTTATTTTTCACTGAAGTGGACAATGTTAAAATGCTGCCACCTTCTGTTAGACTCTAGTGCTGCTAATAGGCTGCAGCAGCATGCTCCCCCAGCTTCCCTGAGACTTGTAAGCTGATTTATACTGATCCTGAATTGCACTACTGCAATATATAACATGACAAGTTAAACGCAAAGCCTGCCAAAAAATCTTGATAGGCTCAGCTTTTGTGCAGCAGCACTTGAAAAGACCATTACTACCACCATCCAACTAAAGTATGCTCAATATTTTTGACAATGAATTATCTGAACAGCAGTTTATCTCAGTGTTCACTGGGTGTTATAACAATTTAAGGATTCAACAAATGGAAGATAAAAAATGTGCCATTCTTCAAACTACAGGTAGTTAGTGTGAGGTTTTTCTTTGAATTTTGAGAGGATTCATATTTACTCCCAGCCACATTTCATAGGACCCATGAGCAGTTTGTTACTATAGGTTTAGGATGTGTTTAGTTTTTGTCCTAATCATAAGGCCCTAGGAATACAAACACAGGGTTACACTGTTTCCTAGGCTGGCGTGTATACCAAGTGGATTGTCACCGCTCCAAGGACAGGGACAGCAAGATCATGTCAGAGAGAACAGGCACTGTAAAACTTTCCCCTCCTCCTTCATTCTGGACCAGCATTTCTCACACTGATGCGCCTTACAAGACGCAGAAGCAACTGCACAATGGCACCCATCCCTGCACAGGAGCAAAGGTTTAAAATCCCCCCCTGAAACCAACATTGCTCTAGTCTAAGCCATCTCTGAAAAGCAAGATGCTCAACAATGCAGCATCCATTTTCTCCAACTTCCTCTCTCCCCTCCATGCCCCTCCCTCCCTCGAGACCAGGAGCATCACCTACACCCTTAATTTGCAAGCTCCTCCTGAAGTCATCCTCAAATCTAGATCTGGACAACAAAAAGACTTTCTGAAGAGTTATGTGACCTTGTAATAATCAGTGTGTTTGCTTTTTGCGATGTGGGGTTTGGCTTCTTTTTAACGCCAACCATTCTACAGAGAATATCTCATTTCTTTCAGAGCTTTGAAAACTATTTAAACTGTCCATTATGTTTATAAAGGTACCTATTACCTCAGTGTCTAATCTGAGACTAGTCTCATAACAGGATTGAAAAGCATTTCTAGTATGAAAAAATATGATGCAAGAGTCATTTCCAGTGAAACCCATTACCTTGCATCCTACCAGAGCTTTGATCACACATTCATATGCACACAAGTCATTCCGCCTGTGCACAGAACTTGCCTTCACCATAAGCATCACTCACTGGAGATATATAACATATCTTACTGTTGCAATAGATGGGAATACAGTGTTCCTTTAAGTCACCTTGCTTTTATTTTCCCTATTATAGTATGGTACTGACATCAAAACTGAAACATAGTAAGGCTTGACATGTCTGTGTTGCTCCAGCAAGCGATTAAAGTACTCCTGCTGTGCTTTTTTACTTAGCTGTGGAGACACTATAGTTTCCCTAGACCAGAGGTATCCCAAAATACATTGCATACTGTGAAATGGAGGAATACACATAATTTGATTAGAATACAAGACCTGAAGGGCCTTCTTTAGGGAATTCCAGAGCAACTGAGATACTCTGATGGACCTTGTGGGACATCATATCACCAAAGGCAAAGGGGCCTGTTTGAGTTCAGGGAAAAAGAGGAAGGCGGCACTTATCTAAACCAAGAAGTTTTGGGTCATTTTAGTCTGGGCACTAAGGATTCCCAAGGGGATTCTTTTATTCTGACTCAGCTCACTGGATGTTTGCTGTATTTATATTTTAAATAAACAGCAAGTGATCATGATGAATATCATTAACACTGGGGTATTTTGATAAGGACCACTCTATCCTCACTGGCGAGGATGGCGATGACTGGCTAGGATATAGTATGTCAGCCTCTCTTCTGTTGGTGTAATTGGCAGTCCGCTAGTGGACCTATGCTGATTGACAACTGCTGAGAATCTGGTCCAGTCATTTTAAAGTGTACTTATAACTAGCGGTGTTGTAGATATGAGAGGAATTAGTGAGCTCTCCCCCCACCAACCTGGCAGGATAATCAATGGTATTGTTGCTTGAAAAGTGCAAACGTTTTTGTGCAATATTTTCATGAAAAATTGGTCTATGTTTCACTGAAAAATTTCAGAATGTGGGGGACTTTTAAAAGACATCGCTAGTGAGTCAGTAAAAAGTGCTCGGTCTTTCCCATTCCCTCCAAATCTAACCTCGGTATAAGTTACTCCATCACATCAGTGTTCAGTCTAAGAGAATTTAAACAGAAAAGGCTATGTTGAGGCTTTCTTTTCAGCTACCGTCCATGGTGGGCAGTGATGAGGAGATGCACTGTCCCCTGAGTAGCTCCTGAAGGCATTATCCCTGACTCACTGGCAGCGGTGGTCCTTGCTCCATCCTTTGAAAAGGTGCTCCATGCACTGCCTCTCAACAACCCAGCTCTTCTGGAGAGTGCAGAGGGGGATGTGCCCATGATCACACTCTCCCTCTATTCCTGTCTTTTGGGAAACCTATTGCCACTGCTCCAAGCTAGTGTTGACAATATTGTTAGCTAGCGATAGGTTCAGGGACGGTGAAAATCTTCTTGCATTCGCTGTCTGTCTAATGTCTAATATATAGGCTGTTCATTGCCTACTACTATTTTCTCCTCATTCCCAAATATTACAGATTTCCATTTTGTAATTCCAAATTCCCCCCCTCATGCTGAAGATCCCTCCAGCCAGGGCTCCTGCCTCCAGGACCAGCCTCATGCTGAAATTCCCCCTCCTCATTCCCCCCCGAGCCTGAAGTGCTCAGTTGAATCAATACTTCCCCAGTTATTTGGTGTGTTCTCTTTTTGAGTAGGATTTGTGGTTCTTAAACCTTTTTTGCCCCAGGTTTTTCTGTGCTGACCCAACTTCACTGCAAGAAGCTTTTTAGAAACTGAACTCAGTGCACTGAATACAATTATAAGCTGGCCTTTCGTTTCTGAAAGATGTTGGGCCATGGTATGTCAGCAATGAACTGCTGCATGATCTACACTTGGCCTTTGTTGGCTGCCCTGAGCAATATTAGCACTGCTTTCAGATTTCCTGCTTGGGTCCATTTTTAATTTTGCAATTCATGAATGCTGGAACACATTGCTAGAGTATAAAATCTGTTATCAAAATCAACTGCTATTCCATTCTCTTTGTAACTAACACACTTGTTTTCTTTGCACAGACTATCAGCAATTGTAGGTTTGGTGGCATCATTAATAAAGCATTGTTAATAATAATAACACTTGGTACTTTTCATCTAACGAGCGCCAATTACTTTTTAAATGAAGTCACAGTCCTATAGTGAGACACGGGCCACCTGCATGCATCTCATTTCAGGGGTGGGTCCTAACTAATTAAGCCTCACCACTGT
This sequence comes from Trachemys scripta elegans, assembly GCF_013100865.1. Lineage (NCBI taxonomy): Eukaryota > Metazoa > Chordata > Testudines > Emydidae > Trachemys > Trachemys scripta. Next base: position 179,230,639 of record NC_048299.1, read on the forward strand.
GAAGCAGATTGGTATTATACCAATTTTACACACGAGGAAACTGAAGAACAAAGATGTTAAGTGATTTGTCCAAGGCTAAAGTTAATCCGTGGTTGACCCAGGAATATAATTCAGGAATCACAACTGCTCTCCAATCACTTATATCCTTTGAAAATTCAACATTATATTTGACATTTGCTGTTCAGTTGGAGAGGAAGGATGATTTAGTGTATAGGGCATGAGACTGGGACTCCAGAAACCTAGGTTCAGTTCCTGGCTCTGACACAGAATTCCTATGTGACCTTGGGATAGTCACCTAATCTCTTTGTATATCAGCTCCTTACCTGTGAAATTTTTGTACTACTTCCCTACTTCAGAGTAAGGTGGTGTGAGGCTAAAATGTATTAATGATTGTGAGGGCTCTGAGATACTACAGAGAATTCTTTGACAAGTGTCTGGCTGGTGGGTCCCACCACATGCTAACTGACCGCCATATTTGGGGTTGAGAAGGAATTTTCCTCCAGGTCAGATTGTAAGAGACTCTTGGGGGATTATGCCTTCCTTTGCAGAGTGGGGCATGGGTCACTTGCTGGTTTGAACTAAAGAAAATGGTGGATTCTCAGTAACTTGAATCAAGATATGAGAATTTCATTAACTCAATCAGATGTTATGGGCCTGTTACAGGAGTGGTTGGGTGGCCTGTGATGTGGAGAAGGTCAGATGATCCTGATGGCCCCTTCTAGCTTAAAGTCTATGAAGTGCTCAGGCTTAATGTAATGAAGGGCATTAAAAGTTGATAGCTAGAGCTGCTTGAAAAATCTGATGGAATGGTTTCCCTCCCCCCTCAGAAAACTTTGTTTAATCCCTAAATCATAACTTTGCCTAGGAATATGGCCATTTCAACAAAATTTGTCAGACTTTTAAAAATAATATGGAGTATTTCATTTAGACTTTGTTTTATCTCTCCTTTTAATTAATTTTATATTATGTTTCAATCTTATTGAAACATTTCAGTAAGGCCTTTTCAATATTTCTAAAACTAAATATTTCCAAATTTCCATTCCAAAGTGCATTTCAAAGTGTTGACTTTTTGTCCCAGTTCAGGAATGAGAGAAATTTCAAAATGTTCAGATTTCCTGTGGGATTGAAGCTCTGTTTTCCAACCAGCTCTGTTAATAACATTTATATCTATATTTTAGAATAGAAGAAAGTTTTTATTAAACTCATAGAGCTTTTAGCCTCAAATTGAAAATGGACCAGACAGAATTTCTGCTTGAAAATTTGAGACATGGTCATTTGTTTTTTAAATTAGCACATGCTTCTGCAACCCTGCATTGCATCCAGGATGAGAAGCACTGAACTGAAGTAATCAGAGAAATGAATGCACTTGGCTCTAAACTGGCTAGAGCCAGGAAGTGGAGGAGATCTGTGAGAAAGCCTGATCTCATGAGATTTCCACAATAGAGCGATTTGAATACAATTTTAAGGTGTTTATCTGAACATCAGTAGGGTAAATCTGAACAGAATAAACTACAAGACAAAGTTTTCTACCACTGTTTTTGTCTTAGTTGAACTTTGCTTTTAATTTTCAGTCAAAGTCACCAGACTAGGCTTTTAAAAATCCCTCTAGGTTGTAATGCAGGGGTTCTCAGACTGGGGGTCGAGACCCCCTCAGGGGGTTGCGAGGTTATTACATGGGGGGGTTGCGAGCTGTCAGCCTCCACCCTAAACTCTGCTTTACCGCCAGCATTTATAATGGTGTTAAATATATAAAAAAGTGTTTTTAATTTATAAAGGGGGGGGGGTCGCACTCAGGGGCTTGCTGTGTGAAAGGGGTCACCAGTAAAAATGTTTGAGAACCACTGTAATGTAATGTAACTAAAAGAAGAAGAAGATGCAAAGAAAGAATGGTCTCTTAGTAAGTGTGATCTTCTGTACACCCTGTAGCACTGACAGGCTTAATAGATTCGAAGAGCTACATACAAGGTGATTTGTACAGCTCCAGAAATACCAGCTAAGGATACTGGCCCTAGCCTTTTAGTGCAGCGGAGAAAGCAGAGCTCTCTGGATATCTAGCATCTGATTCCCAGCAACTCTACCACTTTCTTTTCCCTTTCCTCTTTCACAAATGCAGAAAGTAACACCTTTCCCATAGAGATGGCTCAAACTTCATGCTATGTATGCATTCTCCCCTTCCCCTGTGACACAGTCCTCCCAAAGAGTCAGGCAGAAATGATTAGCATAGCCTCCCCATCCCCCAACATACAGCAAGGGGAAAAGAGGAACATTAAAATTGATGCATTTCTTTCTCCCAGCAGCTGACAGAGAGCTGCAGCCAGCCTCCCATTAGAAGTTGGAGAAAAGGTAAGCTCATCTTATTTGATTAGGACTGTCACCATCAGACAGTGTTTGCAATTAGTCCACGCCAGCCTTATTCAGGCTTTGGATTCCTTTCAGCAGTGAAAAAGGGAACACTTGAGCTCCATTGAATTGGAGCGTGGCATCTGCTGCACACTGAGGGGAGAGGTTGGGGGTCAGCGCTTGATTTTGATAAAGCGTGCCAGATTAATTGTCTTCGGTAATCCTGTTTGTCATGGTAGATGTGCAGAGAAGTCTTTGTGGCACAGCCTGACATATGGGCTGGCCTGCTGCTTGCCTATTCAGTCACTCCCAGCACATGCTCTTCACAGTTGGCCTAGTTCCCAGAGCCTTGTTTTCCAGGGGAGTGGGCCTCCTGCTCCTATTCAGCTGGCCCCTGTCTCCACAAACCGGCTCCCTAATCTTCAGGCCTGTCTGGACTATTCAAAGCAATTGCATTATTCAAAGAGATCAAGAGAGAGAGAGAAGGGAGACAGAGAGAGAAAAGGAGAGAGAGGAAGAAAGAGCAACGCAATTAAAAAAAAGAAAAGCATCCAAGGACTTCAGGCAGAGCACTTCAGGAGGCTGATTACAGTGCCTCTCCAAATCTGAATCTATCACCAAATTATACCCTGCCTCTTTTGTAAAATAAATGCTAATAAGAGGTAACTTGGACCCTGCTGATTATTAACGGCAATGGAGAGACTTTGTATGTGTGTTTTTATTATAAAATCTTGGATTTTTCCCCCCAGTACAATTTACACTCAATGGCAGAACATGAAACAAAATGCTAAGAGGTCTCACTTAAGTGCCTCAGAAGTAGGGCAATTCAGCGTTACACAGTCACAGTGAAAAATCTAGGCCGACAATCTGGCCTGGAGTCCACTGAGGGGACAAGAATGGCTTTAATGGCCTGAGATCAGACAGAAGCGTCACCCAGGAGCTTTAGCTTTCACTCTGTATCACTGTGATCTCATTGGTTGAAATGCAGGCCACTTCGCATAGCTACATAGTCATTTTATGTAAGTGAATTTCCTTCAGGAGGTGGGAGTATATATATTATATGGGCGAAAGGGGAAGAGAAAGAAGAACATTGAGATATTCCTAAGCTAGGCCTTTTAAAAGCCATTTGATTATATACTTAGCTACGAGTCCATGAACATTAAAAGGTATTATACTCTCTAGATTAGGCTGCGAGAGCATTTAGAATATGCATCTTTCACACCAAAAGTAGTAAAACCAAAGCCTACTTAGAGATTTCTAATGGCTTTACCCTGAACTCCCTCAAAACTCCTACTGAAGTCAATGGGGCCAGGATTTCACCCCCAGGGATTTCAGTAAGTAGGTGTGCATCCACTGGAGTTAATGGGAGTCTTTCCATTGACTTTAATAGTTGCTGGATCGGTACCCCAATGACCAGGTCACTACTTTGCTTTTCCCCCCATTCATTTTGAAATGAAATTATGCCAATTCTTAATTTTGTATTTTGCACCTACATAATACAGTGATGGCTTATATAGAGAGAAAGATGTAGAAACAGTCAAATGGATTTAGTTTAAAGTGTGAACTGCAAAAATCAGGTGAGAATATATGAACTGGACAAAAAATAAACACTTGAGAAGCAGAATATGCACACACCGGCAGACCTCCTTTGCAAGAGTGTAGCAGTATGGAGCCTGGTTTCAGGTGTGTATTATTGCTGCTTGAAACCAAGCTATGTATAATATTTCACTGGACTATTTAAAGTCAATTCTACTGGAGGAAACAGCATATGAGCAATCGCTAGTTTTGCTTGTAAGACTCTGTGTGTAAAGCTGTGTAAAACAACCCTAACGTTTCACTTCATGGTTATATTGTGTGAACTTTTTCAGTTTTGATCCATGTGCACTCATATCCCCTGAGCTTTGATTTCAAGTTTGGCATCTTTAAAAGAAAATCCAATTCATTTCAAACCACCTAGTTTCTCACAATTTTGACCCTAAGCCATCACATGGGACATCTTATCTTCTTTGTATACTCTCCCTTCAATATGTCCCAGGACCATCCTCCCCATTTACTTTTTGCTGACTTCTGGTGAGGGCAGAGCTGACCTGACAATCCATCTCCAAGAGACCACCACCTCCTCCCAATCTCTTCAGGAACATACAGCTGTCTGAGGCTCTTTTTTCTGAAGTCTTGGTATAGAGGTCAGCACAGTCAGTCTTGCCGTCCCCACAATCCACAGAAATTATCTCTAATGGAGCTATAAGAAAATTGACTGCCACCAGATGGAAAGATTCAGCCTGTTCCTCCTAGATAGAAATATTTTATAGCTCTTTCTCCTCTGTCTATAGGATTTCCTCCTTCTCCTTTGGCTTGAACCTGAGAGGGTCAGCACCTCAACCTCATACCAAAGTCATTGGTAGTTAAGGACAACTGGCACCTCCCAGAACTGGGACCCTTATTATTTATCTTGCTCAGTAACACTTACCAGGTGAAGTCCTGGCCCTATTGAAGTCATTGGAATTTTCCATTAACATAAATGGGGCCAGGATTTCACCCTCAATATCTTGCTCCTCTTCACCATTAGTGTCATTATACTCCTAATGCAACAATCATCAGTAGAGCTGTCCAGAGGATGACAATTCTGTTTCATGATAACTTGAAGATTATTTTCATTCCACATTAGAATGAAAAGAAAGCCTTCTGAATGTATTCGGAAAAAACCCCAAAACCAAACAAGGCGCTCTGGTCTGAGAGACTCTCTCTGACATTCCATAGCCTGCTGGTTGTGCCGCTGGTCTAAGTCCCTGAAATTTCACTGAAAATGTTCTGACCATCTCTAGTCATCAGTACATATGGCAGCTGTCTTGGAAGTGTCTGCTTCACGGCTGTTTTGGTACCTGCTAGGGAGTTAAAATACAAATTCTTATTTTAAATAAAACAGCCATTTGTCTTATGGAGTAAAAGTGACTGGCTGGGAAGTTAACAAGGATGAAGACTGCTCCCACATCAGGCCAGAGCACCCTAGTCACACAACATCTCTCTGACAAATATATTGTGTATTTTTGTGTAAGGGGCAGCTGAGCTATTTCTGCTGATGATGCTTCTACTGATCCTCTTTTTCTTTTCTTTTTTTTGGCATGTGTTATGAAATAGATACTACAATATAAATAGTACCAATCCTAGCCACACTGGGGAATGAATATTTCTTAGGTTTCTTCTTCTGTGTTGATAGGTGGCCCACTAATGAAAAAACCTTGGCCTGTAAAACAGCATTCAAATTTAATACTTTCTACTCAGATGATTTTTTCTACTGATTCTAGTAGGCAATTTTGACATCAAGCCACAAGTCTTTTCCTGAGGCTACTGGTCCTTCAATAGGAACAGAGTATTTGAACGATTCTAATGGAGTTCTAGAATTTCCACTAGGATGGCTAGCCAAACACAATATAATTTACCAGTGAAAGCGTTTGAGACCTCTTTGCTGAGTTTGTGTATGGCCTAATAGAGAACTATGACCTGCACAATAAAATAGTGTATCCAGGGGATGATAGAAGGCCACCAGTATCTTTTTCTTTCCCTGACTCTTTCCCTATAATACTATGCTGCTGTTGGCTTCCCTCCATGTTCTCTGGAAGGGGAGAAGGATCAGACCACAAAATGGTTCTCTCAGTAAGAGAGTTATTACTTCTGCAGGTGATAAACTAGACTTTACTAGCTTCCTCCATATTTTTGCTGAGCCCGCAGCGTAAGATCAAAGGCCTCTCAAACACCTGACTCAACTGAGCCTGGTGGCGCTTGCACGTGTGTATCTTGTATGATCTTTCCAGACTCTGATGAATTTAAGGCTGTGATAGACTGGCAGAAATAGAAACTGTACCTTTTTTTGGCACAGTCCACTGACAGAACCTGAGAGGGCAATGTTACTGAGGAGATAGAATGGGTTTTCCAAATGGTGATTTTCTAAATCACCCCAACATATGCTTACAGTCCTGTGCCTCCAGATCTTTTTGATAACCCCGTAATTAAAATCAGTATTTAGAATGAAGCAAGAAGCTAAGGTTATATCACACTTTTTAGCTTAATACTCAAGAATAGCACTCAAGGAGAACCAAACTAATAATCCAAACCCCTTGATAACCACAGAGACAGTTATCACTTTTCAACAGACGGTAGTGGCTGGTCATTTAAATTTTAAAATTGCCAAAGAACTATGTAACATCCTCCATTAAAAACGCATTGTCTCTTTTATATCTTCATGAAAGAATAATGATATATTAATTATATATACTATCCATATCTACACAAGGAGGAATAAACATGAACTGGCCTCATTCCCTTTCTCTTCTTCCATTAGCATGAATCTGTTTCCTCATGAGTAGCCAGGAGATATGTGCTGCTGACTGAATTTTGGTCAGCCCACAGATCATATGGTGTTGAAAAGCCACACACATACCCATTCTCACTTGTCAGTTCTTGAGGAAGTCAGAGGACTTATGGAAGGGAGAAGAGGAAAAGCATAAAGCTAAAGGGAGAATAAGCAGAAAAGAGAGGCAGGTACAATGCAGAGAAACTCCTTTTACTGGTGCCACTTCCTGTTCTGTCCAGCTGGAGATCTTGACAAGAAAGTATCATCATGTCATTTCCTTCTCTTGTTACTGTCTATGTGAGAGGGGTGGTGTATTAGGGATTAGGATTGGGCCCTGAACTGTAAGGACTCATATGTTCTATGAACAGTAGTGTAGTGCCAGCTTAATTTATTATCCATTGTAACTGGCTAGTTTTCTTATTCCCATTGCACTGCTCCTTTATGAACCTAGGAAAAAGCCTAATTGTTACTGTACATAAGCAAAAATACCTTAGAGAACAATTTACAAAACAGTATAATTTCACCCAGGGTGAAAATGAAATACAAAAATAAAATGGAGGGTGACACACTGTAAACCCATGGACCATTATGTTCTGTCTGGCATGTCTTTCTTTTGTTAGTACAAGGACAACTCCTGAGGTCTTTCAGACATCAATGGGACCATCCCCCATCCCCAGTTAAGACATTCAGTATTTGGGCCAAACATTATCGTTGAGCATTTCAGTGATGCCATAAGGGTACAAGGCACTTTAGAAAATATAGCATAATACATAGTCCCTCGGCTAAAGAGTTGACAATTTGACAGGTCGTACCACTCTCTGGCCATTGATACATCTTTACTCTTCCCTTCTTTGCATGGTATAATAGGATATGAAGTTCACTATATCAGAAGACACAGCACTTTGTTTATTACCAAATGATGCTAATAAAAGAAGTGTGTGGAATATGTGTAGCCTCCCTTCAAGTTCCAGGGGATCATGTGTACAATAAATCCTACCAGTTGCAAAGGCATTTAAAAGGGAGACTATATCAGCTGTCTCTGGGAAAAGTGGTCCCTTTGGGGTTCTAATCCTTTCCCCCTCTGCCTCACCATCCACTGCACCATCACTATTTCCCATGTTGGCAATCAGATAAGCAAACTGTCCCATTTCTCAGAAATCTCCCTGCAAGCAATTGGCTCCCTCCTTCCCTGCCCGCACATACAATGTGCTGGTGACAGGTGGTTGCTGGTTTCTGTAATTCTGGTTACAGCTCGAGTCAGACCCAGTGGCCTGTAAAGAGAGCTAGAGTTTCTGAAAAGGAAAAGCTCTGGCGCTGAAAGTGCTGAGACAGACTGGTACGGGGAGTCAGGACAAAAAGCATTCAGTGCTAAAAGCCAAACCCAAACGAAAAGAGCGGCTGCCAGGATCATCACGAGGACCTCTGCTGCGCAGATGTCTACTGAACTAAGCTGAAACTGATAAAGGCCCCCCTTTGCAGACACCCCTAGCAAGACTCAGCTGTCTTGCTTGATTAATATTAGTGCAAGGGTCACAGCATACGTGATAGACATCTGACACTCAGAGAATACAGCCTGGCTGGCAGAAAGTAAGTATTTAAGCTCAGTTTTAGCAAACAAACTGAATACCAGATTTGCAGGAATGAAAGGGGTTGGTGCTTTTTTTTGATAGCAGAAAACTCTTCAGAAGTGACATTTGTTTTAAGTGTAATTAAGTTTTAAGTTGTTTTAAGTGTAATTAGAACGGGATTGAACTTTAAAAAAAAGATAGCCATATATTTTAGTACTTTCAGTAGCTATCCATGGAATATAACATTTATATTTTACTGCTCACCCTGCTCTATTTTCACATGCTTCAGGAAGCTAGAAATTGGACTTTATTAACTGTGTGTTAACAGGCACAGTCTGTGATTGCACAAGGCATTTTATCCACTTACCCCACAGTGAGTTTATGTAATCTTTCCCCACAACATGCTGACTCTCAGGTTGCATTCAACACCTCACAAGATCAGACCTTTTGCTCCGAGGCTCTGATTCAGCAGAACACTTAAGCCTATCCTTAAGACTCATTAGGTAGTCAATGAGACTTAAAGCACAAACTTAATTTCAATAGCCTTAAGAATGTGCTTTAAAGGTAAATGCCTTGCTGAATCACAGCTTATGTTCTGAGAGGTCAGCGCACCTGCCAAGCGTGTGTTAATCCCACTGAAGTCAATGAACGCAGAAGCCCCTAGAGCACTGGGAGTTGTGGGTGCTGAGCCCCTTTTTGAAGGCGTGGCTCTACAGACACTTTTGGAATGTGGGAAGTAAATGAAAGGAGAGATGCTGCTGGTGGTGGCTGGGGATTTCTTAGGAACAACATTCAAAATATGTTGAAAAGGCAAAAGGTAATGATTTGATTGTTTACATTACCATGGAGGGCATGGCTGGCTTTTCACTTTAACTCTCTGTCTTCTGGAGTTTAACACACCACCATAAAATCACACGCCCTAATATCTGTTTAGCCCACTAGGACACACACCTCTCTTTGAAGCCAAACAAAATACACACCCTGGGATAACATAACCTGCTAAGCAAAAGACATGCATTTCAAACAGTTTTCACATGATGACTGACTGCAACTTATTCTAGAATAATTTGAATTAGAATTTGCAAGGGATGAGTGTCATTGTCTAGTCAGTAATCTACTGATTCCAGCGCGCAAGGATGAATTTAATTTAAAAGGGAACTGCAAGCTCCATTGTGTTCAGCTATGTTAACTTTAAGAAGCATTCATGACAATTATCTGAGCCTTTTCATTTTTTGAGTCAAACATTAAAAACCAAACAAAAAGCTAGCTTAACTGAGTAGTGGGGTAATTTACTGTCCCTTTGCCTTGGAAGACCTAGTTTCACATTTTGCTTGGATCCTAAATGAAAGCGAGTTACTTGCTCAGTTCTCCCCAGTGGATGATGGAGCACCTAATTCATTTCTGCATGTGCACTCTCTTTTCAGGGCAGATCTGAAATGATATTATGGTAAGAACGGCAACGCATTCTATTTCTACAACTATCCCACTTGTTTTATTCAAGAAAGTCCCATTTTTGAAGCACTACTAAGGGTAGTCTATACTGGCAACGCTAAAGCGCTTCAACGTGGCTTGTGTGGTTGCAGCGCAGCCCACCTTCACGAGGGGAGTAGCTCCTAGCACTGGGAGCCGCACTGTCTACACTCAAGTATCAGAGGGGTAACCATGTTAGTCTGGATCTGTAAAAAGGAACAGAGAGTCCTGTGGCACCTTTAAGACTAACAGATGTATTGGAGCATAAGCTTTCGTGGGTGAATATTCACTTCGTCAGATGCATGGCACTGGCGCTAAAACTTGCTGCATTCAGGGTGTGTGTGTTTTTTCACACCCCCGAGTGAGAAAGTTGCAGCACTACAAATTGCCAGTGTAGACAAACCCTAATCATTAAACAGAAATCATTGCATCTCAGATGACCCACTCTTTGGTGACTCCCTCGGAAGTCTACTTAGAGTGTACACTCTTTGAAGTAGGAACATACTGCCGTCTGTAATACAACTTGCATCCTTGGGGTGCATTATAAATAAATAATAATTCCTAGGTTCTAGAACATTAGATATGGAGTCTCAGTTCCGGAATCGGGGGGGGGGGGGGGGGGGGGTTGTTAGCTGAGTAGTAGTAATACTCTGCAATTTCATAGCGTGTTTCATCAGAGAATCTCAAACCACTTTGCAAACCTCGTAACAGTCCTTGGAGGTACATTTCAATTTAGACAGCAAGGTCAATGTCATACAGCCAAGAACAGAACTTAGCTCTTGACTCTCATTAGTTAGCCACACTGTTTCCTTTCATGTATTTAAAATTGTGTTTTGTAATTATCACATGAAATGGGGCATTTGTAATGCAGTGGTTAGGGCAGGGGGCTAAGAGAGTCAGTAGTCCTGGTTGCCACTGTTTTCAGTATGTGACCCTGTGAAAGTCCCACAGCCTCTCTGTGAGGAAAATAAAGCTTACTCATCTTTGGAGAATGCCTTAAGATTAATTGGTTTTGAAAAATATTAATAGATACAACTAGTGCCAAGATTGAAAACCGTAGAGGGATTTTCACTTCAGAAAAACAAAAAACAAACAAACAAACAAAAAATGGCTAAATCCAAACTTCCTGACCCCCAAAAATGTTATTTTGCTCATCTCTTTTTTTTTATTTTGGCCATCACAACAAACAAAATTAACTCCAGCCATACAGCTGCGGTTTTCTGACTCCTTCAGTTTCTGCTTAGATAGCTCTGACTCAAACAATGCTTTGAGACACTGGGCCACATTCATCCCTGATTTAACCCGGCTGACGTCAATGGTATTACACTCCGAATGAATTTGCCTCATTGATATTATTTGCTGAAAGATCTATCCACTCCCTAAATGAAATTGGTACCCAATTTCCTCCACTTTTATTTTGTAGATAAGTGGCCTGACTCTGTTATCAGTTACACTGGTATAACACCAAAATAACTCTATACAAGTCAAAGGTGTTACACCCGAGTAAGTGGGAAGGGAACCAGGCCCGTTGAATTGCAGCTGTCTGTTTGTTGGTATTGTGACATTAGTCCACACCACTAGATTTGAATCATAGTTAAGTGCCCTTTATTTTATTTAGATCATTTTTGTTCATCTCAGCAGCCTGAGTACAACAAATTAACTCACTTTACTGTGAATTTGCTATGTGGATCTCAACAATGTGGCTCAGACATACTGGAGTGCCATTACTCAAAGAATATTGACTTTCTGTATGCCATTACTGAGGATTACCTAATCAGACAATATTGAGCAAATGTTTATTATATTAGGTTTTAACAGTGACTCTATTAATCAGTATACCAGCTGGTCCAACACCCACATCAAAATCACGTATGGTAGAGCTAAATGTAAGCTCTTTTAAAGGAACAACAATTTGCATGTCCCACTTAGAAATCTTTGCATTAGTAGAAGAGATGGGACATAAATGAGTGTTTTGAAACAAATTTCAAACAGGGTCATAAGAGAGAAAATATTTTTTCCTATATGATCAGAGTTCAACCCTAAGTATGCTTTCCACATAGTGGCTTATGCTGCAGTGCCCACAATGTTGTGGGAAGACAGTACAGTGATTTTGCTCATAAATAGAAGAACTCCCACAAAGTTAAAAATGTTCACTTCAGGCAGATAAAACACAATAAAAAACATTTCTTTATAAAAGTATTCCATGCCCCAATGCCTCTGGTGTCAGATATATTATACCATATTAAAAAATAGCAAATATTACACATAAAAAAGAAACATGATCCAATGGTAACCAGGAAGGGGGTGCAGTTGGAAACCATGAGCAATCTTTTCTTTTTTAAGATGAGAAATACTCTACCAGCTCACACAGGACTTGATGCTGCCTAGGAATACTCAGGAATATTCTTTTCATATGCCTAGTAGCAGGGCATGTGTACTATGTTCAGGGTACTCACAGGTTACCCATTATAGCAGCAGCTGCTGTACATGTTGCAGTTGGTTGTGTAGTTTTACTGATCTTTACTACACACACTATAAGAAAAGAATATGTTGGAAATGGAGAGGGGGGATGTGGCAGACAGGCCACGAGACCACTTACCTCACATGTGAAGTATGTAATAAGTCTGCAAAACTGTGTGTGTGTATATATGTACACACACATGTACACATACACATATATGCATTACTGCTTTACTACCAGCCCCAATGCTTTGGGTTGGTGAGTGATATAAAGTGCATCATATATAGGCAGAATAAATGCACAGAAATCCCTTCATAACCCTCCAACTTTTGTCAATTTTAGTTTTCTTGAGTACTTTCCAACCACTCCTAGTCACAACACTTCTCTATACATGCCAAAACAATGAGTATAGCCTCTGTAGAGTACATGCAGAGGAGAGGCCAACTCCACAGCCTCTCCAGCATGGTCTGGCATCCTAGGTCAAAGTGTCTATAGAAAAAGAGAAAAGTTAAAGTACAATGGAGCAGTTTAAGTAAATGCTATTCTCTTTTACATACTATGGCATTTTTGGGGGGTATCTAACCAGATTCTGGACCCATCATCCTTTATTATTCCCTCCTCCAGCTCTCTACTCCAGTTGTAAATCCAGTTGTAAATGCCACCCATGCTTCCCTAACTGGATCACAATAAAATTTAGATGAAGTTTAGACCCAAAGAATCCCACACAAGGAACTAGAAATCTCTAGTTAAGTCATTGGGAAATAAGAGCAAAAACCAATTTCTTGGCTTGTAATACTGGTAGTTAAAATAGCGGTCAAGCTAAAAGAGTTATTGATTTATTGAATGTAATATATCATGTAATGTAAAGATACGATGGGGGAAAGTCCACTGTGGAGAGAGGAGTCTCAATTTTGATAAACTTTTTCTGCTTCTAGTCTGTAGCACAGACTAAGAATGGGGCTAAGAATGACAGCACAGTGATAACATAGGGCCAAAAGAAAAGGAGTACTTGTGGCACCTTAGAGATTAACAAATCTCTAAGGTGCCACAAGTACTCCTGTTCTTTTTGCGGATACAGACTAACACGGCTGCTACTCTGAAACATAGGGCCAGATTCTGATACCCTCACTCATGTTGAATAGTACCTTAGTCCATGAGACGCCCCATTGACATCAAGGCCCCATTGACATCAACATGAGTAAGGGTGTCTGTCCTTCACAGTTTGCCAGAGTTATCTCCCTTGATTCTTTTCTTAAAGAATTTACTAAGGGGAAGACTTTTAAAGGCACAAATGGGAGTTGGGTTCCTAACTTCCACCGATTGTCCATGTGAGTGCAGTGCCTAACTGTTTGCTTCTAAAAGTCTCCACCTAGGCTAATTCAGGGAATTTCCATTCCATGCAGAAAAAGTCCCATGTAAGCTCACAAAAAAAAAAAAAAAAGACTACTGGAATGTGTTGAAAGTATAGAGGTGCAGGAACTAGGGGTGTGGGGGTGCTGCAGCACCCCCAGATTTTACATGGGGCTCTGCTCCTGGCCCCGGCCAGACCCCTATCCAGATGCCTCCCTCCCGGAGACATGGCCCTGCTCCCATCCCCAGCTCGGCCGGGGGGGGGGTGGGGGTGCGGACAGGGGTAAAGGGCTGGCTTTCAGTACCCCCACTATTAAAAACGTTCCAGCACCACTGTGAAAGTATAATAATTTAGGAACTAGTTTACTTAGCTGATTGAAAAACAGGAAGCTCAGAAGGGGGCCACTTGGGGATCTGGGGCAAAATCAGTACTTGGTCCTGCTAGTGAAGGCAGGGGGCTGGACTTGATGACCTTTCAAGGTCCCTTCCAGTTCTAGGAGATGGGATATCTCCATTAATTATTATTATTATTATAATTATTATAAGTGATCCAAGATAGAATAGTTTTGATTCCCCAAACTCTAAAGTCCTCAGAGTCTGTATATGGATGATGTTAAGTAACTTTTAAAGCAGCATATTTTTATATCACATACAGATTTGCTATGATATTGTTATTTATTGCTTGTATTGCAAGAGTAGGGACACCAATCAAGGATCAGGCCCCCATTGTTAGGCACTGTACAAAAGGCTGTAGAAAGACAGTCTTTGACCAAAATAGCTCCGTCTATGCTAGGGATCGGCTACCTTTGGCCAGGAAGTGGCAGCCAGCATATCCCTCAGCCCACGCTGCTTCCCGCAGCCCCCATTGGCCTGGAGCGGTGAACCACGGCCAGTGGAGCCACGATCGGTCGAACCTGCAGACGCAGCAGTTAAACAACAGAGTGCTTACCGTGGCAGGCCGCGTGCCAACGGTTGCCAATCCCTGGTCTATGCTGTTACACATTTTGATACATAAACCAAACTGTACTGCTGGAGTCATTGACTTGTCATGATTGAATGTTTCTCATGTGTGTAAGACTGTTTTGTTATATAATGTTTTCTAAGTGTATGTAATTTGAGGAAGATTTTGAACTGGCATATGAGAATTTGAGAAATCCATTTTTGTTTAGTAATTATGCTGCATGTTAATGAGATGCATGGATATGTTCTGCTTTAACTACATTTGATATTTGTTGACTGCTTTGGGAAAACAGGTGAGAGAAAGAGGCATAAGGACAGGGTCATTGCTTCAGGGCAACTCAAATGTGTATTTTTTTCTTTAATCACATATATATGCTCTGGGAGAGCATAAAGGAGTCTATTTTTCACTTGTTTTGCGGGGTCAGTACCACCCGGGGGTGGGGTACCTGCATGCTAGTCCCGCGGTTAAGTCAATATGGTTGCACTCAGCCACCGGGCTGCATAGTCCAATGGCCAGAGTCAACAGGGCTCCCTTTGTCTTCAGGGAAGCATGGCCCAATGGCTGGAGTCAATAGGACTCCTCTTAACTGCAGAGGAGCATGGCCCAATGGCTAGAGTCAATACAACCATCCTTGGATGCACGGTAATGTGGCCTAGTGGCCAGAGTCAATATACTCACCCTCGGAGGCAAGGGGTGTGGCCTAGCAGCCAGAGTCAATACAACCACCCTCAACTGTAGGGTAAAATGGCCAAGTGGCCAATGCCTGGGAGCTGTCACCAGGGGGGCGGCGGCCCTGGTAGGAGGGCCCAGGCCCACCCAACTCCACTGGGCGCTGACCCAGGACCTTAACAATGGTGGAGCAGTCCACAACTGGGTCAGCGGGGAATCCCACTGAAACACGCTGACCTCATGAGCGTGGGAGGTACCACTCCCTCACCCTCCCAGGGTCACTTCCTACCAGCTTTCCTACAGCAGCAGTCCATGGGGGTATCAGGGCCTCCAGGATCCTTGGTGCTGGACGCGCCCTGGTGTTCCAATAGCAGTAGGCCTCTGGTCCAGGTGCCTGGCTCTTCGGCTCCCGTAAGTAAGGGCTGTAACAGCCCCAGGGCTGAAACCTCTTCCTCCCACCCAGACTGAGCTATGCTGCTCACTTTTATACTGCAGCAGCAGTTGGAGCATGCCCAGCAGGGTCGAGGGGGCGTGGCTTCTGCTACTAAAAGCACTGCCTTAACCCCTTCCACTCCAGTGTGGAGCCAGTCCACCCCGTCACAACTTGATAAACACATGTAACTACCATTGATGCTAGAAGGCTCAGATTCATAGTCACACATTTTCACTACAGTCCCTTTCCCTATTTATGTTGATTAGTCTCTACTTTGCATAATGCATCTTGACATAAGCACCTAAAACTTGCAGTCCATACTCTGGCAAGATTTTCCCATCCATCAGTGGGTGTTTTGCCTAAGTAGGTATTGCAGGATTTTTTCTACCAAATGTATATCAGCTAAGTCCCTGTCAAACTCTGAATGATGCGGGACCAGTATCTGATATTTTTCCTTAGGAAAAATTCCAATTAATTTGGGAGATTTGCCCGGGTAAGGACTGGTTAAAAAACTGAATATGAATTTCAGAATTTGCCTCATATACAGTACATATATATCTACTAACTCCAGATTTCCACCATCCATATAAACAAAAAAACCCATTACTTCCAAAAATGTTCTATGGAGGGCTATTTGTACAAAGTATATCAAGAGTAGTCACAACCTTTTTCTGAGTCCCAGAACAAGACAATACAGTGGCATCAGTACATGCAGATGAAAGCCAAACCACTACCACCTCTCTGTCTGCCATTTATGCTAAAAAGTGCACTTACAATATTTGTACACATTTTGGAAGAAATGCTGTTTATATTTGAGGCTAATCTATATCTAATCTATAGAAACACACACATAATGCATATACACACAAACACATACTCTAAATGTCATAGCTATATTACATTCACCTGTCTGGCCTTTGGGTTACATTGTCAAACTTCAGCCCTTTTCATTCTTATTCACCCTCTCTGTGCTATTTTCTGGCCCAGCTCAATTAAAGGACAAATCCATTCCAGAGTGTATCCTAGGGGCTATAATGAAGTCAGCTGTCAAACTGCCATCATGCAGCTGCCCTACTGCGATATCTGATGGCCACTTGTCAGCTGTTTCACCCAGTCAAATGCAAACAAAGAGCCCTTTGATGCCCTGCCTTTCTCTAATCAATCTACACCTTTTCCTGTTGGACTTCAACATCTGCTTCAGTGTAATTTGATTTTACATTCAGTACAGCCTGACCCTATTGATAAATTAAATCTATTTGAACCTGATATCCTCATGCCACTATGGGGTAAATGACTGCTGTTTAATTTTTTATTTTTCCAGAAGTGAAGTGGTCTGATTTTTTTTTAACAATTCAGGCCTCATGTCGCTGTTAGGGTAGAGGACGAGGGACCCTCTTCAGAAACACATTAAAAATAAATCAGACAGATTCTTTACAGAATTTTTGCATCTCCGGGCAGCATTTGCCATAATTAACATTTTCCTGATAACCATGTCTTATCACTCTGACTTTAACTTCCATACAGAAATCTAATGTTAAATATTTCAGAGTATTTTAGAAGCAATGATGCCTGATTAAAAGGTTTGAGCTGAAATTCATATTATTAAGCTATGTGGTAATAAAACAAACACTCCAGAAAAAGGGGAAGAGGAGAAGGCGATTAGACTCAACACAGTGTGTGGACTCTTTAAGAGCAGATTGGAGAAGACACCAGCTCGTAGTGCAATATCATCACAATTCACAGGCACCATTATTTCTGACATATCCTAACTTCGGAGTGTTCAATTTTGCCACCTTAGCAGTATTCTTTTAATTTTAATGTATTTTCATTATACATAATTATATAAGGATTGCTGTATAATTTTTGCACATAGCTAGATGCATTCCATTGGTCAAGAGAGTAATCATTAATTTTAATTTGTTTTGCATTATGTTCCAGACTGGAACTACATCTGTGTGGGTCCACAAGGGAGAGAGGGAGCAAGCTTTCCTCTCATTCCGCTGTAGTGTCACACACAGTCCTTGTGCGTTCCCTGAGCACAAACAGTGGTTGAGCTCATCACTCTCAGCTGTGCTAGCCTCCCCGTAGATTCAGAGATTTTTAAGGCCAGAAGAGCCTATTAGATCAATCTGACCTCCTGGATATAAACAAGCATTCATGTTTCATCCAGTTACCCCTATACTGAGCCCAATAACTTGCATTTGACTAAAGAATATCTACCACAAAGTCACCTAGTCTTGATCTGAAAACATTAGGAGATGGAGAATGCACTTCTTCCCTTGATAGTTTGTTTCAATGGTTAATTATCCTCAGTGTTAATTTGTGTCATTTCTTATCTGATTTGTCTGGCTTCAGTTTCCAGCCAGTGGCTCTTGTTATGCATTTCTCCACTAGATTATAGAACCCTATATTACCCAATATTTTCTCCCTGTACAGGTACTTACACACTCTGAGTTGCCTCTTGCTTTCTTTTTGATGAACTGAACAGATTGAGCTCTTTAAATCTAAGTAATTTTCCCCAGCCCTCAAATAATTTTTGAGGCATTTTTCTACAGCCGCTTCAGTTTTTTAGCGTTCTTTTTACGATGTGGACACCAGAACTTGGATGCAGTATTCCAGTCTCACCAATGCCATATAGAAAAGTAAAAATCACTACCTTGTTCCTCTTTATTCTCCCCCCCCTCCCATTTATACATCCAAGGATTGCATTAGCCCTCTTTATTTATTTATTTTACAATCACACTTTGTGTTCATGTTCATTACCTATTATGCCCCCTGAAATCCTTTTCAGAATCACTGCTTTCCAGGACACAACCCCCATTCTATAAGGATGGCCTACGTTCCTTGAGGAGCAAAGAAGTGGTAGAACAAGGCAAGGTTTATGACAAACTTCTCATTTCTCACCATCCCACTGTGTGTGATGTGGGCGGGCTGGGGGGGCAGGGAAGAGGAGGCAGGGTAAGTATATGCTGTATCCTTTCAAAAGTTGTAGCAGGGGCAGCTGTCATATGCTCCCTTGGTGTTCACTGGGTCATTCTCCCTGACTCAGGCACAATAATGCCACCAGAGGTCTCTGAAGTGACACGCTTTTGCAAACTCCCTTCTGCAAAGCTGCAGCTTTAAAGCCACAGTCTAGCTCTCACCATTTAGTTTGGATGGATTTTGACTTGGGTTGCTAAAATTTAAACTTCTTGCACTTTAACTGGAGAGAAAAATGTCAGAGTAATAGCATATCCTGAAGAAAACCACCCTTCTTCATTTGTGCTTGAGCTGTAGTTACTCAATGGCATTTCTCATCTGTTGTGTGCGAGCTCTACAATGATTTGAAAAATTATTTAAACCATTAGTCCCTTTTTAAGCAGGAAAAGTTTCTCCATTGAAGCTTTGCCACCACAAACATTTCAGGTGCAGATATTGCTCAAGAAGCTGACTGCATTTTAAACAAGAGATGGAAAAAAGACCATACGTTTTGTGAGAGAGTCTCTTTTGGACTCTTCTGTTTAAAAGAAACACTAGCATTAGTGTTTAAAGGAAATGGAGTGTCAAAGTGGGGTGGATTGTTCAAGCAATTTGAACCAAATCCAGCTCTTGCTTACAGGAATGGAAGGCTGGAGTAATTCCACTA